>NC_080162.1:191366447-191689696 GCF_950295315.1 Erinaceus europaeus
TACAGCGGTGGATAAGATGGAACCTGGCTGGACCATAAGAAAAGCAAGTGCGCTATCTAGGTGAGCTATTTTGCTGGTCCTATTTCAACTGTGACTCATATGACACTTGTTTTGGTTTTCACATAAGAGTAAATTCTTGTTTCTTAAGGCAAGTCTTAAAAACGTGTGTCTTAGATGGAAGCCAGAATTTCCAGAGAGGATGACTCAGAAAGTTCTACCAATCCCAGCACTATACCCTATAGAGGTACTTAGGATTCTGTTAGGAACTTTTGGGAGGTGAAGATGCAATCAACTTCTATACAAACAGAGAACTGTGAAAAACTAAAAACCTGAATATTGTTTTATATTCCCTCAGCCTATGCTTAAGAGTTTAATTGAAATTGGACCATCACATATCACCATACACAAAAGTCAACTCCAATATCTGAAGTCTTAGAACTGTTGTAGCTTCCAGCAGAGGGAATAGGTACACAGAACTCTAGTAGTGGGAACAGTGCACTATTATTATACCTCAGTTATCTTATAACTGCATAAATCAATATTAAATCAATGATAAAATTTGAAAAGTCAACTCCAAGTGGATCAAAGTCAAGGATATTACACCAAAAAAATCTACCAAATACTTGGAAGAAAACATTGGCAGAACATTTTTAATGACCTAAGATTCAAAAAAGGTCTTCAGAAATTCAAATCCAACAGCAAAGAAAACAAAAACAAATCAATGGGACTACATCAAAGTGGAAAGCTTTTGCATAGGAAAGGGTTATCACAAAATTATCAGAAAGTCATTATACAGTGTGGGAGTAGATCTATATACAACATACATCAGGTAAGGGACTAACAACCAAATTTCATAAGGAGCACAGTAAATTTAATACCAAGAAAACAATCTGATAAGAAAGTAGGGTGAAGACATGAACATTGAGCTTATAGAAGACGAGATCCAGAGAGTCAACAAACACATGAGAAAAATGCTCAGAGTCCTTGGTTATCAGAGAAATGCAAATAAGGACAACAAAGAGATACCACTTTACATTTGTGAGATGGTCATATACTAGAAAATACAGTAATAAAACTAAAATAGGCCTACTATCTATGAAATGGAGACCCCCCAACTCTTCATCTGAACTATTCCAGCCTTTAGGTTCATGATTAGTCAACAATTTGTTTGGCTCTATATGTTAATTCTTTTTTCAGCCACCAGGTTCCAGATGCTAACATGATGCCAACCAGACTTCCCTGGGCAGACGACCCCACTAATGTGTCTTGGAGACCCACTTCCCCAGATCCCTGTTCCCTTAGGGAAAGAGAGAGACAGACTGGGAGTATGGATCGACCTGTCAACACCCATGTTCAGTGGGGAAGCATTACAGAAGCCAGACCTTCAACCTTCTGCATCCTTCAATGACCCAGAGTCCATACTCCCAGAGGGTTAAAGAATAGGAAAGCTATCAGGGGAGGGGATGGGATACAGAGTTCTGGTGGGAATTGTGTGGAGTTGTTCCCCTCTTATCCTATGGTTTTTGTCAGTGTTTCCTTTTTATAAATAAAAATTTAAAAAAGAAAATACAGTAACAACAAATGTTGGAGATGATGTGATTTTTTTTCTCATCACTACTCTTGGAAATTTCACATATCTGTCTGCTATGTTCAGGATGAAACCCTTTATTTCATTTTTTAATTGAGGGGTAGCTGCTTTACAGAGCAATCATTGTCATATGCATATAACTGCATTGTATGCCCAATCCTTACATTTCTCTACCACCACTTCCCCCAGAGTTCCTTGCTTTGATGCAATACACCATGCCCAGTTTAAGTTGGAGCCCATGCTCCCCACCTGCAGGAGGAATACTTCACAAGCAGTGAAGCAAGTCTGCAGGTATCTTTCTCCCTTCCTCTCTCATTCACACTCCACTCTCAATTTCTCTTTGTCCTATCAAATCATACATATAATAGATGTGCGCTATGAACTCATTCTTGAATATGTGATTTACAAATGTCTTCTCTAATTTACTAGGTTGTCTTTTTGAGTATAGTGTTTATGTTTCCATAAAGAAGTATTTTTAATTGGATATAGTACCACTTGTTTTGTTTTGCTTTTGTTTTCTTTGCTTCTAGAGCTGAGTACATTATGGAGCCTCTAAGGCCGATGTTGCAAGAATGCCACATATATCTGCTTCTATGGTACTCCATGGTTTCAAGTCTTATATGCAAGTATTTAATCCAGATTTAATTGATGATGAACATAAATTATGCTTATAATATCTGCAATAATAATATATAATAGTAATATAATAATAATATACAATGAAATGAAAAGCCAGTCTTTTATTTGCAAGAAAGCAACAATAAGTCTATCATATTTTTGTTTACATTCAATAATTAAGGGAAATTTTATATATATATATATATATATATATATATATATATATATATGAACCCAAATAACTCAATTAAAAACGGTCATAGGATATGAGTAACTACATCTCCAATAAAATTTTTTTTTAAAGTGTAGAGAAGTAAACCCATATACAATGAGATGGTGGAATATATAAACTGATACAACTATGATGGAGAGCACTTTGGTCATTCCTGAAAACAAATGTTCCCTTTAATGATGGACCTTTTGGTCACTACCAGGCCATCCCATCATCCGGGGCCCTAGTCAGGGAATCCTGGGATTCCCACACAGATATGATGGTTCTAGACCTCTAAAAGATCCCTCTCTCCACCATCACTAGTCATCTCCATCAGGAACAACATAGTGAACCCTTTTGTGGGCCGCTACAGAACTTCCCTGAATGTGGAACAACAATGGTGGAAACTGCCCCACTCCCCAAAGGGAGGCTGGGTTAACATATTCTTTTTTTTTTTTTTTTTAATTTTTTATTTAAGAAAGGATTAGTGAACAAAAGCATAAGGTAGGAGGGGTACAACTCCACACAATTCCCACCACCCAATCCCCATAACCCACCCTCTCCCATGATAGCCTTCCCATTCTCTAGCCCTCTGGGAGCATGGACCCAGGGTCGTTGAGGGTTGCAGAAGGTAGAGGGTCTGGCTTCTGTAATTGCTTCCCCGCTGAACATGGGCGTTGACTGGTCGGTCCATACTCCCAGTCTGCCTCTCTCTTTCCCTAGTAAGGTGTGTCTCTGGGGAAGCTGAGCTCCAGGACACATTGGTGGGGTCTTCAATCCAGGGAAGCCTAGCCAGCATCCTGGTGGCATCTGGAACCTGGTGATTGAAAAGAGAGTTAACATACAAAGCCAAACAATTTGTTGAGCAATCATGGATCCCAAGTTTGGAATAGTGGAGAGGAAGTGTTAGGGAGGTACTCACTGCAAACTCTAGTGTACTTCTGCTTTCAGGTATATATTTTGCAGTAGTTTATGGATACGTGTGCACATACGCTCTCTCTCACAGAAACTGGTGTATGTCTAGGTTATGGGACTTTGTTAGAAAGTGAACTACCTGAGATGAACATATTCTACCACTCAAGGAAGACTGGTTCTGAATTGAGTTCCTAGCTATGACCATGGAATGCGTGTCCAGACCAACATGGATGCAGAGGTTACATGGGCTTCTGTGCTAAATATGAATAGACGTGGGCCCTAGGTCAGATAGATGGGGTTTGCAGGTAATGGTATTTATATACTCTTCCCATATTTGGAAGCTGATCCACCTTTCTAATCCTATCCCCAACTCTGACACCATCTTCCTCCAGACACTACTTTCAGCCTACCTGCATGTTAGCTTTCAGGCTCAGGCAAAATTTGTAAAGTCGTGGGCACCTTGGAATTTGCCTAAAATAAACTTCTTAGTTCCTTCCAACATGAAAATTCCAAATCTCATTCTTACCTTTAGATTCCTGATTATGAAACCACTTGTTCTGCTTTATATCTTACTGCTTTCAGCCACCCAAGTTGCAGATGTTAACCATGATGCCAGTCTGACTTCCTTGGGCAAAGGACCTCATCAGTGTATCCTGAAACTTCACCTCTCCAGAGCCCTGCCCCACTATGGAAAGACAGAAACAGGCCGAGGGTAAGGCTTGGCCTGTCAATGCCCATGTCCAGCAGAGAAGTAATTACAGAAGCCAGAACAGCTAGAAATTGAAGAGAACAGTCTTGCTCTGATTTCTTATTACTAAATGTGATTTCCACAGTTTGCTCTGGTTCTCTTTCAGAATTCTAATATTTACACATTAGTATTTTATTAAGTATACCTTACTCCATATTTCTAATATCTAGCAACTCCCATTTGGTTCTGAGAAAGGAAAGTTCAAGCTATTAAGGGCAGTATTTCTGTGACTGATACTCTAACCCAACTTCTGACATTAGTAAGACAGTTTTAGAGAACAGTACAGAATATGGACAGCTGTGCCACACAGACTGTGGCTGCTGTGATAGACCCTTCATCACTCAGCACAACAGGGACAGAGATACCCTGTGATTTGGTGCCTCAGATGAAACACATCAAGAGCTCTAAATGTTTTGTTGTACAGAGTCTCAGGCTTCTCTTCTGGAGAGGCAACCTGATGGTCAGAATATGCAGTCTGCTATTCAAACTGCAATGATGGATTTAGAAATCTAGAAACCAAATATGTTCCTTAAAATGGACAAGTTTGATTGAAACGGTTTCTATAGCACTGATTTCTGTGTGTATATACAGTTGTACAAGAGGATAACCGAAGTTGCCTCAAATGTCTTTGAATATATAAATAACAAAATACTTCTAAATTACCAAAAATACACATTATTACTTTTCTATTTGTAGACAAATATTAGAAATGATTGTTTTCTATCATGGGAAAATATTTAGGATATGAATTATTTCTCAATAACAGAATAAATTGAAATGTGGATTAAGAGTTTGAAAACTGAACTATAAACATTATCACTATACATAGGATTGTCTATTTTGTAGCTACCTCAGTAAAAAAAAGAGACTTTGTGGAGTGAATTGTTTAATGAAAAATAGTATCCAAAGAACATAAAAGAGTTCAAAGGAAAGAAAGAAAAAGCATGAGTAGATAGGGAGAACACTTCGTCAGGACTTCATCAAATTCCAATATTCCTCAAAGCAAAGTGGGAAAAGAAAACAAGTTTTAAATCACACAGGTCGCCACTACCACTAATGAGAAGCCTAGGGGTTCTTGAGAAAAAAGTTGTTTCTCCATAAGCAAAATACTTTATCTGGATAATGCATCTGCTTTTTTACCCAAATTTGAGCTCCCCCACAACAATGGAGGAAGTCATGCTACTGTGTTATCTCTCTATTCACATATCTATTTCTGTGTCTCTTATTCTATCTACAGTAATAAAGCCCAGGTGAAAGTTAAAAAGGGGGTGGGGCAGGGAGTTTGTTTGGTTTCCTCAGTCAAAAATTTAGAACTGTCCCCCATGAGATCTTACTTTTTAATTTTATTATCTTTATTTATTTAATAGAAATCAAGAAGAAGGGGGATACAGAGAGGGAAAGAGACATAGAGACTTCTGCAGAACTGCTTCACCATCTGTGAAGCTTTCCCTCCTGCAGGTGGGGACCAGGGGCTTGAACCTGGAACCTTATGAATTGTAACAAGTACAATCAAACAGGTGTGGTACCACCCGGCCCCTGGCCCCCATGAATGTTTATTTTAAAAGAGCACTAAGTTAGACTCTTCTCTTGAAAATGCAAAATCTCTACATACAAGTTAAAGGAATTTTATTGAATTATTCTAGAAAAGAACTAAAAACTTTGGAGAGAGGATTAAGTGTAAGGCAACTAAATCGTTATTGATGCTTTACTTCTGGAAGAGATTGCTAAGTAGTCCATGGCCTCTTTTGACTCAGGTGATAAACTAAGCATTTTGATTAGAAGAAGTGTCAAGTTTGCTTAAAATAATAGGTTACATTATTTCCTGAATTAAGTTCATAACTACTTTCTCCATGTTAACACCAATGTGAAAAGCAAGCATTGCAAATATGTTGATAACAGTCCGTGTGAAGGTATATATTTCAAGCTGAAGTCAACTGATGTCCTGCAGACTCCCAAGAAAATGTTGTTATTCCACAACTAACTATAAAAATGAAAACTGGGAGACTTTCTTAGAATTAGAATTAGAGTTATTCTCACAAATGCTTATCTATGTGTCATTCTTTAGCCCAAACATATAACCTTATTTTTCTTTAATGACTTTGATATTCACAATTATGTCAATTCCTTGTATGCACTTTTCTCTGTCTCTTTCCCTCTCACCCTCCCTCCCTCAATTTCTCTTTGTCTTTATCCAAAACAAACAAGTAAACATTAAAAAAAAAAAAGAGAGAGAGAGAGAATGAAGATTAGTACTATTACCTAACCTACTGTTATCTTCAGAAAGAACCTTTACCTTGAATATACCAACCACAAGAAACAAATTTGTAACAATAATCAAAATCTTCTTTAAAAAGCCCACCATTGGATAGCACCTTTAGCAAATTCTACCAATTTGTCAAAGGATTATCTATTCCTCTCAAATTTCTCCATAAAACTGAGAGGGATGTTCTGTGCATGCAACATTAATTTTATGAAACCAAAGGCATCAGGGAAAAAAAATCTATAGACCAATAACATTGGTGAATATAGATGTAACAATCTTCAGCAAAATACTATGAAACTAAAATAAATGATGCATTAAAAGAATCTTCCATATCAGCTGCTGTGTATTCCAGGAATGTATGTATGGCTCAACATACTTAAGTCAATAAATATGACTCAGCAAATACCACCACGTCAAAAGAAAGGACAAATACCATGACCATCTCAAAAAGTGTAGAAGAAGAGTTTGCTGTAGCTCAACATCCTTCATGATTAAAAAATGTCTCTGGATTACATCAAATGAAAAAGCTTCTGCACAGCAAAAGAAACCACCACCCAAACAGAGACCTCCCACAGAGTGGGAGAAGATCTTTACATGTTATACATCATACAGGAGGCTAATAACCAAATTATATAAAGAGCTCACCAAACTCTGCAACAAGAAAACAAATGACCTCATCCAAAATTGAGGAGAGGATATAAACACAATATTATCCGTAGAAGAGATCCAAAAGGCCCACAAACATGAAAAAAATGCTCCCAGTCATTGATGGTCAGAGAAATGTAAATAAAGACAAACATAAAAGACCACTTCACTCCTCTGAGAATGTCATACATCAGAAAAGGTAGCAGCAACAAATGCTGAAGAGGTTGTGGGGTCAAAGGAACCCTCCTACACAGTTGGAGGGAATACAAATTGGTCCAACACCCTGTGGAGAGCAGTTTGGAGAACTCTCAGAAGTCTAGAAGTAGACTTACTCTTTAACCCTGCAATTCCTCTCCTGGGGATATATCCCAATGAACCAAACATACCCATCCAAAAAGATTTGTATATATCTATGTTCATAGCAGCACAATCTGTAATAGCCAATACCTGGAAGCAAGCTAGGTGTCCAACAAGAGATGAGTGGCTGAGTAAGTCGTGGTCTATATACACAATGGAATACTACTTATCGATGAAAAATGGTGAATTCACCTTCTTCAGATGGAGCTTAAAGGAATCATGGTAAGTGAGATAAGTGAAAAAGAGAAAGAAGAACATGGCATGAACTCACTCAAATACAGAAGTTGAAAAACAAGATCAGAAGAGAAAACACTAAGTAGATCTTGGACTGGAGTTGGTGTATTGCACTAAAGAAAAACACTCTGGGGTGGGGGCGAGGGTTCAGGTCCTGTATCGTGATGGCAGAGAAGGACCTAGTGGGGGTTGAATTGCTATGTGGAAAACTGGGAAATGTTATGCATGTACAGACTAATGTATTTTACTATTGATTGTAAACCATTAATCCCCCAATAAAGGAATTTTTTTTATTTCCCCGGTTCAATTACTGGTACAATCATAAACCAGTGCTAGAAAATATTCTGGTTTCTCTTTCGTAAATATATATATATATATATATATATATTAAATATAAATATATTTATATTTATATTTATTTATATATATTTAATATATATATTTAAAATATATATATTTATATATATATATTAAAGAAAAAATGGAATTGTCCCTCCAAGATTAGGAACAAAACAAAAATAATACTGTTCAAAATAGTTTTGGAAGTCCTATCAAAATTAGGCAAGAAAGTGATATAAAAGGAATCCAAACTGCAAAGGAAGAAAAACTCTATTTGCAGATAACACAATATATACATGAAAAATCCCAAAGATAAGTTTTAAAAAATCATTAAAAATATAACTGAGGAAAGTCGGGTGGTAGCACAGCCGGTTAAGTGAAGGGGCGCGAAGCACAAGGACCTGCTTCAGGATCGCGGTTCGAGCTGGCTGGACCACCTCCTGGCCCCTTCCCCCAATCTCATTCCTTAAGTCAGCAAAGAAACCTCTAATTTGTCCTATTGACTTTGAATTTTGCACCAATGTGTAAGTAACTGAAACTGGCTTTTTTGTTTGTCTGTTTGTTTGTTTACTGATAATCTGATTTTTTATTACTTGACCAGCAAAAAGACTCTACTGGCGAGGGGAAATTTACCCCACTACCCAGTCATCATGACTCACAATTTTGTCTACTGATTTCTGTCTGCAAAAAGAAAGTTTCATGATAAGCTCTTAGTGATATACAACTACTGCATTTCAAGCAGTAGATAGACACATGTAGAGGCCTAATAATGATGGTTATAAGAATACCACAATTGTGATTTCCTGGTGATTTTTCTCTGACATTTTCCTATTTTAATTTGGCAGGTGGGGTCCAGGGGCTCTAGCCTGAGTCCTTGAGCATTGTAATACGTGCAAACAACCAGGTGCACCACCGCCTGGCCCCTTGAAGAACTTTTTTCATGTGGGACTCCTCACAGTAATATTTACAGGACAGGATTTTGATGGGGGGGGGGATTACTTGAGTTTCTGAATGTTTAAAAAGGTCTTTACTTCTCCTTCACATCTGAAGAATAATTTAGGAGGATACACTGCATTTGTGGCTGGAAGTTGTTATCTTTTAATACTGTGAAAGTCATTCCAGACCCTCGTCTTTAGAGTTTTGTGATGAGAAATCTAGAGGAAGCCTGATGATTCTGCTTCTGTATGTGACTTTCTTCCTTTTCCTAGCAGCCTGCCTTTTTTTTTTTTCCCTTTTCCCTGGTTTTGCACAGTTTCACGATTATATATCTTGGTGTGTGCATTTTGGATTCCAGAATTTAAGTGTGCATTCACCTTCTTGAATTTCTGTATTTTTCACATTGTTGAGGTATGGAAAATGTTCTACTATACTTCCTTTGAATATGTTCTCTATTCCATCTCTTCTTCCTTTTAGATCCCAATAACTCTGCTGTTCATCTTTCTGATGGAATCTGTTGTTTCAGAGAGAAGGGCTTCCTTTTTATAAACCTTTCATCTCCAATAGATTTAAATTCACAGAGTGTGGTGGTTGTTCTTCTAGCAACGCTATTCTCTCCTCTGCCTGATTAAGTCTACTTCTGAGGCCTCTTACCTCAACCTGAACTGCATTCAAAGTGTCTGTTAGGTCTTGCAGTTCTGTTTGGAGTGTTTTTTTTTTTACTGTACTTTGTAATTCTTTGGTAAATTATCACTGAGTTCTTGAATCTTAAGTTTAGTTTCTTGAATTGATTTAAAAATGAGTTCTCTGAACTCAATCTGTCAGGTTTTTTTTTTTCTATATTTGTGTCTGTCTAGTCATTTGGGGCTTCTCTCTGTGTTTCTCAGTTTCCATATTTAGTGTGACTTTCATTGTTGTGGAGGTGCTGCTGCTAAGTTGTTTGATTCCCCTCTTTATATATGTTGGTCTGGCAAAGGTGATTTTATACTCTGTCACTAGGCTGCTTTAGTGTATTTGATAACAGTATAGGGTCTCCTTGATGTTTTTCTAACCAGGAATGAAGGGCAGTTAGGTGTTACAGCTTGAAGAATTTCTTTCTACTCACTGTTCATAGAAAAATCAAGATTTATTACCCCTCAAATTCCTGCCTTCATTCTCCAACTATGTGCTTTTTTTGCAAGTACCAGAATGATACCTGCTTCCACTAAGCACTGCTTCTTATGTTTTGAGACCTTTCCCTTCACTCCTGATGAAGCTTGCTGTACACTTGTGTTTAAGTGAGTTACCTAAGAAGTCACAGTTGTGGAAGATTAGAGATTATATCCTGAGTCATCACGGTTTAGTGACTTTGATATAGTGTCTCCTGGCTGTTCCAGTATCTGCTGGGTAGCAGTACTATCAACTTAAAAAGTCCCAGTTATAAATTGTTGAGGTTGTTTGTTGTTGTTGTTATTATTTCTTTAATTAAGATCCAGAAGTGGTGGATCTCAGCTGCTAATCTCCCAATTTGGGGCCAGCCATGCCTAAGTATGACTTTTCAGTCCTGGGAATCTCTCCCTCACTCCTTTCCAGTCCATGAGTCACATATGTCTATACTCACCTGTGGCTTGGTAAGTTTCTGAAGAAATCCTGGTTGTTTTTGTTGAGATATTTTTTTCTATATTGGGGGCTTAATTATTTACAGTTGGCAGTAAAATACAGTAGTTGTTACATGTGAAGCATTTCTCAGTCTTCAGGTATTTCTTGTCGCTTTACCTAGTTGACTGGGGTGAGTGAAATGAGTCTACTATTACTCCATAACCATGCCTCCAGAAATCCCCCAAATCTCTCCAAAACAGCCATATATATATATATATCTTGCTTCAGGAAAAGACCAAATAAGTATGACTGTCACGGAATTTAAATAAGGACTCTGCAGTATTTCTTAATTGACATTAAACAGCAATAAAGTTGTCCTTGACACACCTATGCAGAATGAAGAATCATTGTCTTATTATTATTAAAAATGCATCTTGTGTTTATACACTGTATTCATCTGACCAGTGGGAATTGCATTGTAGTGAGCTAGGACTAAATTAATCTGAGCTATAAAAATAAATAATAACTACGTAATGATCTTTTGATGTAAAGCCAAGAATAATTTGATTTCTAGAGTCATAAAAAGTGAAATGAACCTCAAATTCAAAAATGTCAATAAGTACTTGAAGAAATGATCCTGTTGAGACAGGTAAATTTCACTTTGCTAGACTATAAAAATTTAATTTCTTAGGGGAAATTGATAGTAAAATGGTACATTCTATATGGTGTAATGAGAAAACTGAAAATATTTGTATGTGTATGAGCTTGTGCTTTTTCAGAAAACAACTTGAAAAAAATTGTACTAAGACTTTTTATAAAGAAACTAAGAGAAATAATGTGTCATCCTAAATAGAAGGAATAGAAATTTGTCACTGTATACCAAGGTTTACATGGAATCTCATAAATAGTTTTACTGCATTACTAACATCCCCTCATCTCAGACTTCAGTTTTCTTATATATATAAAATAGGAATCCATCATGACCTATGTCTCTGACCAATAAGGAAAAAAGA
Source organism: Erinaceus europaeus (assembly GCF_950295315.1). Lineage (NCBI taxonomy): Eukaryota > Metazoa > Chordata > Mammalia > Eulipotyphla > Erinaceidae > Erinaceus > Erinaceus europaeus. Next base: position 191,377,893 of record NC_080162.1, read on the forward strand.
TGTTTCTGAAAGTTTACTTTTTAAGCTGTAAAACTGACGCAGTGTGTACATATATTTAATTGGGAAAATAGCCTCTAATTACATATTTTCATGTTCATTTTTTTCTAAGTAGAGGCTTGAAATTTAGGCTTCAACTTGTTTTATAATTCTGGATTTAATGCAAGGTCTAAACTTGGACTTTATCTCAATCAGACATTATTAACAATGGATATTTAGTATACAGAATATGTACCGTTGGAAGTCTAGAATATATATGATTAAACATTCTTTTTGGCCTTTGACAAAGTCTACTAAGCAGAAACAAGGAGTTGATAATGTAATGGACTGAGAAACATGTCTTATTTCTGAAGCACTTATGATTTCACACACCCCTTTTTCAAAGTTCTTTAAATAGTTCTGACATAAAGCTCCATTGAAGTTTCAAATTGAATGCAGACAGGTTGAAGGGCATACAAGTGAAAAGGCTTGCTGTTAGAATCAAAATGGAAATAACTCCTTAATTATTCCTTTTAAATTCATATCATGATCAGCCAGAGCATGTTTTTGCCCAGGTCATCCAGCTGGGGAGTTCTCTTGACTTCAAAGAAATCTCCTATCAGGGAAGACATCATCTTAATCATATCTGAAGACAGGAATTTAACAGGGGAAAATATCCTCTTCGAAGTACTATTACAAATAACTGTTTAATTAATCTCTCACAAAGACTCAGATACACAATAATCTATCGGTCCTGGGCTCGTAAATTAGTTGTTAATGATTCAAAGGGGAGATGTTTACCCCAGGTTCATTAATTAATTTTCCAATTCATCTAAGCTAAAAATCTCATGCCTTCCTATAACTGATAAGAGAATGAATTATCCAAGCTTTCCAGCTCTAAATGGAGAACAAAGAGTTTGCATAGGTACTATTGTCCTCTTGGGAATGTATTCAGAAAAAAAATCCAAGTAGTGGAAGATTTGTGTATCAATCTATCCATGCAGTAACTTCACGTGTTTTTGTTGTCTATTCTATTATCAAATATTGTGCTACAGCTACCAAACTCATGAAGAATGGCTTCTGTCTTCAGGAAATTCAACAGCTATTAGTGAAGAGGTCATATGAAGCATAGAATATTATTTAGTGAGATTAGGTCTAGCATAGGTGGGAAACAAAGACATCAGATTATGTGTCCGAGAAAAGGTGATATAAATTGCAGACACTAATGTAACACCATCCTGGCTTCCCTGGGCATATGATCTCATCAATGTGCCCCAAAATCTCATGTCTCCAGATACCTATCCCACTATGGAAAGACAGAAACAGGCTAGGGGTATGAAGTGACCTGCCAACACCTATGTCCAGCAGAGAAGCAATTACATAAGCTAGATATTCCACCTTCTGTACACCATAAAAAATTCTGGTCCATACTCCCAGATGGATAAAGAATAGGGAAGGCATACATCAGACAAGAAACTAATCACCAAAATATACAAAGAGCTCAGCAAACTTAGCACCAAGAAAGCAAATGACCCCATCCAAAAATGGGCAGAGGATATGAACAAAACATTCACCTCAGAGCAGATCCAAAAGGCTAACAAACATATGAAAAACTGCTCTAGGTCACTGATTGTCAGAGAAATGAAAATTAAGACAACATTGAGATATCACCTCACTCCTGAGATATCACCTCACATCAAAAAGGACAGCAGCAACAAATGCTGGAGAGGGTGTGGGGACAGAGGAACTCTTTTGCATTGCTGATGGGAATGTAAATTGGTCCAGCCTCTGTGGAGAGCAGTCTGGAGAACTCTCACAAGGCTAGACATAGACCTTCCATATGATCCAGTAATTCCTCTCCTGGGCTTATACCCCAAGGACTCCATAACACCCAACCAAAAAGAGGTGTGTACTCCTATGTTCATAGCAGCACAATTCATAATAGCTAAAACCTGGAAGCAACCCAGGTGCCCAACAACAGATGAGTGGCTGAGGAAGCTGTGGTATATATGCACAATTGAATACTATACAGCTATCAAGAACAATGAACCCACCTTCTCTGACCCATTTTAGACAGAGCTAGAAGGAATTATGTTAAGTGAGCTAAATCAGAAAGATAAAGATGAGTATGGGATGATCCCACTCATCAACAGAAGTTGAGAAAGAAGATCTGAAAGGAAACCTAAAAGCAGGATCTGACTAAATTGAAAGTAGGACACCAAAGTAAAAACCCAGTGGTGAGGGGTAGACATGTGGCTTCCTGGGCCGGTGGGGGGTGGGGGTGGGTGGGTGGGAAGGGACACAGTCTTTTGGTGGTGGGAATGGTGTTTATGTACACTCCTAGTAAAGTGTAGTCATATAAATCATTAGTTAATTAATATGAGAGGGGGAAAATTAATTGTATGTCTTGAAGTTTTTAAAACACAGACTGAGTCTTTTTAATATATAGGCTGTGTATTTGATATGCGGACTCTCTCAAAAGCCTAGACCAAGTAGATCAGAAGCAACCAGTGGCACAGCTATATACAAGATACTGGGTAATACAGCAAACCCTAGCAAAAGGAATTTCAAAGTTAACCTAATTACCAAATAATGTGATGATAACAATAACTATCCATTGTCTTTCTGAACCCTAAGACAGCAGGAACCTCACATTTCCACTATAGAGCCTCTATTTCCCCCAGTCCTGGAACTTAGGATAGGGCCAACTTTCCCGCATGCCTCTCCCAATTCATATCATATAATATTGCATCTGCCGATCGCAACCTAATCAACACAATGATTGTCACCTCAATATGCTTCAGCTCAGACTGTGTCCAGAGAGTTCAGGTGTGGAATGACAACTCTTCAGCTTCATTACTCGGGTGAGACCTTTCCTTTCATAGCATTCTCTTATTCCATCCCAGGTGGTTCACTTTCTAACAAAGTCCCAAAACCTAGATGTAGACCAGGTTCTGTGAGAGAGAGCTTATGTTCACACGTATCCATAAACTACTGCAAAATATATACCTGAAAGCAGAAGTACACTAGAGTTTGCAGTGAGTACCCCCCAACACTTCCTCTCCACTATTCCAACCTTTGGGTCCATGATTGCTCAACAATTTGTTTGGCTTTGTATGTTAACTCTCTTTTCAGCCACCAGGTTCCAGATGCCATCAGGATGCCGGCCAGGCTTCCCTGGACTGAAGACCCCACCAATGTGTCCTGGAGCTCTGCTTCCCCAGACACCCACCCTACTAGGGAAAGAGAGAGGCAGACTGGGAGTATGGACCGACCAGTCAATGCCCATGTTCAGCAGGGAAGCAATTACAGAAGTCAGACCTTCCACCTTCTGCAACCCTCAATGACCCTGGGTCCATGCTCCCAGAGGGATAGAGAATGAGAAAGCTATCAGGGGAGGGGATGGGATATGGAGATTGGGTGGTGGGAATTGTGTGGAGTTGTACCCCTCCTATCCTATGGTTTTGTTAATGTCCTTTCTTAAATAAAAAATAAACTAAAAAAAAGAAACTATTTCATACCTTAACTGCAGTTATAAAAAGTCCACAAAATACAGGCTGGGAAAAAAAAAAAAAGAATAGGGAAGCTTCTAATGGAGGGGATGTGATATAGAACTCTGGTGGTAGAAACTGTTTGTAATTGTATCCCTGTTATCTGACAATGTTGCTAGTATTAAATCACTAATTATTATTATTATTATTATTATCATTATTATTTTGCCTCCAAGGCTATCTTTGGGGCTTGGTGCTTTCCCTGCAAATCCACTGCTCCTGGCGGGCATTTTTCCCATTTTTGTTGCTCTTGTTGCTGTTATTATTACCGTCGTTGTTGTTATTGTTGTCAATGTTGTTGGATAGGACAGAGAGGAGGGGAAGACAGAGAAGAGAAGACAAAGACAGACACCTGAAGACCTGCTTCACAGCTTGTGAAGCCTCCCCTGCAAATTGGGAGCTGGGGGCTCAAACCAGGATCCTTCTGCGGGTCTTTGCACTTCATGCCATGTGCCTTTAACCTTCTGCTCTACCGCCTGGCCCCCTTAAGTCACTCATTTAAAAAAAAAATTAAAAAGCAAGATCAGACTTGGCTGGGGAAAGGAGAGAAGTGAAATGGGTCAGAGGAGGAAAAAAGATGATGAGATTTAAGTACATAAAGGACTCCAGTAGTCTCAAAGGGCATACAATAGGAATTTCTGGGGAGTGAATAGGAAAAGAAGGGGCAGAAAGAGAAAGAATTTGTGTCTAGTCAGTTTGTCCTGAAACTTCAGTGTCATAGGGAAGTCATGAAAATTTTTGGACAAGATGAGGGAAGTGATCACATATGAGGCAGGAGTGTATGCTGTGTTTTTTCTCCTTCCTTCCTTCTTTCTTTCTTTCTTTCTTTCTTTCTTTCTTTCTTTCTTTCTTTCTTTCTTTTTTTTCTTTCTTTTTTGCAACCATGGTTAACCTGGGACTTGGTGCCAGCACTATGAACCCACCACTTCTGGTAGTCTTTTTTTTTTTCTTTCTTTTTCTATTATACTTAATAGGACAGAGAGAAGTTGAGAGGGGAGGAGAGATAGAGTGGGAGAGAGAAAGCTAGACACATGCAGGCCTGCTTCACCAGCCCCTGCAGGCAAAGCAGGGACTCTAATAAGGTCTTTGCACGTGGTAATATGTATGTGCTCAACCGGATACGCCACCACCAGTGTGTGTGTGTGTGTGTGTGTGTGTGCGTGTGTGTGTGTGTGTGTGAATTATCTAAGGAAAAGTATATATATATATTTTTTTTAAATATGGCCACGTGTGTGTGTGTGTGTGTGTGTGTGTGTGTGTGTGTGTGTGTGTGTGTGTTTAGTCATCTAAGGAGAATTATATAAATTTTTTAACAATATGGCCACCATTTTGTGTGTGTGTGTGTGTGTGTGTGTGTTTAATTCTCCAAGGAGAAGTATATAAAATTTTTTTAAATATGTCAATGAATAGACTGTTAGTAAACCATAAAATCAACTGAGAGAAAAGACAGACATATAGTTTAGTTGGCACTACTTTAGGAAGGAAAGAGAAAGGAACAAACTAAAAGGCATAATATATCAGGCATCAGAAACAAACTGTGGCAACACATAAGATGGTATTGTGATTTAAAAAATTGTTTTCAATAATTTCCCAATTTCCATTTCAAGCGACTGAATAATCAGTGGTTGGACCAGTGAAGGAGCAAGTATGAGGTAGGTTCCCTGAGTTTCAGCATAGCGACTATATGCTGAAAGTGCCTAAGGGTCTGTGAGTATGATTTCTTGAGATAGAGACTCCACAAAGACGGGGTTATTTGATATGACCGTGAGTGGAAGTGGTAAATTAAGACTGCTACAGTAATAAATTCCAAGATTAAATATACCAAAATCAAACATGGAAATCAAAAGGACAACTATTGATTTAGATACTACCCAGCACATTCTTACCCCTTCAAAATAATAAAGAACACTTAAGGACAATTACAGCTTTTTTTTTTTTTAGGTAGAAGTCACCATCTAAGAGGCAGAACAGTCTGCAGGCCTTGGTCTCCTGCTTCCCACATTCCCCTAAATCAAACTTCTCCAAAGGCCTCCTTCTTCTACCTATATAAATGTAGCTCCCCTTACTCCAGAAAAACAGACATAAAGAGAGGTCTGTTTGAGTAATAACTTCTGCCTTCCCTGTGGATTGGAAGTTGTAATTCAATGAATGCTTTTTAATTCATGCAAATGCTTGTGTGTTTGCTTTTTGGTAATACAGAAAAGTGAGCACACATTCATCTGCATTCTGCCAAGTCAAACCTCTTACCATGCGTCACATCCAACTTCTTCACTTCCCCCTGCACTAGCTTCTATTAATCTCTCACCATCTTTTCCAATTTCTGTAGTGATCTCTCCTCGTCTCTGTATTTACTCCGCCTTGAACTCTTGAGTTATAGCGATGCTCTAGCCTGATGATGTACAGTGGCTGTCCTAGAACTTCAGAGTGAAAAATCAAACTCCTTCCATTAACATACATGCTCCTTCCCAACAGTCCCCAGCATGTCTCTCCGTTGTCATTTTTTTATCACTACCCACTGTAAATATGAATGTGTCTCAGGGAACTCTGCTCACTCTCTTCATTCTACCTGAAAACTGTTTTCTTCTGCATTGATCCTCCTATACATGCATTTGTAGAGAATACTTTTTGCATTGCTGTAAATGTTAGGAAGGCTGGACCATGTGGACGTGGTTAGCAGGCGTCATTAGTATATGCCACACACAACAGAAGGGCCTTCAGGAAGACTCTGGCAGACATGTGGCGTTTTCGCCTTCTCCTGGAACCTGTGCTTAGTGAGTGCTGGTGAACGTTTAAGGATTCATGGCTGCTGCCACATGGCTGGCCAGTCTGTTCCTTCTCTTTTTCTATTTACCCTACTGTGAGCTTTGTAAGAGCCTAATAAATATGACACATTTATAAACCCCACGAGAGAAAGAGCCTATTTTGTTTTATTTTTACTACACACACACACACACACACACACACACACAGATAGACACACACACACATCAATGATTGCAAATCACTTTGTATCTGTTCTTGATCTCCAAGACTGAGAAGTACTGATTCTAGGGGTTCTCACTGTACATAGCTCTCAATGTAGAGTAAACACAGTATCAACTGCTCAGCACTGGAAGTTTCTTAAAGGCAGGAACAGTGTCTTTTTGATAGATGTCCCACTATATTAGCTTATCAACTGATATCTATACATATATTATTTTTCCATCAGGGAAAAGAATAGGCATTTATTACCTCATAAAAATTAAGAATTTCAGGTGGTATCAGCACAGTCTGTCATGAAGTGTCTCCTAGGACTACAATCATTTGAAACTTAACTGGGTCAAAATTCCCAGTTCCCTGGAGGCTAGGGAGACAACATAATGGCTACATAAAAGACTTTCATGCCTGAAGCTCCTAGGTTCTAGGTTCAGCCCCTACCATAAGCCAGAGCTGAACAGTGCTCTGGTCTTTTTCTCTATGTCTCTGTATTTATCTATTTGTCTCTCTGTGTGCCTCATTAAACTAAAACAATAAATAAAATAGTTTATAAAATTCTCAGTTTCCAATTAATTCATATGGCTGGTGACAGGAGGATGTAATCTCTCCCCACTAGGTCCATTCCATAGAGCTACTGATGGACAGAGCTTTTTAGGAAATGCAGAGCTCAAGATGGACACATCAACTTTTTAGTACTCGATTTTAGAATATTCTTTTGATCTGACAAACCAAATCATAGTACCCTACGGGATGGGTCTACACAAGGTGTGAATAAGAGGAAGCAGAAATCATCAAGTATCAACTTGGATGCTGGGAACCATAGTCTTCAATACACAAAGATGTATTAGTCTATAAAAAGTATGAACAAATTGTTGGTTAATCATGAACCTAAAGGCTGCAATAGTGCAGATGAAGAGTTGGGGGGTCTCCATTTGGTAGATAGCTAGTAGGCATATTTTAGTCAGATTCCAAAGGGCCTGTGGCTATACTAGTTTTTTGTTTGTTTGTTTATCTTCACCTTCTGCATCCCATAATGACATTGGGTCCATACTCCTAGGGGGTTAAAGAATAGGAAAGCTTTCAAGGGACGGGAAGGGATACGGAGTTCTGGTGATGGGAATTGTGCGGAGTTGTACCCCTCTTATCCTATGGCTTTGTCAGTGTTTCCTTTTTATAAACAAATATATATACACATATATATATATAAGAAAAAATAAATAAAATAAAGTAAAATAAATAATAAAAAGGCCACCAAAAAAAGTATGAACAAATATCTGAGATAATTGAATGAATGAACATTTGTGCAAAACTTTGATCTAGTTGTTCTGGAGAATGCAGAAGTTTAATGGTTCTATCTTTTAGAGATATATAATAAAATAACACAATGTACATATTATAGTGTACAGATAAGATATACTATATGTAGTGTTACATATAGTATATTGTTATAAAGAATACAGGGTTGAAGATATAACTTATTCATTATTGCGAAGACTAGTCTTCAAAGGGGAGTGTCACAGGACCAGGGGAAGCTCTGGTGTTGTTGGGAATACATGGCATATTACGCTAAACAACGTGGAAGGCTGAGCCTCCAGACACCAAGAAGCAGGTGCTGCCATGATTCCATTCTGACTTCTCTGAGCAGACATGTCCTATAACCTCACCTCTCCAGAGCTCTGGTTCAGTAGGGAAAAACAGAAACAGGCTGGGGATATGGATCGACCTGCCAATTCCCATATCCAGTGGAGAAGCAATTACAGAAGCCAGAACTCCTACCTTCTGTGCCCCCAAAACAACCTTGATCCATACTCCCAGTGGGGGAGAAGTGATAGGAGGAAGAAGATAAGAGGGCTCTGAAATCCAGCTCCATCAGCACCCAGAGAGAGAGGAGTAATGGAGAGGGGCGTATGTAGGTTGTACTATTGTCGCGAGTGGCTTGGAGGGCAAGAAAGGACTGGATCAGGAAGAAAAAGGGGGCAATTGTGTATAAATGTAGTCAGTTGTAGAGATGATGCTTGGCCCATGTCTACAACATTAGGGGAACTGTGGTGGCTTGCAGACTAAAGATTCAGAATGCTGGTGGAGGGAATAGAGTGGGTTTATAGCCCTGTTGACATGTATTCATAAATCAATATTAATCACTATTAAAATTTTAAAAAATGAAAAAAATTAAAACTCTACAGAGAGAGAGAAAGGCTGGGCCAGGTAGTTGTGATTAGAAGACATCATTAGCATATGGCAGACTGCATACAACATAACCTCAGAGTACTTGGAAGAACTCAAGATATTTAAGGAGACTACTGGTAGAGATAGCTCTCTTGCTGGCTCCTGCCCCTTCATTCTTGAATAGCTGGCTTGCATCCTTTCCTTTCTCCCTTTTCCTTCCTGTTCTCAACGCATATTCTCTTTTTCTCCTGGGACACACAAGTCATGGAAGCTGATGACTGGAGAATGGACTTACAGCTCAAAGTAACTCACCTTGTGTGTTAGCCACTTATGTTACTGTGGCTTTTAAGAACCTAATAAAATTGCCAATTTTATAACTTCTTTAAAAGAGCCTTTTTAATTTTTTTACTATATGGTGTCTGTCTGTCTGTCTGTCTGTCTGTCTCTCTCTCCACTTCTCTCTCTTTCCCAATGATAAGATTAGTACAGCAGTGGTTAAATCATTCATGAATAATGGTCTAACTCTCAATAACAACAAGATAACACAGTTTCATTTCTGGACACCTAATATATTGAGAACTGGTCTCATGGTATGTGACTCCATATTCTCAAAATGCTGGGAAGACAGAAAAACCGTTATTATCCACATCACCTTTATATACTTTAAAATGAAAAGGACTATTGCTAACCATAGATTTTCATGCTTTACTTCTAACAGGATTTGTCTCATTAGTTGATAAATTTAAGCTGATTAAAAGGTAAAGGAAAACAATGTCTGAAATAACAGGTCCATTAAGCAAGGAAATGAGAACCATAAAGAATACACAGGGTGTTAAACTATTTTATCTTTCACTGGACTTGTGAATTCTGTGGAAGATAACGCTGAGCTTGGTGAAATATATTCAAAATGAAAATTATTATAACAATAGATTTCTCCACTGAAAATTTTCTAGTTACGCTACAGTAAGTGTCATTTAATCATTCAAATAAAAATCTGTTCATGAGCACAATTGGTAGGTATCTCTCCACTTATAAATAATATAAGTCAGCATTACAGATGAGTCAATACAGAAAGAAGTAGTCTAAAACTATGATGCTTGCTAATTATTGAACTAATATAGCATTTCATGATTAAGTTAATTGCTTTAAAGTGACAAATTTAAAAGAAAGCTATGAATTATACTGTAGGACTGAAATATATATATATAGTACAAACTGATCTATAATATAAAGCAGTATTTCCTCAGTAAAATTGAGCTCAAAATACTTTTAAAATTTCACTTCAGACAAAAACAATAAATCATTGCTGAAATTAAGGGAGACATAAATAAATGAAAAGATATTCCATGTCTATCAGCTTGAAGACTTAATATTGCTAAATGTCACACTAACCAAAGTGTATTCAATGTAATCAATGATTCAATTGTAATCCCTATCAATTTTCATCAATACTTTTTGCACCAATAGAGAAAAATCCATCCTGGAATTCCTATATAAACTCAAAGGAACTTTTAGTCAAAACACTCTTGAAAAAAACATGAAAAACAACATTTATCATGGTTGCAAAACTCTATACAATGCCATGTTAACCAGAAACACGGTGGTACTAAGATAAAGACCAAAATGAAAATACAGCAGAACTCCAGAAATCAATGTTCATGTATATGATCAAATAATTTTCACTAGGGTTTCAATCTCATTCAATAAATAAAAAATATTCCTTTTAACAAACTGTGCTAGGGGAACTGGATATCCACATGGAAAAGCTTGAAGTTGGAACTGTACCTAACCCCACAAACAAAAGTTAACTAAAAATGTACTGAAAGTCTAAATGTTAAGAGCGAAAATAATAAAATTCTTAGAATGGCAAAAGTTTCATGATGTTGGGTTGTTAGCCAGATTATTTCTTGCATTTGACACCAAAGGTGTACAGTGAAACTTGTATTTCATTCCTCAAAAGAGACACACTTGAAGCTTTGTGACCTTAATACGACACTTTTAACAGAGTGAAATTATACCTATTGAATAAGAGATAATATTTCCAAATCAAATGCCTGACAAAGGATTAATATCTAAAATAGAGAAGTTTCAAAACAACAAAAACAAACAACCCAAATAAATGAGAACTGAGCCAAAGATTCTTTGAGGAATAGATATAACTAAATAATGACTCAATGGACAGATGACCTCACCAATGTACCCTGGAACCCCAACTCTCCAGAGCCCTGTCCCAGTAGGGAAAGATAGAGACAGGCTGGGAGTATGGATCGACCTGCCAACACCCATGTCCAGCAGAGAAGCAATTACAGAAGCCAGACAGTCCACCTTCAGCATCCCATGCTCCCAGAGGAATAAAGAATAAGAAAACTTCCAATGGAGGGGTTGGGATGTGGAAGTCTGGTGATGAAAATTGTGTAGAATTGTATCCCTCTTATCCAGTGGACTTGCCGTTCATTATTAAGTCAGTAAAAAATGATATATGCAAGTACCAATAAATACATAAAAAGTTTCTCAAAATTACTAACCAGTAGAAAAATGTAATTCAAAAATCACAAAGTAATAGTCCCTCACACATTAAAATGTCTGCTATATAAAATAACAGCAACAAAATAGAAAATAACAGCTTTTGACTAGAGTATGGAAGACATTATGACAATTATCAGAAAAGTTAGAAATAGATTAGCTTGTGATTCTACAGTTCTATACCAGACATTGCACAGAGGATGTATGGCAAGGCAGACACTCTTATCAGAAAAGCTATCTTCTGGCACCTGATATTTCATTTTATAGTGCATCTTTTTTTTTTTTCAGACCAGTTAAGGACATAAAAGTCCAAATGACCAGTTTGAAGCGAAGAGAGAGAATAACCAATATAGTACTTCAGCAAAATAGAAAGCTACATTTCATTTTCACGGGTGGGATGCTGCAATTTATCAAATTGTTAATCTTCAAAGATCCCATTCCTTTGCTAGTGAGCAGTCAAAATGGTTTAAATCTGTCCTGCTGTTCTTTGACTTTCCTGGAATTGAGTGCTTTTGTTTAAATCTCTAGTCACTGAAAGAGGACTGGTGCTTCTAGGTTTAGTGTTCTTTTGTAATGAGTGCTTCCTGAAAAACTATGCATGATATAGTGATTTTAAAAAATAAGAAGCAAAAAACAGGGGGGCAGGGTGTAGCACAGCAGGTTAAGCACACATGGTGAGAAAGAAGCAAGGCCTAGCTCAAGGATCCAGATTCCAGCCCCAGGCTCGCCACCTGCAGGGGGAGGTTGTTTGGCAAGCGGTGAAGCAGGTCTGTAGGTGTCTATCTTTCCCTCCCCCTCTCTGTCTTCTCCTCCTCTCTCCATTTCTCTCTGTCCTGTCCAACAACAACAGTAGCAGCAACAAGAACAACAATAATGGCAGGAACAACACCAACAACAATGGTAAATATATATATTACGACAGTATATATAATGACGGCTGCTGGGAGCAGTGGATTCATGATATAGGCACCAAGCCCCAGCGATAAACCCTGGAGGCAAAAAAAAAAAAAAGCCATTTCCAATATACATCTTAGTAGTTCAGCCCATCATTGTCAAATCAAGTCTAGTTTTAAATTAATGATACAAGGGTTATTTAGAGGGTGCTGGTGCATGGTGGTGGGGAAGGACTTGAACTGGGAGTGAGAATGCTTTGCAGACACATGCCATGGGGAGAGGAGAGACTATACTCATGTCTCAATAACTAGACTGTAAATTAGTGACCTCCTCCCAATAAAATGATTTGAAAAAATGCTGAGATATTACTTGATGTGATTTTAAAGTAGTTATATTAAACACACTCATAGTTCTTAAAATGTAGAAGGTCAGAATGAAACTGTCCATTTAGAGATCTGAAGTGGTTTAATGAGAAATTTTGGCTCCCTCTTTAATCATTTTTGTTGTTGAGATTTATTCTTTGAGGAGAGAGAGATCAGAGCACTGCTCTGACATTTGTGGTGCAGATCATTAAAATTTGGGCTTCTGTATTGCACCAAAGTAAAAGACTCTAAGATGGTGTGGAGGGTGAGAGTTCAGGTCCTGGAACATGATGGCAGAGGAAGACCTAGAGGGGGGTGAATTGTTATGTGGAAAACTGGGAAATGTTACACATGTACAGACTATTGTACTGTCCTGTTGACTCCTATAAAGAAATTTTAAAAATAAAATTAAAAAATAATAATAACCTGGGGTTTCAAGTATACATTTATTTATTTACACACTAGGCCTCTTTCCTGCTGCTTGATTCCCTTTTTAAAAGTAGACTTTACAAAAACACCAGCAGCAAGTCTAAAGACTCTCCACACACTCTCACCTGCCCAGCTCCCACATTAACATGCCAAATTAGTGCAGCTAACATGTCACAAGTCAAATTTATTACTAAATTGTAGTGCTTTAATTAAAAATCACTTCCAGTGCTGTACATTCTAGGAGTTGATAAATATTGAATGACAATATCATATAAAATAGTTTCATTGGGGCAGGGGTAGAGAGCATAAAGCTTATGCAAAGAAACTCTCACACCTGAGCCTCCAAAATCCCAGCTTCAATCCCACTGCACCACAATAAACCACAACTTAACTGTGCTCTGGTTAAACAACAAAAAAAAAGGTTTCCTTGTCCTAAAAATCCTCACACACTCTTCACGAATCTTTCCCTCCTCTGGTTCTCCCAGCCTCTGACTGTCATTGTCCTTTTCACTATGTGCATAGCTTTGATTATTCACAGTGTCAAGTAACTTTATAACCTCTTTGGACTGACTTCTTTCATTCTGAGATATGTATTTAAGGTCTCTGCTTTTAGAGGATTAATAGCACATTTATTTTTTTCAACTGAACGATAGTACATTACAAAGACCTGTCACAGTTTGTTTTTATTCACTGACCCTCTAATGGACTTCTTGGTCACGTCCAAGTGTTGGAATTTACTAGTAGAACTACCATAAGCATTTGTGTGCAGATTTTTGTATAGAAATGTTTAAACTTATTTAATAACGGACCAGATAGAGCAATTTTAGGATCATGTGGGAAGAATTTATTTAGTTTTGTAAGAACAACCCCCAGTGTGTCTATAGCTTCACTAAGTATTTATTTATTTTTGCCTCTATGGTTATCACCGGGGCTCAGTGCTTGCTAGCACTACAAATCCACTGCTCCTGGAGGCCATTTTTTCTTTTCATTTCATTTCTTTTTTTTTATTATTATTGAATAGGACAGAGAGAAATTGAGAGAGATGGGGAGACAAAGTGAGAGAGAAAAAGACGCTTATAGAACTGCTTCATGGCTCCTGAAGCAGACGACCCTGCCCGTGGGGAGCAGGCAGGGTCTGTATATAATTTTCACAGAAAATTATATACATTTCAAATAAGAAAACTCATCTCTTTATGACAGGATACCAATCATCAATGCAAAAAGGAATCATACCATTACCACTGCTGCACTATACCCAAATGGCCATAACACTGACTTCTTCCCTTTGCTTAACTTGGAAGACTTCTGAAACACACCTTTATAGCTTAGATAGGAGAAGCATAGCTACTCCTCGATTACCTGAGTTTAACTATCTTCTTAAAAATAGTTTTATTTATTATTTGTATGGTACGAGACAGACAAAAATTGGGAGGGAGGAGGAAGACAGAAACAGAGATAGAAAGACAGCTGCAGTACTGCTTTGTACCCGTGAAGCTCCCCCTTCCGCCCGCCCCCAGGCAGGATACTAGGGGGCTTGAACATGAGTCCTTGCACACTACTATAAAATGTGTGCTCTATCAGATATGCCATTATCCAGCCCAACTATCTGTAAAAATATTTCCTAGGGCCAGATGGTGGCACACCTGGTTAAGCACACATGTTATAATGCACAAGGGCCAGGGTTTGAGCGCCCAGTCCCACCTTGCAGGGGGACAGCTTTGTGTGTGGTGAAGCAGTGTGGCATGTGTCTTTCTTTTGCTCTGCCTATCTCTCCCTCTTCCCTCTCAATTTCTGGCTGTCTCTGTCCAATAAAGAAAGATAATTTAAAAAAATTAAAATTTTTTCCTTTACTAACTAAAATCCCATGAATAATTGGGTGGCATCAACAGAATTAAAATCACCTATCCTTACCATTTGCAACAGACTCTGCAAATCCCCATGGCTACCTTGGAAAGGGACAGGTCAACACCTGTGACAGATGGGTTCTGGGATGAATGTTCTATGAATAAATTTAATAGGAACCCCTCAATATGAAATAATATTCTTCACTGTGTTTACATTATAATTTGTGTTTGTAACTCAATCATGGAAATTGATTTCTCTAACAGATTTCTGTGAATTCCATTTTTGACAATATTTTCCAATCTAGCTTCTTTTTAAAAAACTGTAATACACAGTTAAGCAGTTGTTGTTGCTCAGAAGGCATGTGTTAAAAACAGATTTTCTATCCTTCAGAGAAAAACCCAGAGTTGTGTCCTATAAGATATTTGTGCCTCAAAAATCCACTAAATTTCCCTTTATGATCTATTTACACCAAACACCAGACTATTCTCTCCCAACTAAATGCCTATAAGTTCAGCCTGACTAGTGAAAACAGTAAGTCAGGCAAGCCATACAACCTGAAACAACATATATTAGAGTTTTCAAGTTTGAATCTCCTAAAGCAAGGATATTTTTGTGTTGAGGCATTCGTGGTAATAGATCCTTGTTATCTAAGAAGCTTACTAGCATCTAATACAGGAAAGAAAGCATTTTAAAAGTACCTGTTACAGAAATAAGCAGTGCTTTTTTTAAATATGAGCAATTATACTATTGTCCAAGACATAGTCATCAGAAAGGAACCTCATATGTACAAGCTTCTCTTCAACAAAAGACTGCCTACCTGGAAAGTTCCAAAGCCTACCTAATTTAAAAGCAAGGAACAGGAGATGGCAATTACTTGCCTCTTCTTCTAAGAGGCAAGTAATTGTGTGTGCAGGTTAGCATTGCAATTGGAGCCAGACAATGATCACTGGAAAGATACTCATTTTCCTAAGAACAGATTGGCTTCTGAAAAATGGAATTAAAGCGGCTCTAGCAGGAAAGCACAAAAATGTTCTTCTTATGGGGACTCTTTATGCTTCTTATTTGCTTAATGTAGGTGGGAACAGTGTGATGTGATTAGAGACTAAGATACTCAAGTCACACTGACTGCTATTGTTGCCAGACTAGGATTCTACCATATGTCTATGTCAGCAGGATAACCAGTTGTTAGAAGGG
This sequence comes from Erinaceus europaeus, assembly GCF_950295315.1. Lineage (NCBI taxonomy): Eukaryota > Metazoa > Chordata > Mammalia > Eulipotyphla > Erinaceidae > Erinaceus > Erinaceus europaeus. The sequence continues at coordinate 191,393,809 of NC_080162.1, forward strand.
GGAACATTTTCTCAGTTGCTATTAAATAGAGAGTGAGCTAAAAGCTGTAAGCAAGTTAAACATTATTTTGTCTAGTTTTGTGTTACACATTCAATTCAATATTATATTAAATATGAAATATTCTAAGCCTACCCTTAACCTATGACCTCACTCTGAGTGCTTGGGAAGGAAGCTGAGAAATGTTTATACAGAAGGCAGATTTGGCCATAAAAGGATCCTTCATGTAAATTTTCATATATAGATCATTAAGACATAGTTCTGGAAAACGCTTGCTAAGATGATAGAAAAGCGCATAAATTGTGAGAGTGTGTTATAGATACCTTTCATGGGGAGATGAGAAACTGTACCCAGATGTCAACAGCTCTACTATAATCCATTATCTCTCCCAACTAAATCATAAACGAATAAATTTCTTAAACACACACTTATACTTTATTGCAGCCCTTTCTAAATGAAAAAAGATTGCTGTATTCCTCTCCTCTGTGTGCTACACACGTACTTCTTTTGTTAAGAGCAATGTCTCCTGTTCTTTGCACAGAGTATTCCTAATGAAAGCTTTCTGAATGAATAAGCAAAAGAAGAAAGGAATGAGTATGGAAATTCAGAATTATAGATCACCTGATATTAAACCTAATGGAGGTTTAATGCATTGTGTAGTCTCTAACTTTTCACAGAACCCAGGATATAATCCAATATCCATACACTTTTATGAAAGTGGACAGACATCTGGTAGCACAGTCTAAGAGAACAGACCTTTGCTTTTGGAGGGAAGGGGGAATTTTTGAGTAAAGTACGTAGAACTTTGTCAAAATAAATCCAAATCTTGTATTGCATTTAGTCTACTGAGTCTGTTACTTCCATCATCAATATTTCCTGTTTCCTTTTGAGCTTCTTACATTTAATACTAACTTTTTTTTCAAAGATGCTGACATTTATGCCTTGAGCAATTGTTCTTCTAAAGAACCATTATGACTTAAATCACAGGGAGGTTTGCAGGCTACTTGTACAGCAATCCTTGTCCTATCATTTTGCCTTAGCTTTCAAAAAAAAGGAAGAAAACTAAGAATGCTAAGTAAAATCCTGCAGTAAAATTTAGCATTGGTATTTCAAAGACAGATATATATATATATACATATATATATATGTGTTTGTGTGTGTGTATATATATATATATATAATTTACTTTGGCTTGTTCAAATGATGTGAATTAATTATACTCAATGTATAGAACTGATATCCTGAAGGGAATTCTCAACTCTTGGCTTAGTAAATAGCAAAAATTGAGTCTACACAGAATAGTGTTTCACAATAATTTCATGAGTTAATGCCATAATCCACAATTATTAGAAAGAAAGGGGAAGCACATGGTTCTTCTTTACTCATCTGACAACACCCTCCTCCTTATGCTCACTAACTACTGTTCTCCCCTCCTGAAACTGGGGCTAGAAAAACACGAGAACATCTGTTAGGAAGAATATAAATGCTCAGCTCTGAATCCTTAAGTTTCTCCTACTAAAAATTCTGGATATTGTAGTTCTTGCAAATACAAATCCAGAGAGTCCATAAAACGCAAATGTGATGGAACCCTGAGAAGTGAGTGATCTATATAAATTTTCCTCCTTTTTCTCTCCCAGAGTTGAGCTGATTGTATAAATGAGTGATGGAGTAGCTTAAAGCTGGATGCTTCGTCCAACCTACAGATGTCCAGAATCTGTAGTAGTCAATTACTTGCTTTCAAGATAGTTTGGGGATACATAACAATTCCTTTTCAAATTCCAGTAGATGTCTGAGCAGATTATTCAAATCTCCAAGAGTGAGACACAATAATATATATTTTACTATAAACAAATACCTCCTCCCCATTGGTTAATGATTTCTATAAGTAGACTTTCAACTGTGAATGATAAGATATTTATTTATTTATTTATTTTACCTCAGCACTGCTCAGCTCTGGCTTTTGGTGGTGGGGGGTTGAACTTGGGTCTTCGGAGCCACAGGCATGAGAGTCTCTTTGCATAACAATTATGCTATCTATCTACCCTCGCCCTAAGATTTTTATATAGGAATGAAGGTTCTATTGCCAATCCTTTTCACATACTTGCCTGTTACCCGTCCTCTGTTAATGGTGCCCTTCTTTTTACAGTGAACAGCTTATCACCTAGACTCAAACATTGTGAGATATATGTCTCTTGCTTCTCACTTGTGACCTGCAATTAACTGATTACTAAGTTCTGTTGGTTTTCTCTCCATTATGATATAGGAGGATGCTAAAAGAACTCTGTCAAGCAGGTTAGGCAGTAGCACAGTGAATTAAGCACACATGGCACGAAGAGCAAGGACCCCAGTTTGAGTCCCTAGCTCCCTAACTGCAGGGGGGTTACTTCACAAGCAGTGAAGCAGGTCTGCAGGTGTCTTCCCCTCCTCTCTCGATTTCTCTCTGTCCTATCCAACAATGACAGCAATAACAACAATAATAACAACAACAAGGAAAAATAAGGGCAACAAAAGGGAAAAAATAACCTCCAGGATCAGTGGATTCGTAGTGTAGGCACCGAGCCCCAGCGATAACCCTGAAAGCAGAAAGAAAAAGAAAAAGAAAAAGAAAAAAAAAAACTCTGTCAAGTAAATAAGCGTTTGAGATGTAGTTTATGTATACTTGCGGATAGTTCTAGAAAAATATTTCTGGATTAAAAGATATAATTGTAATGCAATCCTCATAAAAACTAGCATTTCCCACAAATCTCTAAGGAAACTACTTTTGGCTATAACTTCAACCTATCTAGCCAGTGAAATCTGCCCTAGCTTTTGGCTATAACTTCAACCTATCTAGCCAGTGAAATCTGCCCTAGCTTTTCATCCTAAACTATAGTTACTAACTACTCAATGTTAGATTTTCTATGTTCTCCTGACCTGTTGTATATGTAGTGTTGTGTGTTTGAGGGAATGGCATCTCCAGATACTAAAATCTCTTCTGCATCTTAGCTGTTGGGCACAGGCAAAAGTTAGTAAAGTCATAGGACCCTTGGAATATACCTAAAAGAGACCTACTAGCTTTTTCCAGAACAAAGACCCCAAACTCTGTTATATTCTTGCCTTTAGGTTCCTGATTATTAAACAATTTGTTCTACTATATTATCTTTTAATTTTTTGTTATCTTTATTTATTTATTGGAAAGAGACAACCAGAAATTGAGAGGGACTGGGGTGACAGAGAGGAAGAAAGACAGAGAGACACCTGCAGCCCTGCTTCACCACTCATGAACCTTTCACCCTGCAGATGGGAGGCAGGGGCTCGAACCTAAGTCCTTGCACACTGTAACAGATGCATTCAACCAGGTGCACCACCACCCGGCTCCACTTTATTATCTTAAAGCTTTTTTCAGCCACCATTCAGGATGCTACCATGATGCCAATCTGACTTCCCCAGGCAGACGACCTCACCAAAGTACCCTGGAACTCCACTTCTCTGGAGCCCTGCCCCACTAGGGAAAGACAGAAACAGGCTGGGAGTATGGATGGACCTGCCAAAACCCATGTCCAGCAGAGAAGCAATTACAAGACAGACTTTCCACCTTCTGCACCCCATAATGATCCTGGGTCCATGCTTCCCGAGAATAGGAAAGCTATGGAACTCTGGCGGTGGAAATTGTGTGGAATTGTACCCCTCTTATCCTACGGTCTTAATGATATTTTTTATTTTATAAATAAATTTTTTAAAAGCTGAACTAAAAAGAAATCTCAGTGAGTTCTAACTAACTCTACCTGTTCTATGTTATACCACAACTCTAACATAACCTCCTTCCTCAATTTAAATTCAGTCTAGAAAATTCTGCTATAAAACCTAGAACCACTCTCCAGTCCCAGAATAATTCAACTAGAAGTGCTATCTATTCTTGTCTACAAAACACTTGTATAATTCACATATTATATTTCATAAGCTGCCTAGAATGTTGCCTTGTATTTCCCAGAAATTTAATAACACAACAATTAGAGGCCAAGACGTAAATGTTTTTGCAGCCATGCAAAATTCAAAATAGTGACTGCATACAAAATAAGTGTAATACTTACTTCACTCTCCATGGAGAAAATGCTATTTGTTACTTCTACGATGATTAGGCCAAGCAACATTTTTAAATGGAATCAGCACAGTAGGTGGCCACATTTCCCCAAGCTCCATGAATCTTCTTGACAACTGTCCTGTAAATTAACATTTCCTCAACAAAGAGATACTGGAGCTTGGAAAGAGTGGAAAAGCAATAAAACAGAATCATAAGCAGAATGGTTAGTGTGTCCTGAGGAGAAGCCAAAAGGCCAGTGGCCTAAGATCTCCTGGGCAACAGCAGATCCTCAAGAACTGACCATACGGTCTAAATGTGAGTGTGTTACAGTAGTGAATCATTTTTCAGGAGGAATTCAAGTAAGCTAAATTCTCAAAAAATCAAAGTAGTAGATGGGAATAAAATTTGACTCCTCAAGAGTAACGTAAGAAATTAAACTGTTGGGAGTTGGGCTGTAGCACAGCGGGTTAAGCATGTAAGGATCCCGATTCGAGCCCCCAGACTCCCACTTGCAGGGGAGTCCCTTCACAGGCGGTGAAGCAGGTCTGCAGGTGTCTGTCTTTCTCTCCCCCTCTCTGTCTTCCCCTCCTCTCTCCATTTCTCTCTGTCCTAGCCAACAACGACAACAACAATAACAACAACAAGGGCAACAAAAGGAAATAAATAAATAAATAAATAAATAAATAAATAAATAAATAAATAAAAAGGGAGGGTTAAACTGTTGCAGAACTGATGGGGTTACGACCAGCTCAGTTTTTGCCTATGGAGTCACATACCTGGGTGTCAAATACGAAGGGTAATATTGCTCATCCTGTGCTGGGATCAGAACCAATGGTGTTTGCTATCTGATTTGAACAAATTACAGCATTAGACAAATGGATGACTGGTGGGTCTGTCTTCTCAGTGGTCACTCATCATGAAAACGATATTCTATCACGGGCTCTTGGCCAATCCTATCACCCTTCACATGATCAGTTATTGAATAATTAATGTCAAAATTTTCACTTTCCCTCTTACTTCCCCATGTTTTAAGCCCTATTCCCTGCCTCTAATGACCAATAACACCTTTTTTCGCCTTAACAATATGTCATCGAGTAATATTCTCTGTCTCATATGAAACTTCCTAGCTCTCAGATGTAATAGATAAACTAACCTTTTAATTAGTCATCTGGTGATACATTTTCAGAAAAAAAACTCAAAGTCAGTGAACACTTTGTGAAGATAAGCGCTATGTGTTTATCCTAGCTTATAAATACATTCTTCTACACAAAGGTTTTTAAGGCTTATGGTGTTTACAATGCTCTCTTATCAAAATCGTCAGGGGTGAGGGCTAGAGAGAACCAGAGTGTCTCTCTAAAATGCAGAAAATCAAACTTAAGATTTCATGCTTGAGAGTCCAATGATTTATCCACTGTGTCTCCCTATGGGTTGTTCTGCATCAATTTTGGATACATTATAGAACTTTACTAATTCAAATTCTGAAGTTGTATTTCAGCTGATAACCTGTAACCATTAAAGCCCTTAAGTAAAATATTCTTCAAGTACTGTCCCCCCCAAAAAAAAAAATCAACAATAGTTAAAACAGTAGTAAACATGACTATAATTCCCGGGTTGAAAGATAAAGAAAATATTTGTCACTTTTTATATAATCAAGGGCCAACTTGCCATGGAAAAATACAATACTAACAACAGCCACTATCTCTAGAGACAGTATTCTATGACAGGCAACATTTCCTTTACATAGCTTACTTCTGATCCTTGAAGCCCAGAGTAACCCTCACTTTACACATAAAGTTGCTGACTGATACATGGTCACGGAGTTAAAAAGATTTGGAACAGAGAATTGATCTCATTTTCATCATCACTCTATATTGTTCTTACTCTTTCCACTATATCTGAGACTTTTTTCCAGAGCAAGATTGGATCCACCCCAAAACAGATTCTCTCTGATTCTGGAGTACTTACTGCTAACCTATGAATATTATCCAGGATATCCAGAAGCTAAGGACATGATCACAGCAGGATACTGTCATTCTCATCAAGTTAAAATTGAGGCAAATACTTTTGTGGTACTTAAAACTCCTGGCACGTGAAACAATTTAATCCCAGAATTAGCACATTAGTAAATCATAGAATTGTTCCTGGAGTGTTTAAGTACTCAGTTCAGGACACAGGTGATTTAGCAACAGGAAAGATTAGTCTCTTACCTGCAAATTCTCAATAGCTTCATCTTTTTAATTCTATTTGCACATTTACATTCCAGCACTAACCTATTAAGTGTCTATGATGCTAGGCTAATCAGCCTTGAAAATTAAATTATGCATTAGAAAATAGTTTCTTCGTCACAGAATTAGCACTGAGTGAAGTGGAATTCCACAGAAAAGCAATTCCATCAAGGTATACCAACTTTCTCCGATCCCTGACTGACCCTGGAAGAGTTCTAATAAACTACTGTATCAATTCACTTCCTCCTGAACAATGTGCTTATGGTTAAGAGTCCTTTATGGGTCTTGTCAGATAGGCAACACATCAGCAGTGCATTTTCATATAGTCCTCTAGGGTGCACCCCTGCAAATGCCTATACTAGCATGCTTATGTTTCAAGAGCTAAATGGCCACACCACTGGAGTGACTACTCTCTGGATTTCTGTACAAACACAGAAAGGGTGACTGAGAGATCTCAGAATGAAGAACTGACCATTATAGCTGCTCACCTTTCCTGAGGCTCCAGCCACAGACCTTGGAATCAGGAATTGGCCATTACAGTCCCTGAAATTCAATATTAAACAAGATTTGACTAACTCACAGCAACTACAAAATTGGGTCTATGGCAGCCCCTCTCAGACTCTGGCCAGTTGCCCCACAATGAATGAATTCATATATGAGTGTATGTATGCCTGAATGCATGGATGACTGTGTATATGAATGGATGCATGTACAGATTATGTATGTGTGTACGTACATGTGACTGTATGTATTTGGGGATTTTTTTGCCTCCAGGGTTATTGCTGGGGCTCAGTGCCTGCACTATGAATCCACTGCTCATGGAGGCTATTTTTTTCCTTTTGTTGTCCTTGTTGTTTATTGTCATTGTTATTATTGTTGTTGTTGTTGTCATTGCTATCGTTGTTGTTAGATAGGACAGAGAGAAACCGAGAGAGGAGGGGGATACTGAGAGGAGGAGAGAAAGACAAACACCTGCAGACCTGCTTCACTGCTTGTGAAGTGGCCCACCTGAAGGTGGGGAGCTGGGGCCTCCAACAGCAATTCTTAAGCGGGTCCTTGCGCTTTACAACACGTGCACTTAACGCACTGCACTACCACCTGACCCCCATGTATTTGTTTTTAAGAGAGAAACCCAGAGACAGACCAAAATGCCCTACATCCCTATTGCTCAGTTGCCATTTTTTTTCCTTGTGGAATTTTCTTTCTATGTGTAAAATATTTTCAATTTAATGAAGTTTCCTTTATTTAATCATGGTTTAGTTTCACTTGCCCATAGAGCTGAGTCTTCAAACCTATCTTTGATGTTAAGGTTTTGATATGTGTCTTATGTTTTCTCATATTATATACTTTGTAGTTTCTGGTCTAACTTCTTAAGAAAATAGTTTTTGTTACATTTAGAAAACTACCCTGGGGCTTAGCTCACTTAAGTCAGTCACCTGCTTTGCCATAAATGCAACCCAGGTCGGGGTCTGAGCGCCACTGTGCTGAAGGCCACTTCTGTGCTGCAGGCTCCTCCTCTCCACCTCCTCTGTTCAATGTCTGAAAAAGTCAGCCCAGAATAGTGAAGCCCCAAAGACGACCCTAAAATCAAAATATTTTGAATTTTAAAAATTGGCTATTAAAGTTCGTCCGTATCTGTGATCTTGGGAGGACTAATGCAGTTTCAAATGGAGGGGACTAGGGCACTGAACTCTGATGGTAGGAGATTTGTGGAACTACACCCCTATTATCTCATAATTTTGTAAATCAATATTAGATCACCAATAAAAAATAAAAATAAATAAAACTGGCTACTAAATTATTAAATACTGCCTGGAAAATTATGCCTATAGACTTGTACCAACTTTAACAGTCTGTATTATGTTGTACTATAGGCATTTTCAATTATGCAATAACAATCTCAAGGCATTTTGAGTTTTATGGACTGTATTTCTTCTATTAGGAATATTTTCAAAATGTACTTTTAAAAATCATACTAACCCTACAGCTTAGACTTTGAAGTTATATTCTTTTCCAAGTTCACATGAGTTGATTCTTGCCTCTCGTGTTTTATATCCAATTTGAAGGAAAACAATAAAGTGAAGTGACTGTTAGATCTAATGAAAGGATCTATAATTTCCTTTGCCCACAACAGCAAAGCCACACTATATATAGAAACAAACATGGAAAGAGACCTGAGTCTCACAGTGAGAGATGAAAGCTTTGATCCAGGTAGCAAGAACACTGAAAGAAGCCTTCCCCCCCAAGGGAAAAAAAAAAAATTAAAGCCATTCAATGACACAAGGAAGCACCATTGAGAAGAGATCTCCAAGGGAGGCCAGGAAGTGGCACATCAGGTTAAGCATCCATATCACCATGCCTAAAGACCCCCACACTCCATCTACAAGGAGATCGCTTCATTAGCAGTGTGGGGGGTTCTAGTGCAGACACCGAACCCTGGTGGAAAAAAAGGAGAGATCACTAAGGTATAGCACTTTATTCTAGCATGGAGGGAACAGGCATGTTACAATTTCATGCCTCCAGCTTTTTTAACAATAGGAAATTTTAAGTCTGCTGGGACATGTGGCAGCCTTTCTGGTAACTGAAATAGCTTCTCTAATACAGCCTGGACATAGGAAACCACATTGGAAGTCAGTTTCCAGCGGGGCTACGGAGCAGCAGCAGCTGTGTTTCTTTTCTCTCCTCTCTCCCGGGTCAACTAGGAATACCAAAGGAGACCATCTGGGACTGCAACAAGACAGGACTAGAACAACTACAGGAACCCACCAAATCGCCAGTGAGTGCAAACACCTGTGGCTCATGGACAGAAAGGAGCCTAGGAAGAGATTAAGTGGCTGGTAACAGTCAGGCAGTTTACCAGTTGAGATGCCACCTCCAGTCTGTTTCACCAACGAAAAGACAGCTGAAGGGAGGAGAGGACTCCCCTAAGACTCGCCAAATGCAACTGTGAGTGTCCATTGCTACTGCCCTCAGAATCTGGAAGTTGGAGGGGGGAGGGGGTTGGCCCTGTGCTGACACCAGAAGACAAAAAACTAACCAGAAAACTCAGGAGAAGTGGCCTAGTGGTGGGGCTGTGAGAGTCTCTTTGCATAACCACTGGAATTCAGTTTCCATAGTAGCAGATGCTCCGGATGGAGTCTAGCAAGGCTCCTTTGCTGATTTATAGTCAGCCAGTTCCTGTTGCCTTCCATTCTTTAGAGCATCTGCAACCTCAAACCAGACTGGCTCAACCTCAATGCTAAGACCTCACCCAGACACTTATTTTGAGAGCCTTATGACCTTACAACCACTTATCAGAAATGCTCTACTCAATTTATCAATCGGATTTGAAGGAGTGCTGAAGAGTTTTTCAAACAACAGCTTAAGTGATTTACTGCCACCACAGCAGTCCCTTGAAAAAATACTAATGGAACTTTTTTATAGAAAAGGAAAGTTCTGGATGATTGTATTCATATGGGATAAAATATGGAAACGAGCAAAGTCATATAAAGACAAGCCTTTCAACTCTTTGAGTGAAGAACTACAGTTTCCAAACAAATTGGCAATCCCTAAAACTCAAAATGTTTTGACAGTGATTATATAGTTTTTTTATTTTAATATTTATTTTTTATTCCCTTTTGTTGTCCTTGTTGTTTTGTTGTTGTACTTATTATTGTTGTAATTACTAACGTCGTCCTTTTTAAATAGGACAGAAAGAAATGGAGAGAGGAGGAGAAGACAGGAGGAGAGAAAGACACCTGTAGACCGGCTTCACCACTTGTGAAGCAACTCTCCTGTAGGTGGGGAGCTGGAGACTCATACTGGTATCCTTATGCTGGTCCTTGTGCTTTGTGCCACCTGCGCTTAACCCACTGCACTATTGCCCGACTCCCATGATTGTACAATTTAAAATGCTTAGAGTAAAAGATAATATAGACTGCTGAAGTGGTACAGGTCTACAGAACTAATTTTCCAGGCAATATTTAATAATTAATAATCAATGTTTTTTTTATTTTTTAGTGATTAAATATGGATTTACAAAATTATAAGATAACAGAGGTATAGTTCTACACCTTTCCCACCACCAGACTTCACTGGAAACTGCATTAGTTCTCCCAAGATTACATATGGGTTGACCTCAACAGTCAATTTTTAAATTCATAATATTTTAATTTTAGGGTAATCTTTGGGGCTTCACTCCTCTGGGTGGGCCTCTTTAAGGATAGAGAGACCAGGAGGAGAGGAAAAACCTACAACCCAGAAGCTGCCATCAAAATTATTATAAAGCACTGAATCGGCAATGTTATTTTTTGTTATGTCAATTATATTTTCTCCTTGGAGTATGTAAATTTATCACATTAAGCTATAACCTCAAAAAAAGGCCCTCATTTTAAGTCAATTATTTCTGCAATTACCATCATATGCTCTAAATAAAGCTTACTTGGGAACCCTTAGTATAGTTAGTTGCTTGTAAATACCTTTTTGGGTGAGATAAGTGTTGGGAAAGCTTGTGAGAGGCAGGAAATAAATGCACTAGAACCTGAATCTTCAGTCATGGACTGCTTTTAAAATGTCCTGTGGTAACTTCAGCAAATTAGAACTGGCAGTTTTGCTCACACAATGGAGCACTTCCACAGTTATATAAGCTTATCCAGGGTCATTCAACAGTGTCACACATTTCCTTTCACATTTCCCACACATTTCCCTTTCACAGAATTACTGACCAAAGAGTATAGTTTTTTTTTTTTCAAGGAAAACAGTAAATCAACCACCAGAGAATAAATTGTCCCTACTTTGAATTTCATGCACTGGTTTTTAATAGACCCAAATAATTCAAACCACGGCCAGAGTACAAAAATCTTTTCATTGTAAGTTTATCCTACTCACACCAGTTTAGGCATGGAACTCAAGTGATTCCCAGTGAGAACTTGTTAAGATGCCATGTAAGCTATTTTCTTCAGAGGTACAAGCAGGAGTCTAAACCTTTTATTGTACCTCCATTATGATGGAACCTTGGGGCTGGTAGGTAAACAGAAAGCTTTTGACAGAGATATTCTAAACAACATTCTAGGGATCCAGACAGTGACACACCCTGTTGAACACACAGGCTATAATGCACAAGGACCAGAGTCTCAGGCCCCAGTCTCCATCTGCAGTGAGAAATTTATATATACTGGGCAGTGAAGCAGATCTGCTGGTGCTTCTTTTTCTCCTTCTCTATACCCCCCCCAACCCCTCTTGAATTCTCTGTATCTATCCAACAAATAATAAATAAATAAAATACTTTAAAATTAACATTCCATTATGATCAGATTATTCTACCATGGTTACCCCCTCCATGTGTATGTTTACTAAGAAGAAACTGAATTTTCTCATGGGTTCTCTGGAGATAGTGGTTTTCATTTCTGAAAACTGTACATGATATCAAGCATACATCTTCACTCAGTACATGCTCATTGCCCAATTTATTCTTTTAAGATCTATTTTATTTATTGCACTTGAGAGAATGCACATGAGGTAGAGAGAAGAAGATACAGAGGCAAACCAGAGCACCACTCCAGTACATCTAGTGGATGGGGATCAAACTGAGAACGTCAGGCATGAAAGTTTAGTGCTCGGCCAGGTTAGCCATCTCTCCAGCCTCACTATAGCTTTTTCTTTTTCTTTTTTTTTTCCCACCAGAGCACTGGCTTATGGTGATTCAGGGGATTGAACCTGGGACTTCTGAGCCTCAAGCATGGAAGTCTTTCTGCATAACCATTATGCTACCCTATCCCCAACCAGATGGATATATATATATCCCACTATAGATTTTCTATGTGCCCAGCATTGTGGCAAAAGCCAAAAATCACTCTGAATCTTCTGGGGGACATACTTCCATTCTTAATTGTCACTACCTTGAACTAGCCTAGCCTATAACTCTAACAAAGTATAATTCCAATAAAGTGATAAAAAATCAAATTATATTATTAAAAATGAAATTAAGTTAATGTTTACAGGTCTTGTTACTAATACAGGGCAACATCTAAATGGACTGAAGTCTTATTATAGCAGATCTAGGGCCCAAAACAGGAAAGTTAAAGGTTCTTGCGTGGGAGAGGGGGCTGTGGGGGTTCTCGGGGATCTAGTGCCCTGTGAGGGGTGACAATTCGGTGGAAGGTGAGGTGAACTGACACTTACCTTTGAGAAATGTTCATTTGTGCCCCTGAGACAACAAGGCTGTGAATCAACATTTGTTCTATAAAGTGAAGTTGAGGGAGTCAGGCGGTAGTGCAGTGGGTTAAGCGCACGTGGCGCAAAGCTCAAAGGCCAGCATGAGGATCCCGGTTCGAGCCCCCGGCAACCCACCTGCAGGGGAGTCGCTTCACAGGAGGTGAAGCAGGTCTGCAGGTGTCTATCTTTCTCTCCCCCTCTGTCTTCCCCTCCTCTCTCCATTTCTCTCTGTTCTGTCCAACAATGACGACATCAATAACAACAACAACAATGATAACTACAACAATAATAAAAATAAGGGCAACAAAAAGGAAATAAATAAATAAATATTAAAGTGAAGTTGAGAAATAAAAGCAAAATGAGAGAGAAACATAATTCTTATGTAATAGGATGTTGGATAGTATGCCAGCTCCCCCTGGCTTCTTCTTAACCATATGCCTATATAGGGATAGATTTAATCCCATTCAAAGCTTTGGTCTATTTACATAAATCACTTTTACATTTACATAAAGCACCACACTCCCTCCAGGACATTGGTTTAGTGGTAGAATTCTCACCTGCTCCACCCCCTCTCCTTGTCACACCCTGATCTTCCACCAGTCACTTTTCGCTCCACCCTCTCTATATCACATCCTGTTTCCCCCTACTTGGAGTGTATAAAAACAGCTGCTCTTCTGATTAAAGACACTTGGAAATTGCTTTCTGGCTCTGAGGGTTCCAGAGTGTATCTCCTGTGAAGTTAGTGCGGCACGAGTTCCTGATCCCTCTCCCACGCAGCAGCCTAGATCGGCTCCAGTTGAGTTCTCTCCAACCCAGAGAACACTAGCTCGGGAAGAAGTACCCTCAGGCTATCCCGGCAATAGAATTTCTTTGATTTTTCTGTATAATCCCTAGAAAGAATGCATATTCCTTGAAATCCTGACCTGCAGGTGTTTGTTTTTGTTTTGTTTGTTTTTTTATTTTAAAAAAAAAGATCACACATTGGGAAAAGAAAAGTTAGAAACCCAGTGGAGGTAAGAAGGTAAGAAGAAAGGATGCCTTTTATTCGTGTGGTTTATAAGACTAAAAGAGACTAATCAGCAGGAAAAGAAAAAGCTTTCTCCTTCTGATGAATAGGTAACCCACATGAATGCCCCTGGTTAGCCATTTGGCAAACCTGAAATAGAAAATACTGCCAAGTCATGGCTCAGTGAATAGTTTCATTTAAGTATTCTGAACATGTCAAGGGGACAGTTCTATATGAACATGTTTTTATTCACCTTGGAAACCTTGCAGGATATTAGCAAAGTAAGACCACTTAGACTGAGCTAAGAGTGTATTGAGGCTCCTGGATGAGAGGCTACAGTGGCACACGTTGGAATTAAACAATATATCAGCTGGGGGTGAGGCAGTGGTACATAGTGTCAAGTGCAAAGACATGCATACAGATCCACATTCCAGCTCCCCACTCCCCATCTGCAGGGAGGTTCCTTCACAAGCAGTGGAGGGAATTGTGAGGATAGGTAGAGCATGGAGGGACCCTCCCATTGAAAGATGGGTGCCTGAGGGGCACGAGCATCCTACCAGTCTCTCTCTACTAAGGGGTTGAGCAAGGAAGGACACAGCCTCCAGGATCTGCCCCACCTATTAGCCTCCCTACCTCAATAGCCCACCCCCTTGTTATCTAATATCATTGTTCTGCTCTATCAAACAGTAATTGAAGGTTCCCTCCCTCCTTCCCCATCCCTTCTGTTCCTTTTAACATACCTGATCCATCTTCTTTCTGCCCTCAGGACCCCCCTCTGGATGCTGGTTATTGATAACCTTGCTTCCTCGTTCCTTTAACCATTCTGACCCTCCTCTGACCCCTTGCCTCTCTGACCATATATGGAATATACATGTTCTTTTCTCCTGCGACCCCTTAAAAACCCTGCTTTGCTGCTCAATAAACGGATTGTTCTTAAACACAGTCTCCAGGTCATCTTATGTCACATCACTAGGAATGGACACTTAAGAGACTCCCGGAAAGATACACCCCTGCTGCCTCAGGTCATGTTCTCCTAAGCAGCTGCTTCTGGTGCACAACAGAAACAGCCATGCCGGGAGTCTGTGCCTGAGAGAGGCATCCCATCCCCACACAACAGCCTGGCAGCTCCCCAACCACAGGGAGGTCCCTTTACAAGCAGTGGAGCAGTTCTGCCAAGTGTCTTTCTTTCGCCCTATCTTCCCCTCCCCTCTCAATTTCTCTGTCCTATTCAATAAAATGGGCGTGGGTGGGAATGACCTCCAGGAGCAGTGGATTTGTAGTGCTGGCACCAAGTCCCAACTATAACTCAGAAGGAAAATAAATAAATAAATAAATAATATATATATATATATATATATATATATATATATATATATATATATACACACACACATATATATATATGCCATAGTTCACATTGATAGGGTAAACAGTTATGGCATTTATATATTTTCCTCATATTTTGGAGCTACTCTCTACCTTAATCCAGCTTTCTAGCCCTATTCTTAACTCTGATACTGTCTTCCCAGCCAATAGTTTTTAGTCTACCTACCTATTAGCTATCAGGATCAGGTAAAACTTATTAAAATTATGGGTCCCTTGGAACATCCCTAAAATAGACTTCCTAGCTTCTTCCCACATGAAGACCCCTAATATCATCTGCTCTATTGCTACCTTTGGGTCCCTGTTTATTAAAAATGTTTTCTTACTTTATTTATTTATTATTTATTCCCTTTAGTTGTTCTTGTTGTTTTATTGTTTTAGTTATGATTGATGTCATTGTTGTTGGATAGGACAGAGAGAAATGGAGAGAGGAGGGGAAGACAGAGAGAAAGAGAGAAAGACAGACACCTGCAGACCTGCTTCACCGCTTGTGAAGTGACACCCCTGCAGGTGGGGAGCCAGCGGGGACTCAAACCGGGATCCATAGTCCGGTTCTTAGCACTTTGCACCACCTGTGCTTAATCCACTGCTCTACCGCCCGACTCCCTTCTTCTTACTTTGTATCTTAGCACTCTTCAGCCAACAAGTTGCAGACACTACTGTCACGCCATCCTGACTTTCCTGGGCAGACCTCAGCAATGTGTCCTGGAACCGACCTCATCAACCCTATTCCACTCAGGAAAGAGGGAAAGATGGAAATAGGCTGGGTGTATAGATCAACCTGCCAACACCCATGGCCAGTGGAGAAGCAAATTACAGAAGCCAGACCTTCCACTTTCTGCACCCCATCAAGAATTTTGGTCCGTACTCCCAGAAAGATAAAGAATAGGGAAGCCTCCACTGGAGGGGGTGGGATATGGCACTCTGGTGGTGAGAACTGGATGGAATTGCACCCCTGTTATCTTACATTCTTGTTTATCATTATTAAATCACTAATAAAAATTAAAAATAATTTCTAAAAGGTGTACATAATATATGTATTTCCAAGATGAAGTCCAAAGTTAAATAGGACCTTCACCATCCTCTGTTTAATTTCAATCTTGGCAATGTGCAATGTAAAATGTACATTCAATTCTGCTACTCCTTTAACTACTACCTTAAATGTTTGACTTAAATTGGAAGAACTGGAGGGCGGGAGATAGCTCACTCATTGAAATATGCAGATTACCTTATGCAAGGAGCGGAGTTTGAGCCCACAGAAGCCCCATGCAAATGGGGCCACTGCAGCAATGGTGGAGCAGTGCTGTGGTGTTGGTATGCATGAGACCCCTTCTGTTTCATTTGGTTTAAATCCCCCCTGCTTAACACTATTCTATTTACATAACCACTTCATTCTATTTACATAACCACTGTTAACAAGTTCCACCCTCCCTCCAGGGCATTTGTGGTTCAGTGATAGGATTCTCGCCTAATCTGCCCCCTCTTTGTCACACTCTGATTTTCACCAGTCACTTTTCTCTCCACCCTCTCTATGTCACATCCTGTTTCCACCCTACTTCGCAAGTATATATAAAGACAGCATTGTGAGTTTTACAGTACTGTACCTTGAGTTTAGCTTAGCTCGTCTTAGATTGTGCTGCGTCCTGCATGAATAAAGAGATACTGCCTACAGCTCAACCATGAGTCCCTGGTCGTCTGTTACCCGCCCGTGCCCATGAAGCTAGCCCTTTGAAAACAACAATTTCCTCCTCTTTCTAACCCTTTATCTTAAAAAGGAAATGAATTGTGTCCAAAAGATATCTTGCCTGAATAAAGTACCAGTTTAATCACATAATGTTCCCCACGTTCAAGCCTGGCACCCACCACATTAGAGGAAGTTTCTGTTACATGGCATCTTTTCCTCTCTCCCTCTGTCTCCATCTCTATGTTTCTGTCTGAAAAGGTAGGCCAGAAGAAGTAAAGTTCCAGCACCTACAAAGAGAGAGAGAGAGAGAGAGAGAGAGATCACGAGGAGCAGTTGAATCTTGCATGTGTGAAGCCCCAGAGATACCTCTCACATCAAATAATAATAATGATAATAATTTAAATTATTATTTTTGGAAGAACTAGTTTGTGACTTTTATTTTGTCATAGTATGATCACCAATAATTTGTGGAAGTAAGGGAGAAGGATACAGAGGGGAAAGTGTAAGAGACAGAGGGAGAGAACTAGCTTGAGAGCAAAATATAGGTTACCATTTCTCGGTCCAAGATGAATAACTTTAGTCAGTCCTGGTAAAGTGTCATAAAGGCATAGTAAGAGCGAATGAGGTAAATAGATCCCTATTTTACTTTTCCTCCAGGGAACTTAAGAAGAAGATACAAATTGGGGCCGAGTGGTGGTGCACCTTGTTGAGTGCACACATTACAATGCTCAAGGACCCAGGTTCAAGTCCCTGGGCCCCACCTGCAGGAGCAAAGTTTCACAAGTGGTAAATCAGTGCTACAGGTGTCTCTCTGTCTCTCTCCCTCTCTATATCCCCCTTCCCTCTAGATTTCTGGCTGTCTCTATCCAATAAAGATAATAAAAATAACTTTAAAATATTTTTAAAAAAGAAGATACAAATTGGCTGAGTTCTTGAAAGCCTAGAGAAGTTACCTAGGAGTCATCACACAGCTATCAGATGATGGTTATGGGACGGACACCCTCATAAACATGGTACTTACGTCACTTCCCACTTAGCTGTGATCGGTGGATACACAAGCAGCACATGCACTTCACAGCATGCCAGAAGGCTTTGCGACTGTGCATCACTCAATGACAGAGTCACAGATCCATCCAGGGAGAGTCTCAAACTATAACACACTTTGGGACTTAGGTCAGTTTTCTGCCTTTAGCACCACTAGCCATGTGATCTGGAATCATTTAGTTGACTACACTGTGTGCCTTTTTTTTTTTTTTTTTTTTAGTCTGTAGAAATTCTTATTGCTGGTGCAGTGTTACTTTGAGCTCATAGGTTAGATAACAAAACATTTACAGTTTCTGGCAAGTTAAAGACGTGATGTATAAAGAATACTGTTTATGAGACAGAAGATGATAATGGTGCAGTACTATGTCAGGAAAAAACAACGTTTTTTAAAAGATTTTGATAGTAAAGGACAATGAAGAACGTTTTAGTAGGACTAGTTTATGTGCATTGTGGGCAGAATTTTTTTCACTATTTTATTTATTAATTTTAATGAAAAAAGATACAGAAAGACAGGGAGCTGGGCAGTAGCACAGTGTGAAGCGCACATAGCACAAAGCACAAAGGCCAGTGTAAGGATCCCAATTTGAGCCCCTGGCTCCCCACCTGTTGGGGTCACTTCAAAAACAGTGAGCAAGTCTGCAGGTGTCTATTTCTCCTCCTCTCTGTCTTCCCTTCCTCTGACCTATCCAATAACAACAGCTATAACAACAATAATAATAACAACAAGGGCCACAAAATGGGAAAAATGGCCTCCAGGAGCAGTGGATTCCTAGCGCATGCACTGAGCCCCAGCGATAACCCTGGAGGCCAAAAAAAAAAAAAGAGAGAGAGAGAGAGAGAGAACAGCACTGCTCAGCTCTGGTTTATGTTGGTGCTGGTGATGGAGCCTGGGACCTCAGCATCAGGCAGGAAAGTCTTTAAATAACATTACACTGTGTTCCCAGCCTCAGGAGGAAATATTTTATGCTTTCTGCCTTAGAAGGAAGCCGATTCTGTGGTCCAGGTGGTAAGTGTGGTTTGTGTATTGTGACATTTTATCTCATTAGTGTTGCTTTTCTTTCTAACCCCCATACACCTTACAGTGCACAGTCTACAATCTCGACCAACGCGTTTTATGTTTCACACTCTCCACTTATCCTTATGTCACTAGTTAATCTTTTGAGACAACTAGTGACCTAGATCAAATGACCAAGCATAAGAGTCAAAGAATAGTAGCCCAGTAAATTACTTTTACATGGTAAAGAGTAAAGTCAACTGCTATATAGGAAAGATTTCAGGTGGCCTCACTACAAGAATTAAAAGGCGGTGTTTATGTGTATGTTCAGCCTTCCAGGCTTGGTTCCTTCAAAAATATTTTGTAGATGAAGATCTGGAGGAGAGCGTCTCCGTTTTGTAGATAGCTAGTAGGCATATATATATGTGGCTATACTAGTTTTTTTTTTTTCCTTTTTTTTTTTTTCCCTGAGCCTGAAATCTGATATGCAGGTGAATCCAAGTTATTGTCTGGAAAGATGATGTCATGGCTGGAAAAAGGACCAGAAAGCTGGATCAGGGAAGAAAATAGCTCCCAAATATGGGAAAGGTGTATAAATATTGTTGTCTGTAAATCCCATCAATTTGATGTGATCTTCATCTGCACTATTCCAGCCTTTAGGTTCATGATTAATCAACAATTTGTTTAGCTTTGCATGTTAACTCTCTTTTCAGCCACCAGGTTCCAGATGCTAGCATGATGCCAACCAGACTTCCCTAGACAGACAACCCCACCAATGTGTTCTGGAGCTCAGCTTCCCCAGAACTCTGCCCTACTAAGAAAAAAGAGAGGCAGGCTGGGAGTATGGATTGACCTGTCAACACCTATGTTCTGTGGGGAAGCAATTACAGAAGCAAGACCTTCAACCTTCTGCATCCCACAATGACCTTGGGTCCATACTCCAAGAGGCTTAGAGAATAGGAAAGCTATCGGGAGAGGTGATAGGATACAGAGTTATGGTGGTGGAAACTGTGTGGACTTGTACCCCTCTTATCCTATGGTTTTGTCCCTGTTTCCTTTTTAGAAATAAATAAAAAAAATAACAAATATATTTTGCAGATACTACAGAGGCAATTATTATGGATACAATTGAGTTGATTCAAAATAAGCACTTAATATGCACTCACTAGATTATGCACACATTAATTACTCTTGTCTAATTGGATCAGGGCTGTACCTCAGTAGTAGAAACTCCCTACTCTCCTATCACCTTTCAAACCAGCTTGGGTTCCCCAGATTGCCATAAATCTTTGATATTTTTACTTCATGCCCTGAGTCACATTCTACTTCTCCAGGGTCAGTCTTACCAGTTTACTGGGGATTTGCTGAGGTTAATTTTCATGACCATGGAGCACAAAAGTTCTTTAATAAATGCTGAATGAATGTGTGATGAATGATGGAGAGGAAAGCCATCAAACATGAAAGGAGGTCAAGTAGAGCTAAGATGACAGCAGTTTAAAATATTTCAGAAAGTTCAGATAAGATCAAAAGAAAAAACATCTAGATGCATACATAGAAATATACATATGTTTGTCAATAAGGAAACCTTTGTTAAAGCTAACCTTAGAGCAATGAGGAGGTAGAAAAAGATCACATTGAAGTAAACTAGAGTCAGAAGAAGAAAGATCTCAAGAAAATATAGATTAAAAAAGAAAGAAAATGTAGATTAACGGCTAGATAGAATCACAGGAAGAAACCAGTTGACAAGAGAAGAGACTGAGAAGAAAGGAGAGAGACCATTAAGGAATGATTATTAAAGCCATATGTGGAAAAACTATTTTCAAAAATAGATAAATGATTATAAATATGTATTCAGAATCAATAAAGAACTGCTAATAGTTGAAATTTTTAAACAATCTAATAATAAAAATTGTATAGAATGGGAACAGACATCAGGCCAGGGGAAATTTAAATGTATAACAAGTATATAAAAAAGCACTTTCATCACTCTGATGATTAGGAAAAGGCAAGTTAAAATAGTGAGAAATTGCTATAGCCCTGCTGGAAAGGATGGGAGGGTAATATATCTAGAGATCTGAGAGTGATCTGTTAAGGTAGTTCAAGACTGTCCTTCATTTAGTGTGTGAGAAGCTATTTAGAATATAGGTTTTTAAATGTAAACTATGTGTGTGTGCATGTGTGTGTGTGTATATACAAATTTATAATTAAAATAAATTCATAAACTATAATCTTTATGTTGGAAGTATGATCTTGGTTGTTACTGCCTGAAAGGCATGGTAAATAAGTTATAATTTTACCAAATATATATCAAGCAATAAAAATTCATTTCTTCTTCAGTTTATACACTGTTCCCAAACTGTAAGCACCAGGCTATTCATTCTCCCCCATTCTCTGGGAAAAAGTGACAGAAAAGCTTAAACTGAAACGCTCCTCCTGGAGAAATAAGTCATACAGGAATGTAGCTATAGCTGTTGCTGTCACCACCATCGTCACTGTTATCACTCTTAGAGTCTAGAGTTATAGCTAATGCATTGAAAAGAGAAACTATAAATTGTGACTAGACTCGGATAGTCAGAAAGTTCTCACACAGACCATCATTAGAATAAAAACAATTCTTAATTATTCCCCAACTGTACTAGTGAGTTTTCTAAAACATTTTATTTATCATTATATTATCCTCAAGCATTTTTCTTTCTCTTTTTAAACTACTTTTTAAATATTTATATGTTTATTCCATTTTCTTGCCCTTCTTGTTTTATTGTTGGAGTTACTGGATAGGACAGAGAGAAATGAAGAGTTGAGACACCACCTCTAGTCTGTTTTACCAAAGACAAGACTGCGGAATGGATGAGAGGATCCCCCTAAGGTTCACCAAATGCAACTGTGAGTCTCTATTGCTACTGCCCCTCAGAAGCTGGAGCAGCAGCCAGGAGGCCCTGTGCTGACATGGGGTGGAGAGGGGATGGGAGGCAGAAAACTGACTGGAAAACTCAGGAAAATACCTGTGGTCTAGAGGTGGGGCTACAGTGGAAGCCTTTCCACATTATTCTGCTGATGAACTGCGAGACATGGTGAATAATGCTGCAGAACCCACACAGTACAAACAGGATTTGTTAAGAAACTCACAGAGCCAAGGAGTGCTGTCCAGCATGGCTCTAGCACTGGAAGAGCAGCTGAATTGAGTCCGGGGCTTTGGATCCTCAGGACTTGGGAGTCTCTTTGCGTAACCACTATGTTATTTCTCCCCGACCCTGCTTTATCTCTTGGTCAGGCGTCAGTGATTAAGCTAAAAAATGCACTTATAGTTAAAAAAAAAAAAATCGGGAGTCGGGCTTAAGCGCAGGTGGCGCAAAGCACAAGGACCGGCATAAGGATTCCAGTTCGAACCCCGACTCCCCACCTGCAGGGGAGTCCCTTCACAGGTGGTGAAGCAGGTCTGCAGGTGTCTATCTTTCTCTCCTCCTCTCTGTCTTCCCTCCTCTCTCCATTTCTCTCTGTCCTATCCAACAATGACAACAACAACAATAATAACTACAACAATAAAACAACAAGGGCAACAAAAGGGAATAAATAAATTAAATAAAATATTTTTTTTTAAAAAAGCCTCAGGATCCCATAATCTATAGGGAAGAAAAAGAACAATGGAGGCTTTAACAGCCACTGTACTCAGGGACTGAGATAACATGAGACAATTATTAATTTCCACAACTGTGAATTCTTTAAGAAGCTTACAAAGACACAAGTCAACCCAGGCAAGAGTGATCAGTTGATTGAAAAGTACTGAGAGAGGGACCTTATAACACACTATATACAATGGTTAGACCAAGAAGAAACACTGGAGAAATGAACCAGGAAAAGTCCAACTAAAACCACCCCCCACCAAAGATAGAAGCACATAAAAATGAGGACAAGATTCAAACACTAACTGAAGTATTAGTCACAGAAGTGAGCTACAGGCCGTTTGAAATATAACTAAAATATGCCTACTAGCTATCTACAAAAATGGAGGACCCCCCCAACACTTCACCTGCACTATTCCAGCCTTTAGGTGCATAACTGTCCAACAGTTTGTTTGGCTTTGTATATTAACTCTCTTTTCAGTCACCAGGTTCCAGATGCTAGCAGGATGCAGCCAGACTTCCCTGGACAGACAATCCCACTGGAGCTCTGCTTCCCCAGAGCCCTTTCCCACTAGGGAAAGAGAAAGACAGGCTGGGAGTATGGATCGACCTGTCAATGCTCATGTTCAGTGGGGAAGCAATTACAGAAGCCAGACCTTCAACCTTCTGCATCCCACAATGATTTTGGGTCCATACTCCCAGAGGGTTAAAGAGTAGGAAAGATATCAGGGGAGGGGTTGGTATACGGAGGTCTGGCGGTGGGAATTGTGCAAAGCTGTACCCCTCTTATCCTATGGTTTTGTCAATGTTTCCTTTTTATAAATAAAAAAATTTTTTAAAAATCAAGGAAGCTTTTGAAAGTAATAGCATTAGAGATGGGGAAAAAATGAATGAGACTCTGAAAGAAAACATGAACTATCTCAGGGTAATTTGAGAGCTGAAAGCTGGAAATAGCTAAGCTAAGAGCACAACTAGCTGAATAAGCTAATACACTATTGCAACAGTAACAAAACAGCTGAGCTACAGAAAATAACAGAGGGGAGAGAGAATAGAATAAATGGGGCAGAAAGCAAAATTAGCAAAATTGAGAATGAGTTAGAGAAAAGTGAGAAAGAGGTGATTTTAAAAAGAGATTAAAAGATACTGAAAACAACAGAAAAATAAGGGATGACTTAAAAAGAAATAATATACGCATCACTGGCTTATCAGAGGAAGAAAGAGAGGGAGGGGAAGAAAGCATTCTTCAGAACATAATAGTTGGGGGAGTTGGGCAGTAGCACAGTGGGTTAAGCGCATGTGGCACAAAACATGGCGTGAAGTGCAAAGGCCAGCATAAGGATCCCAGTTCAAGCCCCCGGCTCCTCACCTGCAGGTGAGTCACTTCACAAGTGATGAAGCAGGTCTGTAGGTTTCTATCTTTCTCTCCCCCCTCTGTCTTTCCCTCTCCTCTCCATTTCTCTCTGTCCTATCCAACAATGATGACAACAATAACAGCAACAATAACTACAACAATAAAAAACAACAAGGGCAATAAAAGAGAAAATTAATAAATAAATATTTTTTAAAAAATTTTAAAGAACATAATAGATAAGAACTTCCCTAGTCTACACAACATAAAAGACATAAAGGTTCAAGAAGCCCAGAGGGTCCTAAGCAGAATTAACCTAGACTTAAAGACACCAAGACACATCATATTTAAAATGAAAAGGAACAAGGATAAGGAAAAGGATTCTGAAGGCTGCAAGAGAAAAACAATGAGTCACCTATAGAGGAAAACCCGTAAGATTAGCAGCAGATTTCTCCAAACAAATACTAAAGCCAAAAGAGAATGGCAAGATATATAGCAAGCTGTCAATAAGAAAGAATTTCAACCAAGATTACTGTATCCTGCTAGACTGTCATTCAGACTAGATGGAGACATAAAAACCTTCTCAGACAAGCAACAGTTGAAGGAATCAACTATCACCAGCCCTGCCCTGAAAGAAGTTCTGAAAAGTTTCCTATAAAAAAACAGATCACCGTAAATACGCCATATATCAGAACACTCTAAACATCTACAATTATGGCATGAAAATATCATCAATCTATAATATACACAAATGTCAATGGCCTAAATTCACATATTGAAAGGCACACAGTAGGCAGATGGAATAGAAAACACAACCCTGTCTGCAGGAATCCTACCTAACTTAATGAAACAAACATAGACTCAAAATGGAAGGACGGAAAACTACCATACAAGTTAATGGACTACAAAAAGGGGGAGGAACAGCTATTCTCATATCTGATGCAATAGACCTTAAAATAAATAAAATAAAATAAAATAAAATAAAATAAAATAAAAAGTAAAGGGGTGAACATTACTTAGTACTCAGAGAATCAGTCAATGAAGAGGACTTAAAGAATATTCACATCTATGCACCCAATGAGAAGTCATCTAAATACATCAGACATCTAATGAAAGAGCTACAGCAATATATTAACAACAACACATTAATAATAGGGGAATTCAATACCCCACTCTCTCAACTTGAAAGATCACCCCAGCAGAAAAATCAATAAAGAAACAAGGGAGCTAAATGAAGAGATAGATAAACTAGAACTATTGGACATTTTCAGAGTCATTCACCCCAAGTAACTAGAATACACATTCTATTCAAGCCCACATTGGTCACTCTCAAGGATATGTTAGGCCACAAAGACAGTGTCAGCAAATTGAAGAGCACTGACATCATTCCAAGCATCTTCTTAGACCACAGTGGAATTAAATTCACACTTAACAATAAACAAAAAAGAAGTGAAAGTCCCAAAATATGGAAACTCTACAGTATGGTACATCATACTCAACGGTGAAAAATTGGAAGCATTCTCCTTCAGATCAGGTACTAGACAGGGCTATCTACTATCATCATTACTATTCAGCACAGTGTTGGAAGTTCTGGTCATAGCAATCAGGCAGGAGCAAAGAATTAAAGGGATACAGATTGGGAGAGATGAAGTCAAACTCTCCCTATTTGCAGATGATACGATAGTATACACAGAAAAATTCAAATAAAAAGAGCAATGAGATACCACTTCACTACTGTGAGAATATCATACATCAGAACAGATTGCAGCAAGAAATCCTGGAGAAGTTGCAGGGTCAAAGAAACCCCCCTGTTTTGCTGATGGGACTGTCAACTGGTCCAACCTTTGTAGAGAGCAGATTGGAGAACTCTCAGAAGGCTAGAAATGAACCTACCCTATGACCCTGCAATTACTTTTCTGGGGATATATCCTAAGGAACCAAACAAACCCATCAAATAAGATTTGTGTATACCTATGTTCATAGTAGCACAATTTGTAATAGCCAAAACCTGGAAGCAACCCAGGTGTCCAACAACAGACGAGTGACTGAGAAAGCTTTGGTCTATACACACAATGGAATACTACTCAGCTATTAAAAATGGCGATTTCCCTCTCCTCCCCCCATCTTGGATGGAGCTTGAAGGAATCATGTTAAGTGAGATATGTCAGAAACAAAGGATGAATATGGGGTGAACTCACGCAGAGGCAGAAGTTGAACACCAAGATCAGAATAGAAAACACTAAGCAAAACTTGGACTGGAGTTGGTGTACTGCAGCAAAGTGAAAGACTCTGGGGTGCGTTGGGGGAGGGTTCAGGTGCTAGAACATGATGATGGAGGACCTAGCAGGGATTGTATTGATACGTGGAAAACTAAGAAATGGTATGCATGTACAAACTATTGTATTTACTGTGGGTTGTAAAACATTAATCCCCCATAAGGAAATTTTTTAAATTACTGTTTATTTTCACTACAATTTAAAGCAACTCCTTTGAATTTACAGTACTTCCTCGGTCAATTTTATTTCATTGTGTTAAACATACAAACGGGATGCATTGGATCGACCTTCTCATGGTGCATCCCATGAGTACCCATTCATTGGGGAAACTGACGATCCTTCTTAGCCAAATGAATCCACATGGATCCCAGTCACTTTCAAAGCCAGCAACAAGCAGCTCCTGACAGCTTTCAACCTGAAGCTGTTGACTGGCTATGGAAGAAGGGCAAACGCTAGAAGTAGAAGAAGAAGAAGAAGAAACATACAAATGGCAGAAAAAAACATAAATCTATACCTGCAGGTTTTTAAAAAATTGATGATGACAGGTAATTTTCTATTTATGGGTCTATATAATTTCTATGAAGTTTACTACAGATGTAATATATGATTTATTTTCCTTTAGTAGGTTGTCTTTGTCATTACAATGTGTATTTCGTAAATGTTCCTAAAAGAAGTTTCAAGAGCTGGGAGGTAGTTCAATGAGTAGAGTGTATGGCTTGAATGCTTGAGGCCACATGCTCAATACTCAGCACCACATAGTATGTTGTTCTGGTCTCTCTATCTCCTGTCTGTCTCTCTGCCACTCTCTTTCCCTCTGTCTCTCTTTGTCTCTCATTCTCACCCATAAAATTAACCTTTAAATAAGAAGAAAATTTAGAATAACAATCTAAGGGGGAAAATGTACTTACTTAAAGTACACATCAATTATTCAATGAACTAACAGTGCTCACTGAAATTGTTGGCCCCATCACACTCTGCTCTATCTAAAATGATCCTTGCAAATTGAATGTAATTTTTTGAAAAATTTAAAGTTATTGATATTAAAAGTGAGTTTTGCCAATTTTTCTCTTTGCTATTACAGTATAAAAATGAAGGTCATCTTAAAAATTATAATAAAGAGAATTTTCTTTAAAGAAGATACTATTACTCTTAAGTTATTTCATGTGGAATGTCTTTATTTTATGAGTAATTTACTTTTGATTACTAGAACGATTTAGGTAGTAATATTAGGTTATAGTGAACTGTGATTTTTATTTTTAAAATTAGAAATTAAGCCTTTTACCAAAGTCTGTCTCTGCTCTTTCATTTAAGTGAATAATCTTAGGACCCATATCTACCTTAATCTAATGTTCACTAGATCAAAGCAAGTGACCTATGGGTAGGAGAGGATAATTTCATTTGCTGTCTCTACTTTAATTTAATTTTATTTATACATCTGTTTCAAAGGGTTCTTCTTATCTATTTTAAATTAATGCAATTAAGTTATAAGCTTAATATATATATATATATATATATATATATATATATATATATATATATATATATATGACATGGCCATCTTTCAGGAAGGTTTTCCTCATCTCTGTCAGTTCACTTACACACAAACACCACTATAAGTACCACATTCAAAAAAAGGCGGATGCAGTTAGATGAAGTCAATGCGCTGAGTCCACAGCACCAACATGCTCGACACAGGACTAGATGTGAAAGTAAATGTGTCATTCAGAGTCCAACAACGAAAGGCAAAGGGTCTTTTCCTAATTGTGATTTTAACAAAGCTATCACCACCAGTCCTGAAATACCTAATTTCAAATTTCTTGATCAACTTTAAAGCTCACATTAGCACAGTTTTTGCTAAAAAATATACTAGGAGTCACAGACAGCAAAATACTCGTTTGTAAATGAGGGGAAATGTGGCAAATGCAAATAGAAACCCATCTTATATCCATACATTGTTCAGCTTGTCATATGTCTAAGAGTAACTTTAAAAACTATCACTTTTACTACACTATTTTTTCAACATTCCTGTAAAGGCTGTTAAATGAAAGAAGGTAGAAAATTTGGAATCATGAACAATTGATCTTTTTCAATTATCACTTAGAAAGTTCAAAATCAAGTGTTTGGTTCTCTAAAAATGCCTTGAATATAGATCTTATTCATATGTAAAAGAGTCTAGTGATAAAACAGATGAATCTATGTTGAACTTGAATGTGAGAAAAGGGGCAGGGGAGTCCTCAAGAGAACTGCCCTTTCGATGCTGAGCTCTGACTCCGGGGCACCAATATTCCAGCAAAATGACAGGACGCTGTTATCCCGAGAAGGCAGACCCCTGTGGTGAGTGGAATCACATTTCCAGGATAGTTTTTGCAGCACAGGCCACCAGACAGGTCCATTGGTATCTCTACCTACTTTAAAACGTGCCTGTGATTGTATCTGCATCTGAACACCTTCACACTAAAACCACTGCTCCACAAATGCAAAGAAGATACAGTGGGAGAGAAGAGAGTTTTTGTCTTTTACAAAAGAGTGTTCAGCACTAATTCCAAAACAACAAAAGTCCCTAATGCATAACTAGGGGAAAACAAGAGAACAGCAGAGTCAGGTGGTGGCGCACCTGGTAGAGCACATGTATTACAATGCACAAGGATACCAGTTCAAGTCTCCCATCTGCAAAGGGAGTGGTAAAGTAGTGCCGCATGAGTCTCTCTTACTCCCTCTACCCCCACTTCCCTCTCAACTTCACTCTGCCTCTGTTCAAAATAAACACATAAAATAAAAAGCAGACAAAAATGTAAAATAATCCAACATCAAAATATTTCACAGTAATAAAGACTTCTCATTGGAATGAGAGAAATGACTAAATGAAGCCACATTTCAACATTTTTAGCAACATAATATCAGCAAGCAAACTGATATATATATATGTGTGTGTGCATATATATATATATATATATATATATATATATATGACAGCATAGATCTTAAACAGTAGGACTATGCCTTACAAATACCAGGAATCCATTATCTTTACATATCTAAACTTCACCTCATTCACTCACTTGCTGAATTTACTCTCTCTAAGGGGCTCATTCAGGTGATAGGGATGTGGGAGAGAGAAAGCAGAGATGGCACCTAAGCACATGGAATTCTCAGTCTTGACAGCCTAGGTAATAACAATAAATGCATCTGCAGTTACAAGTTGAATACTATGCAGAGAACAAGTAAGTGTTATTACTGGAGGAGGAACAGATATAAGCTGGAAAGAGAACATTTCTTTTGAAAAGGTGCCATTAAACTAACACATAAAAGACAAAAGAACAGACACTTGCATACTGTACTTTGTAGGAATAGAATAGGGAAAAGCCTTGAGTTGAAAAAGAATATTGGAGGGGGTGGGTGGTGTCGGCCTGTTTTAATGCACATGTTACAGTGCACAAGGACCCAGGTTTGAGCCCCCGGTTCCCACCTTCAGACAGAAAGCTTCACAAGTGGTAAAGTACGGATGCAGGTCTCTCTCTCTCTCTGTCTCTGTGTGTGTGTGTGTGTGTCTCTCTCTCTCTCCACCTCTTATCGTCCTCTTCCCTCTCAATTTCTAGCTATCTCTACCCAATAAATAAAAATATAAAATCAATGTATTTAAAAAAGGAAAAGGGTGGTCCGGGAAGTGGCGCACTTCAGCTTTGAACTCTCAAGCTTGAGGTCCCAAGTTCAATCCCTGGCAGCACATGCGCCAGAATGATATGGTTTTTTTTTTTTTCTCGCGCCTCCTATCTTTCTAATAAATAAATATCTTTTAAAAAAAGGAAAAGAATATTGGACTTTGGTAGGCAGCAAAATAGACAAAAGAAGGTTAGTTTGTACTATTTCCTGCACCCAGTAGGCATAGTTGAATCAATAATCACAGGAAAGTTATTTGCAAAACTGATCAGGTATACTCCTCAGTGTAGGTGAATGTTACTTTAGACAAGACAGATGATCAAGGTTGGTCAGCGAAATTATCTTGGACACAACAATTAAACCAGCTTCTGCTCTTTTGCCCTAGTCATAGCTGTTCTCTGGGTTAATTTCACAATATTCTATTCTGTTTTCCATAACCTGAGATTGAACTGAAAGAAAAGCCAATTGTTTAATTTACCTCATAAACATCTAGTTTTGAGAAAATTACACAATCAAAAATATCCTCAACTTTCCTAACAAATCTTTTTCATCCATATCAATTCACACCCATATTTTAAAAAGTACTGATTAATGAAAAGTGACTAAAGAGGTATATATATATCCACACAAAACATCAAACCTAACTAGATATTGCTTTTTTAGTCCTGCCTAACCTACCCCCTGCAAAAAAAGAAAAGAAATACCTCATATTTTCATGAAAAAAAATAAATAAATAAATAAAATAAAACAAGCTTGCTTTTATTCTAATATAAATACTACCCTATATTCAATAAGAATGAAGTAAAGCATTTTTTCTACGATCAGTTTAGAAAACAAACACTCTTAATATTGAAACCTAGCAACCCTGGCTAGGGTGGCTCCTATAAAAATAAAATAGGGGCAACATGAATGAGTTTGATTACTAGCTTATTATTTTAAATTTCAAGAATATAGTCAGGAAGTTATTTTAATACATTTCAAATGATTCTGTAATTATTTTGTTCCACTGTTTTGTAATAGTAGATAGTATCCAGCCTTTTTAAAAATTTTTATTTAATTATTCCCTTTTGCTGCCCTTGTTGTTTTATTGTTGTTGATACTGATGTCGTCCTTGTTGGAAAAGACAGAGAGAAATGGAGAGAGGAGGGGAAGACAGAGAGGCAGAGAGAAAGAGAGACACCTGCAGACCTGCTTGACCGCCTGTGAAGCAACTCCCCTGCAGGTGGGGAGCCGGGGGCTCCAACTCGGATCCTTACGCCAGTCCTTGCGCCGGTCCTTGCGCTTCGCACCACGTGCGCTTAACCCCTGCGCTACCGCCTGACTCCCAGTATCCAGCCTTTTTACATCAACTACTGTTTGAGACTGTTTGGCTCAAAGGAACTACTTGATAAGCATCTCTGAACACATAAATATGCACAAAAAGTTGAATAAATATTTTGGGGTCAAGAGACAGTTGACCAGCTAGGTTATCTGCATTGCCTCCCATATTACCCAGGTTTGAACCCCAGAACCACATGGGAGATGTTATAGCAACATACACAGCTTCGGTGCTGTGGTGTCTACCCCCCTCCCTGTCTCTGAAAGTAAAATTAAAGTGGACCAGAGTGGTGAAATCATACATGCAAGAACAAAAACCAAATTAAAAAAATAAACTTTAAATTCATTAGTGATTTAAGAATGATGAAGATTGCAAGATATCAGGGGTACAAATCCATACAATTTCCACCACCAGAGTTCCGTGTCCCATCCTCTCCCTTAGAAACATCCCTATTCTGGGAGTCGGGCTGTAGCGCAGCGGGTTAAGCGGCAGGTGACGCTAAGCACAAGGACCCGCATAAGGATCCTGGTTCAAGCCCTAGCTCCCCACCTGCAGGGGTGTCGCTTCACAAGCGGTGAAACAGGTCTGCAGGTGTCTTTCTCTCCCTCTCTCTGTCTTCCCCCTCCCCTCTCCATTTCTCTCAGTCCTATCCAACAACAATGACAACAATAATAACTACAACAATAAAACAACAAGGGCAACAAAAGGGAATAAATAAATAAAAATAAATATAAAAAAAGAAAATTAAAAAAAGAAACATCCCTATTCTTTATGGGGTGCAGAAAGTGGAAGATCTGACTTCTGTAATTGCTTTTCTGATGGACATGGGCATTAGCAAGTTGATCCACACCCACAGCATGTTTCTATCTTTCCCTTGTGGGACAGGGATCTGGGAAAGTGAGACTTCTGGGAAACACTGGTGACACGTCGATGTTCTCTGTTCAAGGAAGCCAGGATAGAATCCTAATACCATCTGCAACTTGGTGGCTTTTAAAATTTTAAAGATAAAATTTTTAAATACCACATTTTTCTAATCATATAGTCAGAAGTAGTTGCATGTTTTCTTTTATGAATCTCTTTATTTCTATATTTTATTGTATCCACTAGAACTCCTAAAATGATGTGAAATAACAATGGAATTGTGTTCACTCCTGTCAAGTCTCTGGTTTCAAATAAGATAAAGGGTAAATTGAAGATAATGGATTCTGCTGGGTTTTGATAACCTCCTCCTTCTATTTTTACTTAGTTGTTCCATTAGGAGTAAATGCTAATTTGATTTGTTTTCCTAAACACTGTTTTGCATTTGAAAAACAAAATGCAACATATAAGTTCTCCTTTCTAAATTTTTATAGATAGTAAATCTTGGTCGTAGAATTTCTTTTGTACTTTTGTGTTTTCTCTGATGTAGTCCTTGCTTTTTTTTTTTTAATTTCTTTATTGGGAATTAAGGGTTTACAGACAGCAGTAAAGTAAAATACAACAGTTTGTACAAGTGTAACATTTCTCAATTTGCCACATAACAATTCAAACCCCACTAGGACCATCTCTGTCTTTCAGGACTTGAACCCCCCTCCACACCCCAAAGTCTTTTACTCTGGTGCAGTACACCCACTCCAGTCCAAGTTCAGCGTCAGAATTTTGATTGCTTACCCAGCATCCGTTCCTTCTTCTAAATTTTTCTTTTTGTATAAGATTTCTAATTTAGATCTTAACCTAAAGAAGGAAGGCCTTTCCCATGCCTAGAGCTGGTGAATATTAGTCCTAGGTTGTTGACAAATTTGGTATTGTAATTTTCTTCATCAGCGTTTAGTGTAAATTGAAGTATGTGATTTAGTACACGGCACTTACAATGAATTGTTTTATGGATTAAAAAAATGAAACAGTAGGGACATTTGCTTTTTTGTTGCTAAGTTTGGTGAGCTATTTATATATTTTAGTTATTAGCTTCTTATCTAATGTATGGCATGGAAAGATCTTCTCCCATTCTGTGAGGCATCTCTTTGTTTGGGTGATGGTTTCTTTTGTTGTGCAGAAGCTTTTCATTTGATGTAGTCTTATTGGTTTATGTTTGTTTTAGTCTTCCTTGTAACTGGGTCTGTATCATCAAAGATGCCCTTGAGATTTAAATGGGAAAGTGTTCCACCAATATTTTCCTCTAAGTATCTGATAGTTTCTGATCTAACATCTGGGTCCTTGATCCAGTTAGAGTTTAATTTTGCTTCTGGTGAGATAAAGTGGTTCAGTTTCATTTCCGTTTTTTAAACACTTTACCCTGCTTTACATCTTACTGCTTTACAGTCACCAAGGTACAGATGCTACTATTATTTTCTGTCCTAAACTCCCTGGGCAGATGACCTCACCAATGTGTCCAGGAACCTCACCTCTCCAGAGCCCTACCTCACTAGGGAAAGACAGAAACAGACTGGGAATAAGGCTCAACCTGCCAACACCCATATCCAGTGGAGAAGCAGTTACAGAAGTCACAACTCCCACCTTCTGCATCACATAAGGAATTTTGATCCATACTCCCAGAGGGTGAGAAATATTAGGAGAAGATGACCGACCAGAGGCCTCTGAATTTCAATTCCATCATGACCCAGAGAGAGAAGAGAGAAAAAGAAGGACATTTGGAAGTGGCAGTGGGTGTAGGTTTGACTTGAAGGAGAGAGGACGGGACCATGGAAGAAATGGACCAATATATATATATAACTACCTATAGTTATTAGTTATAGTTATAGAAGTAATATTCAACCCACCCATGTCTGTGACCTTGGGAGGGTTACTGCAGTTTTTAATGGAGGGAATGGGGTGGAGGGAATGGGGATTTGGAACTCTGGTGGTGGGAACGGTATGGAATTATACCCCTGTTGTCCCACAATTTGGAAAACCAATATTAAGTAACTAATAATAAAAAAATTAAAAAATGAAATAGCTTCCAGGAATGGTGGAACCATATAGGCAGCAAGCCCCAATAATAACACTGTTGGCAAAGTGAAATAAAATAAAATTCTATTTAAAAATTCATAATAGAGCTATGAAATAAGTATAGTAATGATCCTTAAAGATGTATGCTACTAAATTTGTTCTTAAAAATTACAGCATGGAAGTTTAAAAGGTATAATGTTGTTCTGGGCCACGTGGTTAGGCAATGAACCAGGACCCCAACTTCAAACCACTGGCATGGAGACACGTGGAGTACGCTTAACGAAATGTACCTAGTGGCTTCACTAATGCACTGTTGCCAGATGCTAGAGCTTACACTTTATAAAATTCTGAGCGAACACTTCATAAATTAACTCTTACATAAGTATAACTTCATAATAACCAAAGATCAACTATAATCCTCACATCTCATCTGAGGAGACTTCATTAAATATCTATCACTTGATCTGGTCGTAAAGGGCCTACCACCCTAATGCAGGAGTGAGGCATACTGGAGAAGAAATCATTCTACTGTGTTTTACCTTCTTTCTCTTCAAAAATCTACCATGATCTTGACAGATTTGCCTGAGGATAGACAGAGAAGTTCCCTGGATTTCTAAAAAAGAGAATCACAGATATTTAAACATATCTGGGGAAAAAAAAAAGAAACTAGGAAGTGTGTGTGCATTAGTATGTTTGAAAAAGATGAAAAAGATTCACTAATTCCTCCCTAGACTCGAAATGATGTAACTAATGCATTACTTTATCTCAATTTCTGTAGGTGAATTTCATTTCAGACAGAACATATACCTTCATGAACTCCTAAAGAGGTTATAGCCTTATTATATTTTGTGTAATTTGTCGTATGCTTTACATTGGTTTGTTCTAGCCCTCCCCCGCCAAGAGAATTGGATCAGTCCTGCTAATTTGGCGGGCCCGCTTGGCCCCGCCCCAAGGAAACCCGCGAGAGTTCCAGAGTGCCAGAGTTTCAGAGGGTTCCCAAGTACGAGAGTTCCTGAGTTCTGAGTTCGAGAGTTTCAGGGTTACAGAGTAAGAGAGAGTTCCACAGTGGAAGAGTTTCAGAGGGTTCCCCAGTACGAGAGTTCCAGAGTTCCAGAGTTGGAGAGTTCCTGAGTTCGAGAGTAAGAGAGTGCTTGTGCCACCGCAAAGAGACAGCCGAGTTCTGTTTGGTGATTAGTTTGTCTTAGTTTGTGAATCGTTGTTCCTGAATAAAGAAATACAGCTTCCCTGCCCAGCCATTGTCTCCGCGTCTCTGTTCACTACCGCGAAGCAAGCCGGCCGGCAAGAGCCTTCCGAATTTTAACAACAAATGGCGCCCACGTGGACCTGACCTGCGCATCTCTCAGATAAGTAAAGACAATTTGGCTACCTATGTACTATGGCCTTCTCTTCTGCTTGTGAAGAGATCTCCAAAGGCCTCTGCTCTTTCTTCACGAGACTGTTTTGCTGTTTCTGGAACATTTATCTCTGGACCACTCTGTGGTTTCCACTCGCTCGGGTGAACTCAGAACAGCCAGCGGGAATAGCCAGCGGGCGGGAGGCAAGGCGCAGAGCTGCTGTTTCCACCTGGTTAAACAGCCAGCCAGCTGGCTGTGCCCAGACAACCCCGCGCACCGCACACGCAGCCCCACAGCCTGACAGCCTCCTGCAGGAGGCTGACGCCAGCACGCAGGAGCCCGATGCCTCCACACAGGAGCCCAATGCCACCACGCAGGAGCCCGATGCCAACACGCTAGAGCCCGATGCCAACATGCTGGAGCCCTATGCCAACACGCAAGAGCCCAAGGCCAACACGCAAGAGCCCAAGGCCAGCCCACAGGAGCCGCTCTCCACCGCGTGGCGCAGGGCACTGGACGCGTGATCCCTCCATGCTGCTCGGTCACTGCGAGCAGGGCAGCAGACATGACAGGGCCATGGGGCAGGGCCGCAGCGGCCTATCATGGCCGCCACCCCTGGGCACCTATGCCCACACCTTCTGCAAAACTGGCCTGCCTGCCCTCTTTCTATGAATTCTGGAACCATCCGGGCCTCCTGGATCCCCGGGCTCCCTGCCGAAACTGGGCACACGAGATCTCCAGCCGCCGGTCCGGTCTGAAGGCAGACAAGCTGGAGTATGCAGAGATTTGTGCAGAGATCGCAACCTGCAATTCCTAAAAGTGAAGCTGCGCGGGAAGCCACCTCTGGATGGTGAACCCCCCCCCCAACAACTAAGACAGTACCGATTTAAATTCGTGTTTAAAATGACATGTCTTCGTAACAAAGGTTTCTCTCCTTGTGTATTAATGACCATGTTTATGTGTATGTTTAAAGTTTGGTAAACAGTAGCTTTAAGGCTAAATTCTTACTAGTCAAAGTTAAATGAAAAAGGTTTTCAATGTAATTCTCATAAAGATAAAATTAACTTACATTTAAAGTCTAAGGTAAAATTAGTTAACAATCAATATATTTTAACTAAGTTAGTCTAAACAAAAGGTTAAATAGACTTATTGATATGTAAAACTCTCCATTACCTTCTCTATTAGAAATGGTAGATTGCACAATGGCTATGCTAATTATTCTCATGCCTGAGGTTTCCTCTCCGGCCCACACCTAGGGTGTGTCTCCATCTTGAATGGGTTTAACAAAAGGTTAAAAGACGTTGTTGATATGTAAAAGTCTCAAATTCCTTCTCTATTAGAAACGTTGGATCGTGCAGTAGATATGCTAATAACAAGTTTTGTTTCATAGTAAGTAAATTGCAGCCAGCTGCCTTGGGGACTCTAGGCCGATCCCTGCCCCCATGCAAATGCCCGTCGAGGCAAGTAGCCCCCCAGAGGCAAGAAATGTTTTTTTTTTTTAAGCTGATAAAGTTTAGCCCACAGAGATATATATGGCCCCCTCAGGCCTTCCCTGGGCAACATGCTGGTTTTTGTTATATATGTTTCTGTTCACCCCACACCCTTGATACTATAGTCATTTAGTTAAAAAGAAAAGGGGGAATTGTCGTATGCTTTACATTGGTTTGTTCTAGCCCTCCCCCGCCAAGAGAATTGGATCAGTCCTGTTAATTTCGTAGGCCTGCTTGGCCCTGCCCCAAGGAACCCGGAGAGAGGGTTCCTGAGTCCGAGAGTTCCTGAGTTCCTGAGTTGGAGAGTTCCCGAGTTACAGAAAAGGAAAGAGTGCTTGCGCCGCCGCAAAGAGACAGCAGAGTTCTGTTTGGTGATTAGTTTGTCTTAGTTTATTAATCGTTGTTCCTGAATAAAGAAATACAGCTTCCCTGCCCAGCCGTTGTCTCCGCGTCTCTGTTACCCGTCCATGAAGCTAAACCAGCCGGCAAGAGCCTTCCGAATTTTAACAACAGTAATTATATTAGAAATGCTGAGTGTAATAGAAAGACACTTCATGGCAAAGCCCCTCAAATATATTCTAAATATCAGATATGGATAAGAAACTAGAGTATGTCTGGCACACACTGGCTAAAGCAGTGTAGTCATGGATCTTCCAGTTTACTTGGTAGGACAGATTTATCCCCAAAGATGGCATCTGACATTACCAAAGGCAGTACTGCTTGTAGCATTCATAAAGCAAGTAGAAAGGTTTGATTTACTAAGAGCATTAGAGAAGGTTTCACTGAAAGAAGGTTGGAAGTCTTGATATGCTACAAGTATATCAAGTATGGGAAGAAGAGAAAGAGGTAACACATTTGATGAGGAAACTTGAGACTAGTGAATTGGTGCCAAGTGAGGTCATGCCAAGACTGTACAATCCCACTTGGCTGGGGCACAAGCAGCAGCTATGAAGTCTATGTACTTTGGAGGAGGCAGAAAATTCATGACACATTTTTGCATAGGAAAAAAAACATAAAAATAATGTTGTGAATTTTCGACAAACCTCGCAGGTGGAGGGTTGAATGAAGAAGATTAGAATCAAATTGTGGAAGTAGCAACGTTAACTATTTAGCGTTTGTCTATCACTGAGATTAGCATGGGGGCTCCATGTCTGCACAAGGAATCCACCACTATAGGAAATTTTTGTTTGTTTGTGTTTAATAGTGACAGAGGAAAGGGGAACTTTCCAGAGTTCCACAAACATTTTTTTTCTTTTCTTTTTTTTTTCTGAGTCAGCACTGAAGCCATGCTGGACTACTGCACCCTAGCATGGACTTCCATTGATCCTTGCAGAGCGAACCCTTTCCTTGGCTTATACACCAAGCAGTAGACAAGGTAGTTGACATTCTGAGTTGTCTGGTCTCAAAACCTAAGACAGAACAGTGGGTAAAAGATTTAAAGAAGGGAGTCGGGTGGTAGCGAAGCGGGTTAAGGCAGGTGGCCTGATGCACAAGGACTGGCGTAAAGACCCAGGTTCGAGCCCGGAGCTCCCCACCTGCAGGGGAGTCGCTTCACAGGTGGTCAAGCAGGTCTGCAGGTGTCTATCTTTCTCTCCCCCTCTCTGTCTTCCCCTCCTCTCTCCATTTCTCTTTGTCCTACCCAACAACAACGACATCAATAACAACAATAATAATAACTACAACAAAACAACAAGGGCAACAAAAGGGAATAAATTAATTAATTAAAAAAAAAATATTTAAAGACTAGGAAAGCTATCACAGGAGGGAATGAGATATGGAGTTCCGATGTCAGGAACTGTGTGGAGTTGGACCCCTCTTATGCTATGGTCTTGTCAGTATTTCCATTTTATAAATAAAAACTTTAAAAAAAAAAAGATTTACAATGGACAGGCAGGGGGGCATTTTCAGTTTTTCCATGTACAAAACTAGCACTTTACAACCTTAATTTTCACATCTCTAAACTTACTAGCCATTTCTGTTAAGCACTGGTCACCACTGTGCAGGAGACCAGCCTGGTGCTATACTTGGTCCCTATCTATGTACCTAGCTATTGTAATCTAGCTAAGGAAAAATGTTATCCAGGAATGTGACTAAAATGCATCCTCAAAGGAATCAAGAGTTTCATGGACTTGTTGTAACTATTTCTAAGACATGCAAAACACATTTAAACATGGTGGTCATTGAAATAGCACACCGAGAACAACACAGAAATGCTGTACTACACTGTACTACACTGTACAAAGAAGAACAATGAGGGGGAGTCAGATGGTAGCGCAGCGGGTTCAGTCACGTGGCGCAAAACGCAAGGACCAGGTTAAGGATCCCAGTTCGAGCCACCGGCTCCCCACTTGCAGGGAAGTCGCTCCACACAGGCGGTGAAGCAGGTCTGCAGGTGTATGTGTTTCTCTCCCCCTCTCTGTCTTCCCCTCCTCTCTCCATTTCTGTCTGTCCTATCCTACAACAACATCAATAACAACAATAATAACTACAACAATACAACAGCAAGGGCAACAAAAAGGAAAATAAATAAATATTTTTTAAAAAATATTTTTAAAAATATCTCTGAACACATAAATAAGCACAAAATTTTCCACTGACATCCCTTTGCTTTCCATAAATTTGTGATAATGATGATAAAATCTCATTTTAAAACTGAGATTACATTGATTTTCATATTATACATGCCTCATATATAAATTACATATATATATATATTTATATATTTATATATAAATATATATATATATATATATTCCTGTCTGTGCATACAACCCTCCAAAAGATAAGCTTCCATTCTCTATCATACAATTGACCTTTTTTTTTTGCCTCCAGGGTTATTGCTAGTGCCTGCACTATGAATCCACTGGAGTTAGGGCGGTTGGAATTGTGTGGAATGGTACCACTCTTATCCTTTGGTCTTGTCAATATTTCCATGTTATAAATAAAAACTTTTTAAAAAGAAAGTATAGTGTCTACCTTCTGTCAAGGTCACAGTCCTGCAGTAGCTGTGGTGGGACTGCTGAAGATATAGTCTCATGATACTCTCCATCTATGGCAGACCCAGTCTCATGATACTCTCCATCTATGGCAGACCCAGTCTCATGATACTCTCCATCTATGGCAGACCCAGTCTCATGATACTCTCCATCTATGGCAGACCCAGTCTTGTTGTTAAAATTCTTGTAAGGCTCTTGCTGGCCGGTTTTGCTTCACGGCGGGTAACAGAGACGCGGAGACAACGGCTGGGCAGGGAAGCTGTATTTCTTTATTCAGGAACAACGATTCATTAACTAAGACAAACTAATCACCAAACAGAACTCTGCTGTCTCTTTGCGGCGGCACAAGCACTCTCTCTTACTCTCGAACTCAGGAACTCTCCAACTGTGGAACTCTGGAACTCTCGTACTGGGGAACCCTCTGAAACTCTGGCACTCTCGAACTCAGGAACCCTCTCTCGGGGTTCCTTGGGGCGGGGCCAAGCGGGCCGCGAAATTAACTGGACTGATCCAATTCTCTTGGCGGGGGAGGGCTAGAACAAACCAATGTAAAGCATAAGACACAGTCTCATGATACTCTCCATCTATGGCAGACCCAGTCTCATGATACTCTCCATCTATGGCAGATCCAGTCTCATGATACTCTCTATCTATGGCAGACCCAGTCTCATGATACTCTCCATCTATGGCAGACCCAGTCTCATGATACTCTCCATCTATGGCAGATCCAGTCTCATGATACTCTCCATCTATGGCAGACCCAGTCTCATGATACTCTCCATCTATGGCAGACCCAGTCTCATGATACTCTCCATCTATGGCAGATCCAGTCTCATGATACTCTCCATCTATGGCAGACCCAGTCTCATGATACTCTCCATCTATGGCAGACCCAGTCTCATGATACTCTCCATCTATGGCAGATCCAGTCTCATGATACTCTCCATCTATGGCAGACCCAGTCTCATGATACTCTCCATCTATGGCAGACCCAGTCTCATGATACTCTCCATCTATGGCAGACCCAGTCTCATGATACTGTCCATCTATGGCAGACCCAGTCTCATGATACTCTCCATCTATGGCAGACCCAGTCTCATGATACTCTCCATCTATGGCAGACCCAGTCTCATGATACTCTCCATCTATGGCAGACCCAGTCTTGTTGTTAAAATTCTTGTAAGGCTCTTGCTGGCCAGTTTTGCTTCACGGCGGGTAACAGAGACGCGGAGACAACGGCTGGGCAGGGAAGCTGTATTTCTTTATTCAGGAACAACGATTCATTAACTAAGACAAACTAATCACCAAACAGAACTCTGCTGTCTCTTTGCGGCGGCACAAGCACTCTCTCTTACTCTCGAACTCAGGAACTCTCCAACTGTGGAACTCTGGAACTCTCGTACTGGGGAACCCTCTGAAACTCTGGCACTCTCGAACTCAGGAACCCTCTCTCGGGGTTCCTTGGGGCGGGGCCAAGCGGGCCGCGAAATTAACTGGACTGATCCAATTCTCTTGGCGGGGGAGGGCTAGAACAAACCAATGTAAAGCATACGACACAGTCTCATGATACTCTCCATCTATGGCAGACCCAGTCTCATGATACTCTCCATCTATGGCAGATCCAGTCTCATGATACTCTCCATCTATGGCAGATCCAGTCTCATGATACTCTCCATCTATGGCAGATCCAGTCTCATGATACTCTCCATCTATGGCAGATCCAGTCTCATGATACTCTCCATTTATGGCAAAACAGTAAGTTCAGCACCAGCTCTACTGCTTCACTTCAGAGAAGTTTAAAGTTAAAAAGGTTTGCTTTTTTTTTCCTTGTCAGTTACAGAGCTTCAACATTACAGGTTTTGTTTCTCCCCCCACCCTCATACAGAAAAAAATAATACAAGGAAGCACAGAGAGAAAGAGACAGAAACCACAGATTCAAACTTCATCTAGTGTTACGAGGGTCAGACTCAAATCTGGCTGTCACACATGGCAATAGTCTGCACTATCCTAGTGAGCTATTTTGCTGACCCAATTAAAGTGCTATTTTAAAAAATTAATAAAACGAACTTTACGCAAGGTTATGTCTTAAAGTTGTGTTAACTTGCATTAATCTTTGTTTTTCACAAAAGAACAGATTTAAAATTATATGGTTTGGACTGCTAATTAAGATGGCATACTATACCTAAATTATTTTTATTACATACATATGCAGAAATAATTTACACCCTGAATTTAAATATGATTAGAAATTCTCAGAAGGGAGTCAGGTGGTAGCTCAGTAGGTTAAGCACAGGTGGTGCAAAGCGCAAGGGCCAGCTTAAGGATCCCGTTTCCAGTCCCCGGCTCCCCACCTGCAGGGGAGTCGCTTCACAGGCGGTCAAGCAGGTCTGCAGGTGTCTATCATTCCCTTCCCCTCTCTGTCTTCCCCTAGTCTCTCCATTTCTCTCTGTCCTATCCAACAACGATGACATCAATAACAAAAATAACTACAACAATAAAAAAAAACCAAGGGAAACAAAAGGGAATAAATAAATAAATATTAGGAAAAAAAAGAAATTCTCAGAGATGATGAAAATTTTAACAGCATACAAAAACTTTTTTAGATAAAGGGTAATGACTCATTTTTTCTTTGGAAGTTAAATTACCACCTGCATCCCACAGCCCACAGAAGAGTTTGCAGCAGCCTTCTGACCCCAGTCAGAGGGGTCAGGAATGTCTGACTGACATTAGCAGTCATCAAGAAAACCTCTACGCGCACACATACTCCTCCAGCTCATTAAAAACTCTCCCAGGTATAAGTTTATTTTCAGATGCTCAAAAAAGCAAAAGACCTTTCTGATCAAATACACAGATTCAGAAAATACCCTAAGAAAATGGTCATTTATTTGTGTAATTTTTTTTATATACAATAACATTTTTGGTGGGCTCACTAAACTCTAAGCTGAAACATAGTTGTCCTGAAATTATGAGCTTATGTTCAAAACTATTTACTCTTCACTCTCAAAAGTAGATTTTGGACATTGCCTGAAAAGATCACTCTACATTATTATAAAAAATAAAATCAAGTAATCAACAAAATTTTACTATTATGAGAGAAAAGAGGAAAAACAGAGGGACATTTGGATGTAGTAATAGGGTTATGAGAAGACTGGAAATGAAGACTGGACCTTTAAAAAAAGTGCAAACATATACAAATATAGAAAGATAATTGTAGAAACAATAGTTAGCCCATATCTGCAACTTTAAGAGAACTGCTGTAGCTTATAATAGAGGAATTGGAGATTCAGAATTATGGTGGTAGGAACAGTATAGAATTATACCCCTGTTGATATATGTTTGTAAGTCAATTTTTAAATCACTAATAAAAATTTTTAAATAAAATGAAATTTTACTACTAGTATCAGCAATTTAGTTAAATAAATCAAACTATAAGGTCATACAAGTCAAAGATCAACATAATAAGATCTTATACCTAAGAGTACGTGGTATGGGCCAGGTGGTGGCGCACCTGGTTGAGTGAATGCACATGTTACGGTGCACAAGAACCTAGATTTGAGCCCCCAGTCCCCACCTACGGGGGAAAGGTTCACAAGTGGTGAAGCAGAGTTGCAGGGGTCTCTCTTTCTCTCCCCCTCTCTACCACCCCCTTCCCTCTTGATTTCTGACTATCTCTATCCAGCAAATAAATAAAGATAAAAAAAATTTTTTTTTAAGTATGGGGTATGATGTAACAGAAAATTCAAAAGCTAAGAAAAAGAATTTTATCCACCACTGCAATAAAGTATAGGAATATCAGCTGACTTCTAAAGACAGTTGAAATAATTATTTTTCTTGATAAATGACTTAAGCATATTGAAACTATTCCTACAGCAAAAAGCACTGAAAATCACCATCCTCATTAATATAAGCCAAATTGCTAGTAATTATTAATTGGGGAACTTGTGATTTTAACCTTTCTAAGCACTCTCCTGACTACAGCCTAAAAGAAATAAATGAACTAATAAATCTGAAAATGTACCAACCTCACACCAAAATTGATTTTAATAGTCAAAACTCAAAGTCATCAGAATACAGTAAAAGCTTTATTTCCAGTTTTCTCTTCATAAGTCCAGCAACATTGCTTAGCAATGCAAAGTCTTATCACCACTCTAGAATACTCAATTACCAATTAAAAAAATAAAAATCAGAGCTGACCTAAGAGACCTAAACCAGTAACATACCATACTCTCAAATCTCAATAGTTTCTACATTTCCTCTAAGTTTCCTGTGATAAAATTATAACTCGACATTTTTCACTATTTAGTGAATTCAATGGCTCTGAGATTCTCTATGCTGTTTTTTTGGTCTAAGTT
This sequence comes from Erinaceus europaeus, assembly GCF_950295315.1. NCBI lineage: Eukaryota > Metazoa > Chordata > Mammalia > Eulipotyphla > Erinaceidae > Erinaceus > Erinaceus europaeus. The sequence goes on from NC_080162.1 coordinate 191,437,731, forward strand.
TTATATTTAGTATTTCCATTGCCACAGAATTACTTCAACGTCTATTTTTCAATCCTGTACTTTTAGCTTAAGAATCAGCTTTGATGAGGTCTTAGTGCATGAAACCTGGTAAAATATTATTTATGCTAGAGAAATAGAAGAGGCTTTTAATTTGTATTGAATGCATTAGTGTTAGCATATTTGGTGAATAACAATGTTCCTTTTTATTTATTAAAATTTTAATTTTACCCTTTCTACCTTTGAATGACCTGACCACAAGTAACACCACATACAAAGCACACATTCATTACTTCAATAACCACCCCCACACACACAAAGTACACATACCCTACATGGGTAGCAGGGAGCAATCGGGGTTAAGAACCAAGCAGAAAGGCTATGTTACTAGAATTCCAAATGAAAATTCTTAAATTATCTGAACCTAAAACCCATTCCACTCTAAAATCTGTCAACTGATCCTCTCCTGTATTCAAATGCACAGTATTTCTCCATTACCTACAACCAGCAGGATTAATGTTCTATCTGAGGCTGATTGAAGGAAAGTTTTTTTTTTTTTTTAGTCTATAGTTTAATCACCAGTCACTGTCTCTATGATTAGCCACATCTTGTTATGAATTGTGTGGCTGGGCTTTGCAAGTAAAGCAACACTTCCACCCAGCAATCCTGCCTCTAACCACAGCAGGGAGACAAGTTGCCTCTGGCTCACCACAGATTCACATAGACTTTCCCTAAGTGTTGAAGAGAATAATGCTGAGGAACCACAGGATTTTTGCATCTTATCACACACTTTGAAGAAACACAGAAGCTAAAGAGAATTTTGTTGTCACAGAAGAAAGAGATTGTGGTAGCTAATCTCAAAAACAATTGTTTAATAAAAAAAAGGAAAATATTTAATGAAACATTTAATATCATTAAGGAATTAAAATATTATTCTTGGTTCATGGAGAAACATAATACTAAGAAAACATCAAGCCAAATAAAGCATACTTGAAATTCTGACTCATAATACCCTACAAGCTTCCAAATACTTCCAATCCAAAGTTGAGTTATAGGAAGGCCAGGCACTTGCTTAAGCACACATAGTATTAAGCACAAGGACCTGCACAAAGATCTGGGTTCGAGCCCCTGCTCCCCACCTGCAGTGGGGAGGCTTCACAGGCAGTGAAGCAGGTCTACAGGTTATCTATCTTTCCATTTCCCTCTCCTCTCTCAATTTCTCTCTGTCCTATCCACTAAGTGGAAAAAAATGCTACCAGGAGCAGTGGATTCCCAGTGCCACCACCAAGTCCCAGCAATAACACTAAAGGCAAAAAAAAAGGGGGTGTCTATTAATTCCGTTCAGTTCTTAGGCGCAGTTAGATACTTTTTCACAGACAAAGAAGCAATTCTCATTTCACTTCCATGATTTTTTTTCTTGGTATGCCATAAATCCTGGGCTTAAGGACATCCATCAGAACAGGTAAGTCAATAAGTTTATTGAAAATAAAAATAAAGATTAAAAAACTCATATGTAACCCTATCTTGATATCATTAGTAGGAAATTTAAGTCAAAGTAGGTTTTATATTCAGTCTTTGACTCGTTGTATTGTTCTAAACTAAAATTAAAGCAAGCTATAAGTACTCAACAGAAATTCGCAGAGAATACACAGTGTTTCATGTCTAGTAGTAAGAAAATATAAGGCCATGGGAATACTGTGGGTACTAGAGTTGTGGTATCCCTTTCCCAGGATTTCTGTCTTGCTATCTGAAAAAAAAAATGTGGCCAGGAGCAAGGAAATCACATGTGCTGGGTCGTAGCTCCACAAGTAAAAGAAAATATGTTTTTATGAGTTGCATCTAAAAACCTGGTGATGTTTTAAACTTTTCACATTTTTAGGAGAACAGTGAAAACTCTATTTAAAAAAAAAAAAAAAAGCACCAAAGTTTAACATACTCAAACTTCTAACATTGTGATAGGTTTGTCAAAGTGACAAACTGATGTTTAGTGACCAATCGGGGAAATCATGACAGCCCTCATATGAGCTTGTAGAACATCAACTAAATTGTTTTGCAGTCTGTAGAAGCATTAATTCTCCTCATTATTTCTAGTTGATTTACAGTAGATGGAACTTTTTTTTCAAGAGATAGGTGGATGCATTTTGCTTCTGGTATTTTTCTCTTGTGACTTCTCATGAACTGGTGAATGTGACGAGAATGTTTATGTATTATGTATATGCTAGGTTTTTCCATCCGGGGCAATGTTAACAACATTAATGAGCATTACTAAATGCCACTGCAAGTCAAAGTTGCTGACCTGAAGCAACTTAACCACGGGCAGAATTGACAGTACTTGATTACAATAGGGAAAACATATCTGAAGGTAGACCCACACAGCATGACAAGTGCTAAGATCTTTAGAAATGTGATAATGATGTCTATGTCCCATTAAGGATGAATGTGCTAAAGCTTATTTTCACAGCTGTAAGACCTCAGCTGTACTCCATGCATTTAACTAGAGCACAATGTCACCTGCAGAAAAAAAGAAAAAGAAAAAAACATGGGCAAAGATAATTAGGACTGTCTGTCCAGCTCAGCAGTAGAATGAGAGAAAAAAAAATGAACCGCTCCAGAGATATATCGTCTAACCTTTCTCAGAAGTAATTCCCTAGGGAATTGGAATATGAGAAACTGTAAGTTCAATAATGAACTCCATAAACTGGTCAATGTTCAGCTTACTGAAAAATTTCACTGCATAGAAGTGTAAGGACATTGGTTGTCTTGCCCTCTGTTGGATTCAAAATGGTTTTTGAATGCCCATGAGAATCTGGATAAGTCCCAAACTTATAATAAAGAATATTGCCTTCCTAATGAAGCATTAAGCTCTACTTAGCAACTAAGCGAAAAGGTCATATTAAGGAAGAGTCCTCTACTAAGAAAAATTACAGAAAATATATCAGTTTGTATATTTGGTCCACCTTCATAATAGGAAGGGGAGATTTTTAATCTCTGGAGCAATGATACTGATAGGTATTATAAAGAGATTCATTTTTGAAGCAGTGGAGATAGGGTTGACATTTCACTATCAAGATAAATAAAATATGGATCCATGTCCCAGAAATATAATTGAATTTTAAAATACATTTCACATTACCTTACTTAAAAGAGAACATGACATCTACCAGTGTCCCTGGTCTAAGACATTTTTCCCCTTTTTAAAACTTTTATTTATAAAATGGAAATACTTACAAGTCTATAGGATAACAGGGGTACATTTCCACATAATGCCCACTCCCAGAACTCCGTATCCCATCCCCTCCCCTGATAACTTCCTTATTCTTTAAGTATGGACCCAGGATCATTATGGGGTGCAGAAGGTGGAAGGTCCGGCTTCTGCAATTGCTTCTTCACTGAACACGGGCGTTGGCAGGTTGATCCATACTCCCAGGCTGATAAGATATTTTTTTCTAATATAATGTATACTGCTGGGCCAACCAAAGGAAACCACACAAAATAGCAGCATAAAATACTGCAGCATAGTGAGGAAGATCTGGGTTAAGTAAGATAGGTGGGGGTTGAGAAACTAAACAAGGGGAACGATCAGTAAAGCATCAGTAAATCCTTGGTCTGTATCTGCAGACCTGAAATTACCACAAGCGGGGTGAGAAGTTAAGAAGTAGTGAAGGAGCCAGTTCCCCGGTACAGGAAGAAGGAAGAGGGGGCATTTTCTGTGTGCTAACACCAGTTTGGGGAAGATGTGAAATCATACTCGAGATAACACAATTCTGTCAAACAACATTTTCTCAATAAATAAAACTTAAAGAAACAAACAAAAAAGATAAACATGATGTGCAGGACTTTCATTCTCAGTTCTGTTTTCCCTATGATGAAAGCTTAGACAAGATTATTTAACCTCTAACAGGTATCTTTATTCTAGTTGTAAAAAGAGTAGTAACATTATGTAACAGAGTAGTTGTATACAATGTAAGGTTTGTATGAAATACCTCAAATAGATGTCCAATAAAGTTCAGCTATTATCATACTTCCCTCCTTATCAAAACGTTGTCAGTGGCTATGCCTATTTCTCACAGTGCTAGTTTCTTAGATAAATGTAAGACAAACATTCTCTCGTCTGCTTGCAGACTGTAGAAACCAGACTCTGTTTATGCGGCAAGATATCTCGCCAGGAAGATGAGTCATTGTGAATTAGAATTTAGCAATTCTAAAAGGAGAGAAGTCTAGAAAAGTTTTTCTTTCTGGATGAAAGCAGAACTCTGAAAGAAGAAAGGGACTTATTCCTCTGTCCATTTCTTTGACAATATGAACATTTTTACATGAGAAAAAGGAGACTAGAAGCTTCTGATGGCATACTTAACTGCAACCAGGGAAGAAGAAATAAAGAACTCCAGAAACACCAGCACAGAACCCAAACATTTATGAACTGATCACTCAGAGACAGCAGCCAGTTCTCTCATTATATTTAGTTTATTCTGCATCAAAATGTGTGCTTCTAAAGCACAAATAAACTTATTTCTATTTCTAATCAGGACCAAAACTTTTTTTTTCCAGTCAGGACCAAGACATTTTTTTTTTCTTTTTTGCAAAAGACACTAAAAAGCAATTGCTAAGATAATGTTCAGGCACTTGAATGTCATAATAAAGTCAATTTACCATAAATGTTTCTAAGTGCAATATTCAATTGACTTGACGCCTCACAGAACAAACACGAACAGTTTGTGTACTAATACCAATTGCCTCAGATGTTTCTAAATGTTTACTCTAAGACAGCTTACAGATGAGAAATAAATAATTTGTGGGAGCCAGGCAGTGTTTCACATGGTTAAGTGCACACATAAGAGTGTGCAAGGACCCAGGTTCCTGTCCCTGGTCCACACCTGCAGGGGAGAGCTTCATAAGTGGTGAGTGGGACTGTGGGTATCTCTCCGTCTCATTCCCTCTCTTAATTCAATAATAAATAACTAAAACAATTTAAAAAACAATTTGTGTCCTGATATATATCTAATAATAATATTTTAAATAGGATAGGTTTAATAAACTTTTTCCTATAGGCACTTCATTTTTCTATGAAACTAAAACTATTCTGCCAGCACAGGAAATAAAGAACTCATTAACACAGAACTCAACTGTATCTTTTTTTTTTTTGCCTCCAGGGTTCTTGCCGGGGCTAAGTGCCTGCACTAGGAATCCACTGCTCCTGGAGGCCATTTTTTCCCTTTTGTTACCCTGGTTGGTTTACCATTGTTGTGGTTATTATTATCATTGTTATTGATGTCATTGTTGTTGGACAGGACAGAGAGAAATGGAGAGAGGAGGGGAAGACAGAGAGGGGGAGAGAAAGATAGACACCTGCAGACCTGCTTCACCACCTGTGAAGAGACTCCCCTGCAGGTGGGGAGCCTACCACCAGACCCCCTCAACTGTATCTTTTAAGCAGCTCCCAAGTGTATACCAGAGCACAGGCATTATAGTAAATCAAAACAAAAGTACAGCAGGTATCTTTCCAACCTTCATAAAAGGTGGAAATACATACAAATAAAAGCAACCTAAAATTTGACAATACATGGCATCTTCAATTATAAGACATTCAGATTAATGGAATGGTATCCTTTTTTTTTTTTTACATTTTATTTACTTATTCATGAGAGGGATAAGAGGAGAGAGAGAAAGAATCAGATACCATTCTGCTACATGTGCTGCCAGGGATCGAACTCAGGACCTCATGCTTGTGAGTCCATCACCTATCCTACCCACTCTGCCACCTCCGGGGCCACAGGATCCTCTATTAATGCAATCATAATAAGAGAAAGCATAAAGAACTACAAGTGTTTGTTCTAAAACACTGAGATTTCATCCGAATGCACTGATTTAGTAATCTAATAACAAAAAAAGAAATGGGATAAACTTTTCATGAAGAAAAAAATGCAATGCAGGAAAATGGAGTTGATTGATTTGCTATATTGCTATAGTTCTGACTGATGTCTACACAAAACAGCATTTTCATTGTGGAATACAAGAGCCAGTTCTACTTATTATTGTTATAACTCGGATGCTAGAATATAACTTTTATAAAACAACTCAATATAATGAAAATATGTTTGCTTTAAATATAATAATTGTACAATGGCATGATGGATACAGCCTACTTCAAATCTTAAGTAGGACATGTATTATAGTTCTCAAGTGCTCCTGTTAAAAGATACTCCATGAAGATTAATTCTCTCAAGCTATACTTGTCATTGAACATGTCTGAAATATTTGATAATATCTATGTAAAACAATCATTTTTATTTCATATTTTTTTCTAAAAGGAAGGCATATCTGTGAAGAGAAAACTCGTTTATTTATTTATTTATTTACTTACTTACTTTTTGCGGTTATGGTTATATGATTCCACCACTCCTGATGAAGCCTTTGTTTTGCTTTGTTTTTTTCTTTCTATATTCTTTTTAATTGGATAGAGACAGACAGATATTGATAAAGGGGAGCTGGGTGACACAGTAGCCCAGCGGGTTAAGCACACATGGCACAAAGCACAAGGACCAGAGTAAGAATCCCGGTTCGAGTTCCCGGCTCCCCATCCACATGGGGTAAGGGTCCCTTCACAGTCAGTGAAGCAGGTTAAAGGTGTCTATCTCTGTCACCCTTACTCTATTTCCCCTTTCCCTCTCAATTTCTCTGTCCTATCCAACAACAACGACAGCAATAACAACAACAAACAATACACAAGGGCAACAAAAGGGAAAAATAGCCTCCTGGAGCAGTGGATTCGTAGTGCAGGCACCAAGCCCCAGAGATAACCCTAGAGGCAAAAAAAAAAAAAAAAAAGAGAGAGAGAGAGAGAGAGAGAAAAAAAAAAGAAAGAAAGAAATTGACAAGGGTGGGGTAGAGGTGACAGAGAAGGATTTAAGAAGAGAGACACCTACAGCACTTGCTTCACTGCTCACAAAGCTTCCACTGTCCAGGTGGGGACCAGGAGCCTGAACCTGGATCCTTACACTTTGTAACATATGTGCTCAACGGGGTGATTAACTTCTCAGCCATGATGTCTTTTTTTCTATTTAGAGAGTTGGTGAGAAACAGAGTACGAGAGAAACAGAGAGAGAGTACTACACCTCTCCATAGCTCATGAAGCCCCCCCATACTGCACACAGTGCTGCTATGTGGTGACTAGTGACTGAAATTTAAGTCCCTGAGCATATAAATGTGAGCACTCTGGGAGGGTTAAGCACAAATGACGCAAAGCTCAAGGACTGGCTTAAAAATCCCAGTTTGAAACCCCGAGTCCCCATCTGCAGGGGAGTCGCTTCACAGGCGGTGAAGCAGGTGTGCAGGCATCTTTCTCTCCCCCTCTCTGTCTTCCCCTCCTCTCTCCATTTCTGTCCTATCCAACAATGATGACATCAGGAACAACAACAATAACTACAACAATTAAAAAAAGGGCAACAAAAGGGAAAGTAAATAAATATTTTTTAAAAAGAAGTGTGAGCACTCTATTGGGTGAGCTATCTCCCAGTCCCTGAAATCTTGATTTCTGTAAATAATAAATTATCTCAGCTTTACCATCACTGGCCACACTCATTGGAAACGTCATTATAAAATCTTTTGTAGGCTTCCCGGGACCATACCATCACTATTAAATAGCAATGGTAGGAATAGCTCCACTCTCTGAAGGGAGGCTGAGTTTTTCTGCTCTGCCACTCAAGGAAGACTAGTTCTGAAATGAGCAGGCTAGAATGCTCCCCACAGTGATTATGGGCTTCGAGCTCAGTCTGATTGGGACTCAGAGGTTGTACAGGCTCCTGTGCTAAATATAAATGGGTATGGGCCCTGGGTTAGAACACTGTGGTAAACAGTTCATTGAACTTGTATATCTTCTTCAAGGTTGTGAGCAACTCTCTGCCCTGGTCCTGCTTCCCAGTTCTACTCCTAACTCTGACACCATCTTCCCAGACAACATTTCTGTCCACCCCCATACTAGCTATCAAGCTCAAGCAAAGATTCTAAGACATAGGCTCCTAGGAACACTCCTAAAATAGACTATCTAGTTTCCTTCCACCTTAAGTTCCATACTTTCATTTGTTCTACTTTTATTTTCCTGTTTATTAAGAATTTTGTCCTGCTTTATATCTTACTGCATTTATCAGCGACATTTTAGATACTACTATGATTCCATCCTGACTTCCCTGGGCAGATGACCTCATCAGTGCTTTCTGGAACCTCACCTCTCTAGGCCTCACCCCACTAGGGAAAGATGAAAACAGACTGGCAGTATGGATCAACCTGCCAACGCCCAGGTCCACTGGAGAAGCAATTAATGAAATCAGAACTCCCACCTTCTTCACGCCAGAAAGAATCCTTGTTATGGAATAAACAACAGGGAAGTTTGAGGGCCAGGTAGCGATGCAGCTGGTTGAATGCACATTTACAATGCACAAGGACACAGGTTCAAGCCCCCTGTCCCCACCTATAGGAGGAAAGCTTTGCAAGTGCTGAACCAGTGCTGCAGGTTATCTCTCTCTCTCTCCCTCTCTCTCCATCTCTCTCTCTCTCTCTCTCCCACACACACACTCTCTGACCCCCCTCCCTCTCAATTTCTGGCTGTCTCGATCCAATAAATAAATAAAGGCAGTAAAAAATAATAATAACTCTTTAAAAAACAGGGAGGTTTCTAATGAAGTAGATGGGACACAGAATTCTAGATGTGGGAACTGTATGGAATTGCACCCCTATTACAATTATACCTCTTACAATCTTGGACATCAATATTTAATCACCAATAAAAATAAATCAAATAAGTCATCTCATTAATAAGTATGAAATCACTTCACAATTTATGTTGACTTGAAGACTGTTCTCAAAAACATCTTTTCCGTGATAAAAACTCTTTCCCCATGATAAAAACCCTTTTCCCAAATGAAATCTAACTCAGATTTTGGTATTTTTAAAAAAATGTAGAATCTTAATTGCTCAGCTTAAAATGCTCAGAACCTTCACCTTATTTTTTGTAGCTGCAGAAGATTTGCCATTCCTGGCTGACTTCTCCAGGTGAAAAGAGACACAGAGAAAAAGAAAGAAAGACATGGAGGCACCAAATCTGCCTTTCATGCAGTGAGGGGCAGGCTCAGACCTGGCCTGTGTAGATGACAAAGCAGGAACATCATCTAGCTGTTTCCTTGGCTCCAGAACCCTCCAAAATATGAAGTAGCATTTTTATAGAAGTTTTGTCTGTAACCGCACAATACTGGAAAAAAACATAAATGCATGTGATTTTTTTTTTTTTAAGACTCAGACCCTTTCTAGAGAACAAAATCAGAAATGGAATTCAGGGCCTTTCTCTTGGGGGTTCTCATATTATCTCCCCCTCAGGCACCTTCTAGGATGCTCAGACTCTGTAAGGCATTTTAGCAACCGTGTAACAGGTGTACACTGGAGAAGCTTATTTTTTTTATTTCTTTATTGGAGAATTAATGGCTTACATTCAACAATAAAATACAATCGTTTGTACATGTGTAATATTTCCTAGTTTTCCACATAACAATTCAACCCCCACCAGGGCCTCCTCTGCCATCATGTTCCAGGACCTGAACTCTCCCCCCAACCCCCACCCCAGAGTCCTTTACTTTGGTGCAATCCACCAGCTCCAGTTCAAGTTTTGCTTTGTGTTTTCCCGTCTGTTCGAGAAGCTAATTTTTAAACATCCACATGTGTTAGTACTTTTTTTAATATAATTTTTTAATATTTAATTTATTTTATTTTTGAGAGATACAGAAAGAGAGTAAACACCGGAGCATTGCTCAGCTCTGGCTTATGGTGGTACAGGGGATTGAACCTGGTACTTTGGAGCCTCAGACATGAAAGTCTATTTACATAACCATTATGCTATCTCCACTGCTCCTTAGTATTTCTACTGGTGAGATGGATAGATGACTTTGTCACCAGAAAACTTCATGTCTTGTTGATTTATCTCATTACCTTAGATACCGCTGATTGTCTATATTCTTTGTCCCTATACTTTGTTAATAATAAATTATGGATAAATCACTTGTGATTTTACTCGTTAGTTTCTATTTGAATCGCTTGACAGTTAAACTGTTGTGCCTTCAGGGAAGTTTTGCCAAGTTCCTGCTGTCAGACTGATGTATATAGCCACTCAGGATTTTACAGTTCTCAAAGTTGAGTCACATTATAGTAACATTAGTTTTCTTTTTCCCCATTTTATTCTATAGGACAGAGAAACTGAAAGGGGAGGGAGAAGAAACAGAGGGAGATAGACCTGCTTCACCATTGTGAAGCATCCCGCTGCAGATGGGGAGTGGGGGTTAGAACTGAGGCCCTTGCAGGAGTCCTTGCACATAGTACTATGTACACTTAACTGGGTACATCACTGCCTGGTCCCTGCATTATCTGCCTATTTAATCACCTCTGGACAAAACTCTTCAGGACATGGAAGGCTTTTAATTCACCTCAGAAAGTCATTAATAAATTATGAGAAGCAATGAAAAAAACATGTGCTTAACATTTTGTTCAGTAATTGTGATGTTAATCACAGTTCTGCTTCCTACACCAGCCCAAACACCTCAGACATATGCTGTAACCGGAATTCCCAGCATAAATGTACAGATGTCCAGACAAGATTTTATTATCACATAGGATGCACTTCATGAAGGGCTATGCATACCTGACCCGGCCAGTTTGCTGGAACTTTGCTGGTTATTGTTCAGTATGTCACCCCGAGTAAGTTAATAATTAATTTGATAGATGAATGAGTGCATGAATCAATGTAATGGTTTTCAAATTTTAGTTGAAATGTACCTAATCACAGTTTCCCATTGCAGGGGTCAGACAATGGAGCAAGGACCCAGGTTCAAGTCCCTGGTCGCCACCTATAGGGGGAAAGCTTCACCAGTAATGATGCACGGCTGCTGGTTTCTCTCTGTCTCTTTCTCTCCCTATCGCCTCTTCCCTCTCAATTTCTGTCTCTATCCAATAATATGTAAATAAAATTTATTAAAAAATAAAGTCTCCATTTAAAAGAAAAAAATCCTATTGCTATTCCACAAATTAGATTCAATAAATCCCCACAAATATTGAGGTATGTTAAGTTTATAAATGTATCAAAAATTTAAGTACATATGTGTCAGACTAAAACAATGTATAAAACTAAATTGACACTCAGGAAAAAAAATATGTGCTATTATACAATATATACTAATCTTTCCAGTTATTTCCTCTACACAAAGTCACAGACGGTAGATTAAAAATATAAGACATGAAAGAGAAAATTAAAAAGAAGAAAGAAAGAAGAAAGAAAGGAAGGCAGGCAGGCAGGCAGGCAGGCAGGAAGGAAGGAAGGAAGGAAGGAAAGAAGGAAAGGGAGTTATGTAGGAGGTCAAGGAGAGGACATGACTTCTTGTTTTAAGAGCAATTCCAATCAGGACAATTAAACTGTTTACCCCTCACCCTTGTCTTTGAAATGTACACTCTGCTACTTGGTCTAGTGTTCATGAAGAGAACACAGCCCTGAAAGGGTAAAGTGTTGTTTTGGTCTCCCCCTCCTCCCCCCACTCCTCCTCCTACTACTCCTTCTCCTCCCCTCCCTCCTCCTCCTCCTCCTCCTCCCCCCCTCTTCCTTCCTCCTTCTTCTCCTTTTAAGTGTCATCAGGGTTCTTACTGGGGCATAGTGCCTGCACAATGAATCTGCCATTACAGGTGACCATCCTCCACTCCACCTTGCATTCTTTTTATTTGATAGTACAGGAAGAAATCGACAGGGGCAGGAGTGACAGAGAGGGGGAAAGAGACTCCTGCAGCTCTGCTTGACTATGCATGAAGCATCTACCTCTCTTGCTATAGGTAAGGATGGGGACTTGAACCTGGATCCTTGCACTTAGTCACATGTGTCTGTCTGGTAATGTATTGTTGACATCATCTTACCTGCATATGTGTGCTTGGACCCTGTGAACACCTTTATGTAATAACTGGGGCCAGGGTTGGTGCTCCTGGTTGAACAAACACATTACCAAGCACAGGAATCCAGATTCAAGCTCCCTTTCCTAGCAATTTCTCTCCATCTTATCAACTAAAAGAAAAAGCGAAAAAAGGGCCAACCACGAATGGTGGGTTCATCCTGCAAATACAGAGCCCGAGTGATAACCCTGGTGCCGATTAAAAAATAAAGAAATAGGGAGTCGGGCTGTAGCACAGCGGGTTAAGCACAGGTGGCGCAAAGCACAAGGACCGGCATAAGGATCCCGGTTCGAACCCCGGCTCCCCACCTGCAGGGGAGTCACTTCACAGGCAGTGAAGCAGGTCTGCAGGTGTCTATCTTTCTCTCCTCCTCTCTGTCTTCCCCTCCTCTCTCCATTTCTCTCTGTCCTATCCAACAACAACAACAACAATAATAACTACAACAATAAAACAAGGGCAACAAAAGGGAATAAATAAATAAAATATAAAAAAAGAAAAAAAAAGAAAAATAAATAAATAAACCCCTACACAATATATACAAATATATGAGCATGGAAAGGTGTGAACTCTACCTGGTGAGCCCCCTCCCAGTCCCTGAAATCTTGATTTTTTTCTTAACATGTGGAACAAATTTAACAGAAATTACATAATATATAAATATACATATATACATGATGATGCAGTATGAAGAATATATACATATATACTCCAATATACATAATCTTAGAAACTGTTAAGGTTAATACTGTGAACCAGCAAGGGAGAAAGAAGGAAAAGGAAGAAGTAATGGAGAACTCAATTTTTTTTTTTTTTGCCTCCAGGGTTATTGCTGGAGCTCAGTGCCTGCACTACTAATCCACTGCTCCTGGAGGCCATTTTTTTCCCTTTTGTTGCTTATCGTTGTTAATGACATTGGACAGGACAGAGAGAAATCAAGAGAAGAGGAGAAAACAGAGAGGGGGAGAGAAAGATAGACACCTGCAGACCTGCTTAATCGCCTGTGAAGTGACCCCGAAACCTCATGCAGGTCCTTGTGCTTTGCACCACGTGCGCTTAACCATCTGTGCTACTTACAGCCTGCCCCGGGGTTAACTCAATTTAAACCACTTTGGGGGAAATGAATATCCTGAGAAATAAGTCTCTGACAGTGGTTTACCTTCACTGTGGTAACATGTGGTAAGTGTGGGAATTGCAGTGCACATCTGAATTGACTGAGTTTCAGACACAGTCTCAAACCAAAGATGACTTAGAAGACACTCAGCACTATACAACTTTTTTTGTTTAAAATGCCTTCATGCCTCCAACTCTAAAGTTATCCAGTTATGATTTTAATATCACTTTAAAAAATGAAATTGAGGGGGTCGGGCGGTAGCTCAGCGGGTTAAGCGCAGGTCGCGCAAAGAGCAAGGACCAGAGTAAGGATCCCTGTTCGAGCCCCCGGCTCCCCACCTGCAGGGGAGTCGCTTCACGGGCGGTGAAGTGGGTCTGCAGGTGTCTATCTTTCCCTCTCTCTGTCTTACCCTCCTCTCTCCATTTCTCTCTGTCCTATCCAACAACGAACAACATCAACAACAATAAGAACTGCAGCAAGGCTACAACAAGGGCAACAAAAAGAGAAAAAAGATAGTCTCCAGGAGCAATGGATTCATGATGCAGGCACTGAACCCCAGCAATAACCCTGGAGGCAAAAAAAAAATGAAATTAGATACTGAATAAAATGCTCCCAAAGAACTTTTACCAGCTTCCCTGAGATGCTAGAGTTGTTTTTTTTTCTTTAACTGTCAATAAATGGGTCACATAAGTGGCTCTATATTATTGAAAGATAAAAATGCATTTCTAATTAAATTTAAATAGTTAACCGTGCTTCAAATTCATATTTATTTTTCTTAGAAAGGTCTAAAGTGTGGATTTGCCATTGTATATAGCTATTGTATACATAGTGGCATATAGCTATTGTATCTGTAGATGTTTACTGAGAGATGCATGGTTGGTGTGTTTCCAATAGTAGCTTTGTAATAGATAGTTCTGGGTCCATTTGACTGGTCTAACAGACACCTGGGTAACTGGTACAACATTCTTTCTCAGTGTGTCTCAGGGGATGTCTCTGGGAGGGCATTAGCATTTGAATCCATAGACTGGTTAAAGAAGATAATCCTCAGGGATTCAGGAGGTTACCATCCTGCATTTTTTATGGTGAGAGCAAAACAAAAAGACAAAGGAAGATGGAATTTATTCACTGTCTTTGAGCTGGGATTCCTGCTTCTTCTGCTCCTGGATATTAATTGTCTTGGTTCTCCAGTTTACAGATGACAGACTCAGCCCTCATTATCACCTGTATAATTCAACTCCTATGACACACAGCCTCGTACCTCAGTGCACATCAAATATATACACATGTCCCCCTATTAGTAATCAGCATCTATATAGTACATGATTAACACTGGTAATGAAGACTGAACGGATGCTTTGGGGCAAAGTCACCCAATATATACTATTTTTGAAATCATGTTCAAGTAATTTCAAAAATTGGCTTCCATAAACTTCACAACACAAAATCGTGCTTATAGAATTTTCTCATAGCTGCAACTTCACAGAAGAGGACAATTATAAGCCCTGTCATGGTTGCACATTGTAGTAATAGAAAAAAAAAAAAAACCAAATGTATCTGCTCTCAGATTTCAAGGAGCAATTTGAAACAACGACTGGGGGAGGGGTAAGAAATTATCACTAAATTCACAGCAAGCTCCCTGTCAGCAATAGCGCTCTTTAGGCTCCCGTTTCATCCCATTTATGCTGCCATAAATTGAATTGTTTAATGTCTTTTAATTTTTTTAAATTACCTTTATATATTTATTGGATAGACACAGCCAGAAACTGAGAGCGAAGGGGGTGATAGAGAGGAAGAGAGACAGAAAGACACATGCAGCACCACTTCATCACTCGGGAAGCTTTTCCCTTGTAGGTGGGGGCTAGGGGGTCGAACCTGGGTCCTTGCTCACTGGAACGTGTGCACTCAACCAATGCATCACCACTAGGCCCCTAATGTTGCATTTCTGATGGTACTTTTCTCTTAAGTCAAAGAAGAGCTTCTGCTGGAAGTATCAGATTGTTCCTTTCTCAGAAAAATGCACGAAAAGGGCCAGGTGACCTCTGAGAGTGCTCCAGGTGACCTCTGAGAGTGTCACACTCATTAAAATACAATGGAGGAGAGAATTCACAACATGACAGAGGCAAGCCCAGGTCCTAGGAGTAGCAGTACAAACACCATTATGTTGTCATTTTACTATCACAGTGGGCAGGTGAACAGATTTAGCTGCAGTCAGGGTTTTCAAGGTGAAGATGCTCTATAATGAAAATCAGTAATATAAGCCTGGGTGTCTGCATCAATGTCAGTATGAAACAGAAAGTACAATGAACAGGTGACACTGAATATGGTGCTAAGGTAACATCCGTTGCGCCTTGTTATAACACAGTATCTAGTGCAACAAACAAGCTAGAATCATGAATTAGAGGCTTTCTTATATTCTTCCCCTTCATTTCACTTCTGAGAAAAAAATTTTAGTATGGAGCCAGTGAAATAGCTCACTTGGAAATGTGCGGCTTTGCCATGTGTGTGACCAAGTTTTCAGCCTGTCTCCCGCTGCATCAAAGAATGTTTGGGTGCTATGGTTTCTCTCCCTCTCTCCCACTCTCTCTCCCTCCCTCTCTCCCTCTCCCCTCTCTGACCCTATCTCTATCTAAAAATACTTTTACAAATGAAAGTAAAAGGCCTAGTGTCTGATTTAAAGTCAAAGTGCTGATGGTGATATACCTATAATCCTGACTATATGGTGATGTTGTTCTGTAAATGAAACAGGTCAGACCATGCACAGTGCAGCAGTGATGCCAAGGATAAAGAAAAACAGGAAGGGGTGTGTGGGGTGTGTGTGTGGGTGTGTAGGTGTGTGTGTGTGTATCTTGATAAGCTTACAATACCAATAATCCACTGTTATGCTAAGTAATCTGAAGTCCTTCATTTTTCCTTCGGAATGAAATTTGCTCAAAAGTTTAGCTGGCTGTATCTTTCACAAAACACATAATGAAATATATGAAATTATCCTATTTCTTTGTTTAAACATATCTGATCAGGGCTGACAAGACTGCATTGCTACACGTCATGCTTCTATTTACACAGTACAATACACAACATTCATTGCTTAGGAATAGTACTTTGCCGATTCATCTTTTGTCTGTAGCTTATTACTCTTTAGCTCTTTGTCTCGTGAACAAATTGTTATCATCGTACATAAAGGAGTTTACACATGAATATATAAAATATTCCTGTCAGAAACACAATTTCCCCTATACCGAAATGTAACAGAAGAAAGTATGTCCAAATATAAGAACTTCCCAGAAATACTCAATGATTTTATTCATTAGGCTTATTTTATTCATTAGGCTAACTTTTGCCTTGCTTTACAACACTTGTCTCTTTTCACTCTCATTTAGCTCAATCAGAATGATCTATTTATAATGTTGCTTGACCTTCCACTGCATTTTGGGTTAAGTTATTCTAAATGTTGCTACTGTAACATTAATACTGCCTTATAGTTGTGATCCATTTCATGAAGTTGCCCTCAGGCACTCTTTGGACCATTCTGGAAGAAATTGTGAGTAGAGAGCAATGAATCATCAATCAGAGTAATCCTCTTGTGTGAAAAACGATGCTTCTCCATCGTTTTTCACATAAGAATTGTGGTAATGCTTAACCCATATCTATTTTGGGAGTAGGGAGTGAGGAGGAATTAAAAATAAGCTTATACACACATATTACCCTGTGCAAGGGCCCTGGGGTTTGAGGCCTGTTCCCTACTTACAGAGCGGGTGCTTCACAAGCTGTGAAGGAATCTGTAGGAGCCTTTTTCTCTCCGTCTCTATCTCCTGCTCCTCTCTCAATTCCTCTCTGTCCTATCCAATAATAATAATAATAATAATAATAATAATAATAAAAGAAAAACAAAGCTTCAATTTTTGTCTGACTAAATTTTGCTCTGGACCTTATGAAATTTTTCTTACATTCCACATCTGTCAAATGGGAATAAAAGCATATCTACCTAATAGCAGTACTATACAATCAAGTATGACCATATACAATAGGATCATCTTAAACATGATGAAGAATAAATATTAATTAAAATGCATTTCTACTTATAAAAAGAGCACTAGACTGTTATCTGAAGTATATGTTAAAGGTTTGGTGGTAGGACATTTCAAAAACAAATTGTTTTATTATAAATATGAAATACAAATTTTAGATATCTGAAAAATGTTTAGGTATAACTATCTCCTCAACGTTAAGAGTGGTATGTGAAAATAATGGTGTTTTCTAAATTTGAGGACAAAAATAAAATATCTTAAACTATGATCATTTTTTTTTCCTTTTTTAATTAGATTTAGTTTTCGGACATCACTGGGGCTTCACCACTCTGGGCCAACTTTTGCAGAAGGACAGAGAGGAAAAGAGGAGGCGACTTGACAGTACCTAAGCTTCTGCCAGTGTGGCGCAGCCAATCTGGAGCCTGTGTCCTATTCATGACGAAGCAGGTACACTATCCAGGTGGGCTATTTTGTCAGCACTAATAGCTAGATGTTTTTCCTTGTCAATCAATTTGTTAACTATAACAGAAAAGAATCTCACAGGGAGTCGGGCGGGTTAAGAATCTCACAGGGGTAGCGCAGGGGGTTAAGCGCAAGTGGCGCAAAGCACAAGGACCGGTATAAGGATCCCTATTCGAGCCCCCAGGCTCCCCACCTGCAGGGGAGTCCCTTCACAAGTGGTGAAGCAGGTCTGCAGGTGTCTGTCTTTCTCTCCCCTTCTCTGTCTTCCCCTCCTCTCTCCATTTCTCTCTGTCCTATCCAACAAGGACAACATCAAGAACAACAATAACTATAACAATAAAACAACAAGGTCAACAAAAGGGAATAAATAAATATTTAAAGTTTTTTTTAAAAAAAGAATATCAGAAAATCAGTATCTTCTACTTTGGGTTGTCTTAAAATCAGGTCATCATAGTCAAGTGTCACTTCCCTGTGCTTTTTTTTTTTTAATCAACAAAGAATCACACATATAAAGGTCCTACCAGGCTAGCGACCATATAGACCAGGTGTATATATCAAACTATACCATATAGATTACTCTAGTTAACTTGATCATGATAACAAAACAGTAAGACCTCCTCGTGATACATTTATGTAACTTCCCTGAACCTCTGCCTGTCAATAAGCTTTTTACTGATGGGATTTAAAAGTATACAGGAAGACACTTTAGATTAGTCTACCAAGCACATTAATAATTGATGGCTTGTGCCCATATGAATGACTTAGTCTTGTGAAATGTTACAAAATGTTAACTCTACTTGTGAAACACTTCAACAGAACCACCTGTGAAGGACAATTCCCTGAGAAGGACTCCATCTTTGAATTTCCAACCACAACTATTTCAGATGAAACAATTGCTGGGAATCTTTGCAAGTTTCCTAATGGTTCATCTAATGTTTTCCTCTAATCGGCCTTGCATTTTAGACATGTGGTCAATTGTGTGGCTACAACATTCAAATCTTTGACAAGCATACACACACCAAGGCCAAGAAAGTGTTTCCCATAAGATAGCAAGATTCATGGCTTAAGGTCTTAGAGAAGGTTATTAGTATAGGTTCCAGTGGCCCTAGTGGGGGGAAGTGTGTGTGTGTGTGTGTGTGTGTGTGTGTGTGTGTATGTATGTATCTGGACAGTGAAAGCATTGTCAGAAATGGTTTATTTGCCAAAGAAAATAGAGCATGGCAAAATGCAAGGATATTTCATCTGCAGAAATCTTGCATTTACTCCTTTGTTTCAAGATAAATTGGGGCGCCTCCTTAGGGAGCCTAAAAATAGCTATCAGTCCTGAGAAAAGCCAGGTTCTTTTAACAACTGAAGGGGAGACTGTTGCAAAGAGTTAATGTCTCTGCTTGGTACTCAAGCCAGGTGAGTAATGTTTTTTAAATTTGTATGTTAAAAGAAAAATGTGAGAATGGTTAAGTAATTAACTTTTTGTGCTATATTTAACCTAAATTCAAAGAAATTACTCTTTTAATTGTCATAATGCCGCGTGTATACACACACACACACACACACACACACACAGACACACACACACACACTTTGTTAGCCTCATTTCTACATTTCTGATAGCTTAAGTGTAATTGGAGTCCAATATAGTAATTTTAGGGGGTTGGGCAGTGGCGCAGTGGGTTAAGTGCATGGGCACCAAGCGCAAGAACCAGCATAAGGATCCCGGTTCAAGCCCCCCACACCCCACCTGCAGGGGAGTCGCTTCACAGGCAGTGAAGCAGGTCTGCAGGTGTCTGTCTTTCTCTCCCCCTCTCTGTCTTCCCCTCCCCTCTCCACTTCTCTTTGTACTAGCCAACAACAATGACATCAATAACAACAATAAAAACAAGGGCAACAAAAGAGGAAAAAAGTAATTTTAGTTTTCTTATCTGTAAATAAGAGCATTAATATCTGTCTCATGAAGATGGTATTAGAATCAAAGGAAAGCACTGAGGTGCAGTAGGATTTTGTTTCTTATTGTAAAAATAATTATTTTTTAATTTAAGGAAATACACTTGTTCACAAAAATATATATTACAGTGTATTTTCAAATGTTTCCTGCTCTCAGACTCCCTAAAGAATGAATACTTAGGGAGTCAGGCTGTAGCGCAGCGGGTTAAGCGCAGGTGGCGCAAAGCACAAGGACCGACATAAGGATCCCGGTTCGAACCCCGGCTCCTCACCTGCAGGGGAGTCGCTTCACAGGCGGTGAAGCAGGTCTGCAGGTGTCTATCTTTCTCTCCTCCTCTCTGTCTTCCCCTCCTCTCTCCATTTCTCTCTGTCCTATCCAACAACGACAACAACAATAATAACTACAACAATAAAACAACAAGGGCAACAAAAGGAAATAAATAAATAAAATAAATATTTTTTTTAAAAAAAGAATGAATATTTAGATGGTGCAGTGAGTAGAATGCACATCTTAACACGCATAAGGCCTTGGATTCAAGCTCCTAGCCATCACATAAGTGCACCACACTACAGGGAAGCTTCTCCGGCAGGGGAGAGGTGCTGTGGTGTCTCTCCTTCTCCTTCTCTCATTCTCTGCCTCTCAGCCTCTATCTGAAAAAGGATTTTAAAAATGTCTGGGGGAGGGGCTGGGTTATGGAGTTCTGGTGGTGGGAACTGTGTGAAGTTGCACTCCTCTTATCCTATGGTTTAGTCAATGTTTCCTTTTTATAAATTAAAAAAATTTCAAAAAAATGTTGGATAACTAAAAAAAAAAAAAGTCTAGTGTTAGTGGCAGACATGGGCAGTTACTAAGCTCCGGTGAGAAAACACTGATGGAAATAAGGAAAGAAAGAAAGGTAAAAACAGACAGACAGAAAGAGAGTGTGTGGTCCAGGAAGTGGTGCAGTAGATAGAATGCTGGACTCTCAAGCATGAGGTCCCGAGTTCAATCCCTGGCAGTACATGTACCAAAGTGATGTCTGGTTCTTTCTGTCTCTCATCCTATCTTTCTCATTATTAAATAAAATCTTAAAAAGAAAAAGAGGGAGGGAAAGAAAGAATGAGAAGGGGGGGGAGGAGAAGGGAAGAGAAAGACTACTTAGTATTTCAGTGCAGAAACAATAGAAAATTAATGTTCATCCCAAACCTGGAAAGATGAGTTGTGGTTAAAGCAGGTATTTTGATGTTTGCTTTTCCATGGATTATTAGACACCAGCGAGGCAGAGGCTATCAGGAGCAATGGTATGTGGAGGCTATTGAAGTTCTTTTCACCATTCAAACTAGTCAACATCTATTAGGTATGTTACTTTGCCACATAGTGAGGAACAATAAAAACTAGTCATTTGCCTAGAAATCTATAGATCACTAAGCATACCAACCTATACCCTTATAAACCCATGAAACGGGGTCCGGCGGTAGCGCAGCGGGTTAAGCGCACGTGGTGCAAAGCACAAGGACCGGCATAAGGATCCCGGTTCCAGCCTCGGGCTCCCCACCTGCAGGGGAGTCTCTTCACAGGAGGTGAAGCAGGTCTGCAGGTGTTTATCTTTCTCTCCCCTCCTCTCTCCATTTCTCTGTCCTATCCAGCAACAAACGACATTAACAACAACAATAATAACCACAACAAGGCTATAACATACAAGGGCAACAAAAGGGGAAAAAATAAAATGGCCTCCAGGTGCAGCAGATTCATGGTGCAGGCACTGAGCCCCAGCAATAACCCTGGAAGCAAAAAATAAATAAATACATAAATAAACCTGTGAACCTGTAAAATTTATGTTTCTAGAACCAGGGAGAGTGCATGGTGATTATGCAAAGGTCATTGATGCCTGAGGTTGCAAAGTTCTAGGTTCAATTTCTCTTACCACCAGAAACCAGAACTGAGCAGTGTTTGTTTACAAAATAATAAAGGAAGATAAAATGCAATTTTCAAAAAAAATAACAAACAATTAAAAATAAAAACCTATGATTCTAATGGCCCAGAATGTGGTGCAGTGACTAGAGCGATGGCCCTACAAACATGGGCTCCTGAGTTCAGTCCCAGGCACTGCATGTGCCAGAATGACGCTCTGGTTTTCTCGCTTTCTGTCTACCATAAATAAATAAATCTTTTAAAAAAAACAATGATTCTATAAACTATTATCAATTCCAAATCATTTAGAAATAAATTAGTCACCAAAAATGGAGTTTCAAAGGAATATTAAATTGGAATTAAAAAAAAATATTTTATGTATTTGTTCATTTTCCCCTTTTTTGTTGCCCTTGTTTCTATCATTGGTGTGGTTATTATTATTGTTGTTATTGATGTTGTTGTTCCTGGATAGGACAGAGAGAAATGGAGAGAGGAGGGGAAGACAGAGGGGAGAGAGAGAGATAGACACCTGCAGACCAGCTTCACCTCTTGTGAAGCGACGCCCCTGCAGGTGGGGAGCTGGGGGCTGGAACTGGGATCCTTATGCTGGTCCTTCAGTTTCTCACCATGAAAGCTTAACCCGATGCGCTACAGCCCGACCCCTGAATTTTTTTTTTAATTAAAACTTCTCTAGCCTTTCAACAAAGCTATAGATGAGTTAAAGCAACAAAGAAAACACTTGGTCTCGGAAGCCCGGAGGTAGCGCAGCAGGTTAAGCGCACATGGCGCAAAGCACAAGAACCAGTGTTAAGGTTCCCGGTTCGAGCCCCTGGCTCCCCACCTGCAGTGGGGTTGCTTCACAGGCGGTGATGCAGGTCTGCAGGTGTCTGTCTATCTCTCCCCCTCTGTCTTCCCCTCCTCTCTCCATTTCTCTCTGTCCTATCCAACAATGAAGACAACAATAAAACTACAACATAAAACAAGGGCAACAAAAGAGAATAAATAAATATTTTTAAAAGCACTTGGTCTAGAAAATCTACTTTCAATGTATGTATTAATCAGTGACCTTAAAGTAGGATAAATCAATCCTGATTTATACAAGGAAGAAGATTAGCCTTCTGATGGGAGCCCCTGCCCAGTGGCTGCTGGTAGTACAAGCTCTGGGAACGGGTGGAAGGGGGTACAGCCTGACTGTGATATTTGCATCTTCATGTTATAAATATCTCTTGCCCTCATAATATGTTATATACCAGCCTGATGTCACTAGACACAAAATTGGGAAGAGACACTCATTAGCACACTGTTAAGCAGAAGATCTATTAAACAGACACAATAAATGGAACCCTGGAGCACAGCTAATAGTACAAAGCTAAAAAATAATTAAGAAGTGTTGAGTTTGGGATATTTATTACCTTTGTTCTTAATATAATTTTAAATCTATTATCATTAATTTTTTATTAAGCCTGTGTTTACAAGTGACTCACAGAATTTCTCGGAATATAACAGTAAACTCTCCCCAGTTGGTACAAGCTGGATCTAACCTATCTCTGCTTCTCTCTACTAGTCACCATCCAGAAAAAGACAAGTGTATAAAAGACAAGACGGAGGTGGGGCAGTAGTGCAATGGGTTAAGTGCACATGGCCTGAAGTGCAAGGACTGGAGAAAGGAGCCAGGCTGATTTGAGCACCCAGCTCCCCACCTGCAGGGCGGTCGACTCACAGGTCTGCAGGTGTCTGTCTTTCTCTCCCCCTCTCTGTCTCCCCTCCTGTCTCAATTTCTCTCTACCAACGACAACAATAATGACAATAACAAGGGTAACGACAAGGGCAACAAAATGGGAAAAATGGCCTCCAGGAGCAGTGGGTTCATGGTGCAGGCACTGAGGCCCAGCAATAACCCTGGAAGTAAATAATAATAATAGAAATAATATATAAACATAAAAAGACAGGATCGAAATCCAAGGATGAGATATATGATTTAGATGAAAATCAACATGGTATCATTATATTAATAAGATTGTGGTATAAATCAATATTTAAATGTGTGGTTTACTGCTAATATTAAAATTTTCCATTCTCAGAGATATTGAAGAATCAACTGGAATCTCCAACAGAAAAGATTCACATACTTTCTTATCACACAGTAGGAGATGACAGATGATTTTTTTGAGAAATCCACAAACCCAAAATGTTTTACCCTTCATAAATTGTAATTTAAAACTAATTCCTTATCAAGAATTTATATTTTACATACAAATTAAATAAACAATTTCCATTAGTGAGAATTTTCTAATTCCCGTCAACTTAATCATGATTAGTTGTGGTGAGGCATCAGTACAGGAAAGAAGTAGAATATCCTTTGTACTATAATTCACTGATTTAGCCAATCAACCTTCATAGCCTGGGGCTTTCATAAGCAAGCACTTACTATATACTAAATATTAATCAATATCTAAGTGAAGCCAGTTTCTAATTACTGGAATAGAATTAAACTGTCAGAAATATATTTACGACTTATCACATCCACTGAGTTCATATCTCTTATGAGAATCTGATAGCTAATGTCTTGCTCAAATATCTCTGGACAGCAAAGGAACCTGGCACCTTTATGAAGCTATTCATAATAAAAACACATTTGGAGGAAGTAGACAGAAGATACACTTTGTCAGCAGTGCTTCTTAGTGACTGAGGTATATGATTAACAAAAAAAAAAAGAGAGAGAGAGAAAGGAAGGAAGAAAGGAAGGAAGGAAGGAAAGAAGGAAGGAAGAAAAAAAAGAGAGATGGTCCTCTGTGTTGAATAAAGAACTCAAGAAAAAGATAATTTAGACTTGTGTGATCTTGCCTCTGCTTCCCTTAATAAACAGACACCTAGTTCTTACAAGCAGAACCTTTGGCAACACTCCAACCCAAAGTTGTTTACATGTTTCATCCTTAACAGTCAAATACTTCTCCAAATTAGGAACATGGATTCCATGACCAGCATTACACAAACAAGCTAGTACGTGAAGCGTTTCACCTTTTCTAAGTGATGTCATCAAGCAAAACTCAGTACATTCACCTGAATATTGTTTAGCTACTACACCCATCTGGATATATCCATTCTCCCATATTTTTGCTTACCTCATATAAGAATGTCCCACTAAAAGACAGTTTTAAATTGTATTTCATCTTTTATTTTGCTTTAGTATCTTTGCAAGACATATAAAATTACAAAATGTAAATTAGATGACTCCTGTTATGTGTTATTTGTTTGCATTATCATTGAGCTGGCATTTTATAATTACTGATAAAAGTATTTTCTTTCAGACGAATGTTAAATTCTTTTGTAAATTCATGAAGATTCACAAGAATTAAAGGCAATTAGTGTCAGTGGGGATTAGTGGTAGGAATGTTTGATGCACCTAAGAAGTGGCCCTTTAACCTATCAAGTATTTTGCATATGGTTTCCCTAAAACTGATATTGAAAGTTATATTTGAAAACTCTCTCCTTCTCGTGACCAGAGGAATGTTTCAGCAGATAGGACTTGTGACTTGCATTTAGTAGACCCTAGCTTCTGTCCTCATCATGACTTATGCTAAAGCAGTGCTCCTGTAAAAAAAAAAAAAAAAAAACTTTTTTCTTTTAAGAAAAACTTCAAATTTTCTGCAACCACTGTTAAAATGACATAAAATGTAAATAAAAAGTATAAGAAATGCAAAATAAATAGATAATCATTTGGGCTTTTTTTTTTATCTCATTGTTGCCTTTCACAACTATAGCTCCTAACTTATGTGTTAACCACCTTCACTTTCAAGACAATTAACATGTTAAGTCTCCTATTTAATATCATTTTCACAAGATATAAAGCAGCTAGTTCTCAAATACAAATTCAAAGGCACTCAGTCCTTCCATCCCATGCCAGGGAGTCATTTATGGCATGCAAGACAATGGACTTCTGCTCCAGGCAGTAAAAAAGGCATAGAACTTGACAAAGGAAATCTACTTATCTCCATTCATTCTTCAATCTTGCTGGTCTTCTGTTTGCTTCATTTTCCTTCTTAGACATAATAACACTGTTTTATTTGATATCACAACCTTGAGAAGTGGGAAAAAGTGAATGTTTTAACTGTGACCTTGTTCTGGAAAAAATCTTTAAATTGTATGTATTATGTTCTGGTTTCTAATCCTATCTTTACCATTAAATATTAATTCAACAATTTTTATCTTTAAATTACTGGAGATTCTTCCTTTACAACATCTTGATAATTGTTTACAACATTCCTAGGAACTTAAAACATATATTGTAAGGCAGAGACAATAGTTCAACTAGTAAATAGAAGTTATTGACCTGAGGTTTGAGTCTTGGCACTGCATTTGCCAAGGTAGTGCTCTTATGTCTCTCTCTTCTTCTCTGTCTCATGTGAAACTCTCTCCATCCATTCATCTCTCTCTCTCTCTCTCCCTGATGTTGTAAAAAAAAAATAAAATAAACCTTAAAAGTGAAAAATAAATTCTAAAATTTATGGGGAAATGGTGGAAGAACGTGGAAAAAATGTTTTTTTTTTTTTTTTTAATGAAAGCACTATTGAAGATTTAGAATAGAAAGCAATTTATCCCTCAAATTTGAGAAATAAAAATTACCTACTTAAAGACCAATGCCAAATGATCTCGCTCACTGGTGGAACTTAGGATAAAAGGGCAGTAAAGGAAAATATTAAGGTGAAACTTGAACCAGATGCAGTGTATTGTAGCACAGCAAAGGACTCTGGGAAAGAAATGTGATGAAAGAGTACTGGGGTCCTAGAGTATGATGGGTGAAGGGGTCTTGGGTTGGGGGAAACAGTCTCCCAGACATCTGTCAATGAGAGATGAGAGGTTGTGTTTAAGTGTCAAAGACTAAACTATAAACCATTAACTCCCCAATAAAAAGTAAATAAAAGATTACCCTCTTAGGAGAAAAAAAAAATAGGTGAAAGAAAAAATCCACACAGAAGTGACCAGAATGAAAAATTGGGACATTTAAAAAAATCAATAGTATCTAGTATTTTACAAGTAACACCAGTTTAAACTTCGGTTTTCATCTACCTTTTCATTCTCTTTAGGTGATCACAAATAATAATAATAATAATATTGCTTACAACTTTAAGTTCTAGTTCTCAGTCCAATCTTAGCCTGAGTTCCTCCTTAGGGTACCTGACAGTTACTTGACTATAAGTACCAGTGTCATAAACTGTCTAAAATAGAAAACTAATATATTTAAATAAATATTCCTGTTTCATCTCCACACATCAACACCCAATATTTCTACTTTCCATAAAAGCATCACAATTGCATTCTGTAAATCCTCTTAAATCCATCCTTTCCCAGAGTTGTTCTGATCTACACCTGTCTAACTTAACATTTTCTTTTGCTCAGAATAACAGAGAAGCGTCCCATCTCCCACTTCCTCTTTTGATTCTTCTGTCTTCTGCTCAGCACTGAGAGCACCTTAAAGCACAAGTCAGAGGACACCATGACTTAGAATGCTCCAGTGAATTCGCTCTTTGAATGAAATCAGGTGTGCCACTCAATTGTCCAATGAAATCGCATCACATATTGTACCTTGGTCGCACCAGATTCCAGTTACAGCTAGAACATTCTAAGCTGTTTCAAAGCTAGGGGCTGCACATGTGGTTTTCACTTAAATTAACAATGTTTCCCCCCCAGGGCCAGGTGGTTGGTCACCTGGTTAACCACACATAGAATCAAACGCAGACACCTGCAATGATTCCTGTTCAAGCCTCTGGCTCCCCACTGGAAGGGGGGGGGCTTCCTTTCAGAAGCGGTGAAGCAGAGCTGCAGGTGTCTATCTTTCTCTCCCCCTCTGTCTTCCCCTCCTCTCTCAATTTATCTCTGTCCTATTCAATAAAAAGGGGGGAGGGGGAAAATGGCCTCCAGGGGCGGTGGATTCATAATGCTAGCACCGAGGCCCAGCGATAACCCGGGAGGCAAAAAAAAATTCTCCCACCCATCCCACGCTGGATGGTGGCACTCAGGTAGCACAAACATGTTACCATGCAAAATAGCACAAGTTCAAGCCACACCCTAGGGAGCTGGAGGTGTGTGGGGGTGGGGGTGGGGGTGGGGGTGGGGGGTGGGGGAGGGTCTTAACAAGTAGTAGCACAGTGCTGCTATCCCTCTTCTCCGACTCTTTCCTCTGTTTCTATCAAAAAAAAAAATGGCCACATGGAGACAGTGGTTAAATATCACAAGCACCAATCCCCTGTGATAACAACAGTGACAAAATTAACTAATTTATTAAAAAAATAAAGAGAATATGTTGGGGGCTGGGTGGTAGTGCAGCACGTTAAGAGCACGTGGCGCGGAGCATGAGGGCCAGTGTAAGGATCCCGGTTCAAGTCCCTGGTCCCCCACCTGTGGAGAGGGGAGGGTCGCTTCATAAGTGATAAAGCAGGTTTCAGAAGTCTAGCTTTCCTTCCCCCTCTGTGTCTTCCCCTCCTCTCTGGATTTCTCTATGTCCTATGCAATAACAGCAACAACAGCAACAGGGACAACAAATATGGGGAAAATGAGCTCCAGGAGCAGTGGATTCACAGTATAGACATCAAGCCCCAGTGATAATCATGGAGGAAAAAAGAAAAAAAGAATATGCCCCCTATGGGTCAACAAAATAGCTCACATAGATAGTGTGCTGTGCACGTGGTTTTGCCATGTGTACAAGCCAGGTTGGAACCTGGACCCAATCACACTAAAGGAAGCTTTGGCCCATGTTTCTCTTCCCCCAAGCCTTCTAAGTCAACCCAGGATGGCAAAACTCCATTGACTAGCAGAAAGAAAAGAGGAATATTATACATGTATAAACTATTGTAGTTTACTGTCAACTGTAAACCATTAATCCCCCAATAAAGAAAAAAAAAGAAGAGGAATGGGAGAGGTCAGGCAGTAGCGCACCTGGTTAAGTGCACATGGCTCAAAGCACAAGGATACAAGGATCCAGGTTGCAGCCCCTGGTTTCCTACCTGCGGGGGGGGGGGGGGGGGGCAGGGGTCGCTTCAAAACGGTGGAGCAGGTCTGCAGGTGTCTATCTGTCTCTCCCCCTCTGTCTCTCTGTCTTCCCCTCCTCTCTCCATTTCTCTCTGTCCTATCCAACAACAGCAGCAACAATCTTCTTCTTCTAGTGTTTGCCCTTCTTCTGTAGCCAGTCAACAGCGTCAGGTTGAGCCTGATGTCAAGTTTCGAGACCTCCTTTGAATCTGGAGAGGTGGCAGTGGTTGACTATGTGGGTCATAGTCTGTCTGGAGCCACAGGGGCAGTTCGGGTCGTCTCTGGCTCCCCAGCGATGGAACATAGCGGCGCACCGGCCATGGCCTGTTCGATAGCGATTGAGGAGGGCCCAATCCTAACGTGCTAGGTCAAAGCCGGGTTGACGCTCGCAGGGGTCTGTGATGAGGTGTTTGTTCTTTACCTCAGCTGACTGCCAACTCTGTTTCCAAGAGACTGGAACAGAGAAGTTCAGTGTAGGCGTAGGGGACCAGATTGGGTGATGAGACGTCAAGCGTTGAACAGGGTGGGCGAAGATATCCGCGTATATTGGCAGGTCCGGTCGAGCGTAGACGTGGGAAATGAACTTAGATGATGCCGCATCCCGACGAATATCTGGCGGGCGATGTTGCTAAGAACTGGCAGCCATGGAACCGGGGTGGAACGGATGGTTCCAGAAATTATCCTCATGGAGGAATATAATTTGGAATCGACCAAGTGGACATGGGGGCTACGGAACAATAATAACAGCAGCAACAACAATGGAAAAATGGCCACCCTGGTGGTGCAGTAGTGCAGGTACCGATCCCCAGCAATAATCCTGGAGGGAGGAAGGGAGGGAAGAAGGAAGGAGGGAAAGAAGGAAGGAAGGGAGGGAGGGAGGAAGGGGGGAGGAAAAAGAAGAATGTTTCCTTTCTTTGTGTGACTGCCATTAATGGTCATTACTTTAGACTGGATTTCCATCTTCTAGAAAGTCTCTGACCACGTTCATCTAAGAAGCACTGTACTGTACACAATACACGTTTTTTTCCTTCTTAACGACATTTAACAGTGTTTCCAACTAGACAACAATATTTGTTTACACCTTTATTGACAGCTATTCCATTCCCAGATTTAAAGTTCCTAAGGAGTCTACATTTGAATGGGTCACATCTGAAGGTGCAGTGCTTAGAGACACAATAAATATTTGTTGAATGCTGTCCTTATTTCAAGTATAGGAGACACAGAGCACAGTAAAGAGAGTGCATATTCAAGTCCAAATCCTGATTCCATTCCTTCCCAGAAGTATGGTCTTCGGCATGTTACTTGAGTTCCATTTGCCATGTCAAATTCCCTAACATGTAGAGGACTGTACTATTTCCAATAATCTCACCTTTTCTAAACAAGGTCTCATTTTGAGGTATTGGGATTTATGAATTCAGTGTAATATTGGTGGAGAGGCGCAGTTCAAACTGAAACCAGACAATGAGAATACAGCCAACACAGTATTGATTATTCACTTGGATAGAGTACCTGCTTTGCTAAGCGTGTGACACAGTTCCAGACCAGCCCTACTACACTGGAGGAAACTTCTGTTCTGAAATCTCCCTCTCCCTCTCCCTCTCTCTCTCTCTCTCTCTGTCTCTGTCTCTCTCATTAAGAAAGTCAATTTTGAGCACTGAAGCCCCAGCAATGACAAAAAATTTAAAAAAAGAAAGAAAGGAAAGGAAAGGAAATGGGAAATATATAGACACATTGAATAAAGACAGTAGAATGAAGTCTAGAATTTTGCAACCAAAGTTCATGCAAATTACACTAGTCTAAAAATGATAAATTTTCTCCAATCACATTTCCCAATCTGTAGTTTCACTCTGGAAAGCTGATGGAATGAAATGTGAATGAGATAATAAAAACTTGTTGTTGTTGTAACTTTTAAGGGGATCTAATGCATCATCTTTCAATGGTCCTTACAGTCATTCTTTGTCATTAGCTTGTAGATTCTTTTCAGCAAATATATTCTGTGAGTGCCAGTCCCCTTTCAGCACCCACATGCATTTATTCTTCATAACTACCATCTCCCAACAGTTGGTAGGAGCAGAAAAAAAAAGTGAAAGGTTAGAAATAAAGACAGTTTCAGTGTTAAGACACAATAGATCAGAAATCGCTTCACACTGGTGTTCTGGAGCTGATATAGAGCAGCTTAGAGTCAGTTAAATTCTCAGGACTTTGTGAGGTCGCTGCCAAGCACAGTCATAATAAAATAATGAAGGTTTTTATTTATATTTTTATATTTTTTACATTTTATAAATATGTTATTCATATGAAGAAGTTACTAAATATTTTTAAACTCTTCCCTTCCTCAGATTTTAATGTTTCACTTTTTTGCTTTGTAGATAATTTATAACTAGTCTATTTGTATGATAAAATAACATATAATTTGTATGTAATAATATAAATTTGTATACATACATCATGTACATATAGACATATATGTACATGTTGTATGTATTGAAATAATGTAAATGACTCTAAAATAGTACAAGTATTTACATCAGCAAAATGACTAATCCTAAAAATCAGACTGTAACACTGTGGACTGTCTAAGCTTACAAAGTGATGGAGAGGGGAGCTGGGCGGTAGCACAGCGGGTTAAGGCACAAAGCTCAAGGACCAGCATAAGGATCCTGGTTCCATCCCCCAGCTCCCCACCTGCAGGGGAGTCGCTTCACAGGCAGTGAAGCAGGTCTGCAGGTGTCTATCTTTCTCTCCCCGTCTCTGTCTTCCCCTGCTCTCTCCATTTCTCTCTGTCCTAGCCTACAATAGCAGCAACAACATCAACAACCATGGAAAAAAGATGGCCACCAGGATCAGTGGATTCTTAGTGCAAGCACCGAGCCCCACCAATAACCCTGGAGGCAAGGAGAGAGAGGAGAGAGAGAGAGAGAGAGAGAGAATAATTATCCACTATTTGAAAATTATTATAAACCCAATTCAGCATAGAATCGTCACATAGCACAAAGGGTCAATGCTGTCATATTTGTTTCATTTCCCTGTCACTCCTCAAAATAAAAAGAAATAAAAACCAGAATTGTTGTCATACATACAGCCTATTTAATAATTGGTTCATCAAATTCAACAAAAGGATTCTGCCAGAAGCTATCAGCTTTACAAAGCTTATATTAAAGAGCACTATGTATTCTCTTACTGGAACCTGTGGTTGAGCACACACATTACCATTTGCAAGGATCTGTTTCAAACCTTGTATGTGCAAGCTTCATGAGCTGTGAAACAGGGCTGCAGGTGTCTCTCTTTCTCTCTACCACTCTATTGGCCCCCTCAATTTCTCTGTCCTATCAAATAAAAGGTAAATAAAGATCTATTTTTTAAAAAAAAAAAAAAAGAGCATTCCTAGGTGTTTCATTATTTTTCAGTGAGTACCATACATCTGTTATATACATGTAATTTACAATGAGTGGTATAATGCAATGTGTTCATTATATGCTTTTGTTTTCTTTGAAATCTAATGATTAAGGACTTATTATTTATCACCCCACTATCTTCAGCACTCAGAAGCTACTGCCTTGGGAAAGTTATTGAACTCTTTATCACCCTTCTCAGACACAGACTAGTGAAACTGGTGCCTTCTACAGAGAACATTGAGGAATAAAATTAAAACATGTTTTTTGTTTGTTTGTTTGTTTGTTTTCAGAAATCCTATCTGGAATGTAAATATAAATTACTGCCCTTGACTCAGCAGATAAGTTTCAGTTCCAAGATCCTTCAGATGAGTAACAACACGTGCTCTTTACCCTCCCCTCCCTTGCAGTCTAGGAACAAGAGATATGTGTAGAGAACTGAAGTGATTTAAAAGATGAATTTTAAGAGAGAAAAAAAATCCAACTAGCATGTGATTAAAGGAAAAGAAGTTATTGAGTTTACCTGGAGCACCACTGAAGACTTCATAGAAGCGGTGATATATGAAGCTAAGATCTGAGGAGTGTGTGTTCATCTACTGAGGTGCATCTAGAAATTGGAAGTGTTCTGGGCTGGTGGATGAAACACTGAGAACACATCACCACAAATACCACTGTACCGACTAAGGGAATCATAATTAATTCACTGCATCAAAAATCCTTCCCAGTTACTTCCAAGTGAAACAGAAGATTAAGCCAGGTTAGATTAATCCAGCCTGTCCAAATTACAATCTTGCAAATTCAAGACTTGCCAAAATGCTTATTTCATTTGAGAAGCTTTTAAGCCATGTCCAGTTCTAACAATTAAAGTGTAAATTACCCTCTGGCCTCCATTCCTTAGAGAAAGCAAACACGCATGGCCAAGTGAATTGTTTTTTTCAAGAAAACTAGAAACATGTCCTGTTTAATAGCACAAAAGGAACTGTCCCGCAGATTTTAAAGATAGGTGGCCACTGATACCAATTTATAAATTATGTTTATATAATGTAAACGACCGGAAACAAAAAACGCCTAAGTTGAGAGTTCTATGGTTATAGAATACTGATACACACACATACAACGAAAGCCTTTTAAAAACATTCTTGGGGGCATGGACTAAAAGAGCTTATTTTATTTATTCCTTTAGTAAACGAGTCTTGCAAATGTCACTATTCAGTAAAGTTTATTGAAAAGCTTTCTCCTCTAATGGAAATATGCTGCTTACTGCGTATGGCTTTAAAAAACAAGCAACACTTCCAATCTTGGCAGAACATCTACAGAATCTGATTGAAGTGTAATGAAAGGAAGATGTCTATTAATCTCTCACACACAAAAGTCTGACACAAAAGGTCTACGGCCTTGACCTCAAGTGACTATGGAATAGACCGCAGTGCCAGACTAAGTCCCAATAGGACATATGCTAAGAAGAGCATTCTCTGCACTCTGAAAGGCTTTTTTACTCCCTTCTCCCTTCTCCCCCCCCCCCTTTACAAGCAAGCACTCTTCAAGCTCCTAGCCAAGGGAACCCTCACTGTTCTCTCTCTGATGACAATCTGCCTCTGTTGCTGCCTGAAATCTGTAACATTGCAATAAAATCTGAAATCTGTAACATTGCAATAAAATCTGAAGTGGAGATACTGCTTTTAAAACCCAAATACTGTTTTAAAACACACAGCCAGATGAAACTCCAATCACCTCTCCAACCTCCTAAAAGTAAGAACCTTCTCAAATCTTACTGAAGAGTGGCAGCTTCTGGGTCTCCTTGCAACTCGAGCACTCCCTGCCTCCCACCACCCGTCCTAGTAATTAAACAAAAGTTAGGGGGTGCGGGTGGGGATCGTCCTGGGAAGACGGAGCCCACAAGCTCCTAGAAACTTCAGCCCACATGAAGACCGTGCTAAATAAAGCCAGCAGTGCAACCTAGGGGTAGGGACACTGCAACACCACCAACCACCCGGTCTCAGCCTATCCCAAGCCCTGGGTGTCTAGAAGGCAGCCACCCCTAGACCTCCCGGGAACTCCCACCCAGGACGCGGCGCAGCCCAGGCGGCGGGGCGGAAAGGGAGACCGCGCCCTCCCGCAGCGCAGCTGTGGACCGACTCGGATGCGCGAGTGGGGCGCCGCGGGCGGCAGGCGGGGTCGGCGGCGGGAGCGCCCTCCCGGGTCCCCCGCCCCCTGGGCGCCCGGAGCCGCGGCTCCGCAGAGGGAGCAGGGCGGCGGGTCCGGGGCAGGAGCCTAGCGGGGCGCGCGGGGCTGTCACTCACCAGCTGCAGCGCGCAGAGGCAGATGAGCGAGCAGCGCCCGGTGCAACAAGCCATGATGCCAGCCAGCGGCGGCCGGGCTGCGGGCGGGCGGGCGGGCGGGCGCGGGGAGGGCTCCTAGTCCTCGGGAGCCGCTGCCTCCTGCTCCAGAGACGCCGCTTCCTGACCGGAGCAGCCCTCGGCAGGCGCTCGCCCCGTCTGGCCCGGGTTCCCAGCCCCGAGGCGGCCGCTTGGGCTCTGGGGGTCCCGGCTCCAGCGCCGCCTTTGTTAGTTTCCCCGGCTGCCCGAGGTCAGGGCGGCGCGCACGACCCGAGCGTCTGGCTGGGGTCCCTGCCTCCCACTGTGCAGGTCTGCTTCTCGGGCAGGGGGTGGGGGAGCCCTGCAGGCGGGGCGGGGGCGGAAGGGAGACTACAGATGGTGAGTGGGTGGAAGTCTGTTTAGGGGAGGGGAGTATGTAGGAGGTGGGCGTCTGAAAAGTGGAGTGGGCTGTCTGGGTTGGTGTGTGGTTGTGTGTGTGTGTGCGTGTGTGCTGCTGCTGCTGGTGGTGGTGGTGTGCGTGTGTGTATGTGGACAAGGGAGGGTGAATGAAAGGGAGTGAAGGGAGTGCCACTGAGGAGAAATCTAGGTGTCTAGTTAGAAGTCTTTAGAGGGAAAAAGAGGGTTAGGGATAGAGGATGAGAGTGAACATGAATGAGCGAGAATCGGGGTGACTGATGGTGGTGGAGACCCCTGCGCGCTTGATGTAAATGGGGATACCCGGACTGTGCTTTCTTGCAGGGGGTTGTGCTATGGAGGTTGAGTGGGATGGTGAGAGGCGTGAATATGGAAAGGGGCAGGATGTTGTTGTTGTCCTTGTTGTTGTTGTTGTTGTTGAGCTGCCCCAAAGGTGGAGAAGGTTAGAGCTAGTATCCGGGCAAATGAATTCAGAGCTGAGAAGCCAAGAACCATGGGTGGATGAGCACTGCGGAGCGCTGAGACCAAGGGCTAAAAAGCTCTCCCCTGTGGCTGAAGGAGGACCCTGGAGCACAACTGGGAGAGTCTGCTTTGCCGGCTCAGGGTGCTCTGCTCTGGGATCCCCAGGACTGGGTGGCTCCAGCCTGCCTGCCACAGGAGGGCGCCCCTACTGGAGTCTGGGAGGGAAAGTTGGACTGGAGTTGGTTTGAGGGGAGGTAATGCAGGGAAGTGAACCACCAGCTAAGAAGGCTGGAACAAACAGAGATGCCCTGAGGAGGAAACCTGATTTATATTTGACAACTAAAAGACTCTTTGGAATTGTTGCCAAGAGTGAGAGAAGAGAAGGCAACCAAAAAAAGAATTATACAAGGAACCCCTCCCCCCACCCACACACACACCACCACACCTGCCTCAGCAATGAAGATTATTTTAGGGATGAGGATAAAAATTTTTTCTTTCAGAAGGAAGTAAGCTGATTGATACAGGTTTAGAAATAAAACCTGCCCCCATGTAATTAAAAGCTTGTCTGGGACAAACTGTCCGTACATCCCAAGGAGAGTTTGATTCTAATAGAGATTAATAGGGATTAATAGGGATTCTAATAGAGTAGAACCTATCTGAAGTTCAATGTCAGATTGTACCAGTACTTCCTTGTACCAGGTAGAGCTATGTAAACAGTTCAAGAGCACATTAGAAAAGGTGGAAATAATCCTCTTCCTAGAGGACTGACTTCAAAAAGAAACCCTGAAACCCACTACTTCCATCCCAGGCTCTTAGTGGTTAGTAAGAAACGGTGAGATATCTTTGTGGGTTTTTAAAAATATTAGCTCCATATACAGAAACTTGGCTCCAGTCCTACATCCAGGCAAGAAAAATATCTGTTTTTATTTCCTTCACAATTGTTATTTCTGATCATTGATTCACATCTTCTATTTAAAACTTAGATGGGTTATGGCATTGGGGGGGGGGGGATAAATTGTCCCAATAGTTTTGCAATCTTTGTAGGGGCAAATGAAAAGTTTCAGGATTTGGGTCAATAAAAAGGGTAAGAATATTTACTGTTTGTTTTTCCCTTGGAGAAAGGCAAAGTAGAATGAAAGGGCCCCTTAAAAAAAATCAAAACCTTTAAGTCATCGGCAGGTAAAGATTATGAGGGAGGGCATGCAACACACACCTGGAACAAGTACAACCATCATCATTCAAAATAATGGGAAATATGAAACATATGAAAATAATGAAATATGAAAATAATGGGAAAAATAATGGAAATATGAAAATAATGGGAAAAATGAACACAACAAACAATTTATTGTATAGAAAGGCTACTGTGAAAAAAAAGAGAAGAGAAGAGAAAAAGAAATGAAAAGGCTACTATGGTATGTGCCAGTCCATCAACCCCTCTGAGAACTGAGGACATGAAACAACCTTCAGAAACTAATGGAACCTCTTCATCTCAGATTGTAAGGATTCTTTGTATAAGGGCCTTCCCTCCACCACAAATACCAACTTTATGTACTATAATTTTTTTCATAACTTCTTTGATTTGTTAAGGAATTATTAGCTTTCTAGTTAACATGCAGTGGGGCCACAAGCACGAGTCTAAATACATTATGTATGTTCATATATCTTATCCTCAGAGTAACCTGTGAGATGGATTGCCTGAGCAGCCTCAATAAAAATATGTGGAAAGGTGAATGGGATGTCCCTTGGTTTACATACTCATTTTGTTGCCTCTGAAATACAGGATGCAAGTGACAAATAGCCATGATAGAGTTCACTGCTCTCTGAGTGGTAGACATACTTATTTGTGCTGACCTCACCTCCAGAAGGTAGCTGAAAGTCACCCATGGAGCAGTTTGATTTTGGCTACCATATATACTGTGATTTCAGGGGTCCAAGAGTTTCTGCCTGTTTCTTTCCCTTTCCTACTACCCCCTCTACTGATGGATCCAGAGTGGCATTTTTTCTTTATGTTTCACCAGTTAATTTAAAACAGTTGAAAGTGTATTTGACTCGGAGAAAGAGACAGAGAGAGACACAAAGCAATGATAGCACAGGCTAGTTGTTTGGAAGTTGTGTGCCGCTGCTTTTCAGTCTCTCTTTTTTTAGATAGAGGCAGAGAGAGACCACAACACTAAAGCTTCCTTCAGTGCCATGGCGGCTGTCCTCAAAGCTGGTTATGGGTCATAGGTCATGAGGTATGGAGATGACAAAGATGCACAATATCCAAAATATTCTTATTTATTTATTTACTTATTTATTTGTTTGTTTATTTATTGCCTCCCCCTCTTCCTCTCTCTCTTTCTTTCTTTCTCTCTCTCTAGCATTCTCATCTCTTTTCAATCTCTTTCTGTCTTTTCTCCATTCTTCCTTTATTTTTATGTCTTCTTGGTTGGCCTTTTTTTTTTTTTTAAGTGGAATAGTGTAAAATATAGTCAATCATTTTTCTATCTCCATTGAGAAAAGTTTCTAAATATACCACAAATTCTATGTTCTCCCTCTGGTGACTATTTCTGCTATTTTCACTGTAGGGCCCCTCATTGGCACATTCTTGAAGTAAAAATATTATAATTCCCCACAGCTCCTCCTCTTCCAACTGCTTCACTGCATAAATATCTGACAGACACTATAATAATATGTGCTGGCTCAATTGGAGCAAAGGGAAGGTTTACATTGAAGTAAAACTTGGAGACATAAGCGCGGAGAATATGAAGCATGGTTGTGAAAGTTGTGGCGCATTAGCAAGTTGTCAGTGCCTGTGAGAACTGATTCACTTCCTAAGCAGAGCAATGGATGTGCAGGGATATTGGAGGCTTGGGGAAGGGAGAGCGAGAAATGGAAGTTGTCATTCATATTTTTTCCTCTATAAGAAGAGAGATACTTCTTGTTTTTATAAACTATGTTGTCTTCTTAGCAGTCTGGCTTGAGTAATAAGGATATGTGTGACTATCCTCCTAAAATCTTGCACTTTTGTAAACTAATGCTTCCCACTTGCGGGGGTGGGGGGAGATCGCTTCATGGGCGGTGAAGCAGGTCTGCAGCTGTCTGCCTTTCACTCCCCCTCTCTGACTTTCCCTCCTCTATCAACTTCTCTGTCCTGTAAAAAAAAAAAATTACACATGTACCAACAAGTATATTTACTGTAAACTATTAATCCCCCAATTTAAAAAAAGGCTATCTGTTAAAATACCTTTGGCAGCCGATTTCCTCACCACTACATGTGTCAAAAGACCAGTCCTATATATTATTGTGTTATGGTCATGAATAATGCTAATATTACGGAAAAAAATATGAGATGACTGTAGTTTACTTTGGTGTCTTTCCAGTAAGTCTAAAGTTATTTTGAAATAATAGGTAAAATAAAAAAAATTAAAAGTTACATATAAAGTGTGTTACATAGGTACCACAGGCCTATATAATACTGAACAGGTTGCTTATCAGAAAATTAAGCCCTGCCATAAAACGTGTCAGCCTAGATTACTCAATAGTGAACTTTTTTTTTTCAGTAACATTCTCAAGTGATAGATTTTTTATTAGTCCATGGTATTTTATTGTACATATAAAATCCTCCTAAATCAAACAAACGTGCATTAATATCCTTTTGTTTTAAAATTCAGTGATGCAGTCGTACAATTCACAATTAACATGCTCACGCTTTTCCCTCATGCATTTTCATTAGAGAAGTCTAGAGAATTTCTAATAAGCATTGAAGACACCACAATAATATAATTTACCATTGTACTTTTGAATGGGGAAATTAAATTAGTAGCTAGAGAAAATGAATAGCAGCTTATAAAATCTCTGATATTCTGAGGTAATGTTGAAAAATCTAATATCATTCAAACCCCAAATGGCAAAGATTCTCTTAGAAGTTTTTTAGATCCCAGAAGTCCCCAGAGTAAGGGCATAGTCTCATGTGGAAGGGGGGGGGTGACTCCCCATAGGAGAACACATTTTATTGTATTGTGTCTTTTCAGCTTGAATTTGTCTGGTATGTTTTCCACAATGTTGATGTATTGAGACGTGGTAAGGAAGTGATGGATCTTAAATACAGTTTTATACATGTCTCATTTTTACTTCAAGAATGTGCCATTTGGGTTTGAATGAATTGATTGAATGTAAAAATCCTCAGAACTGCAGCTTGTGCATACAAACAACCCTGAATGCTGGTACCAGGGCCTCAGGCATGTGGCCGAATCAGTGGTGTTAAGGCAAACTAGAAAATGCATAAACACAAATCCTCCAAGTGTCATATCCGGTCTAGGGAACTCTAGCTAAGATAGCACCTAAGGTGTGTGCAGTCGCAACTCTGACTATCCCATAGCAGCTCAGTTCTCCTGGGTACAACTTCTTTCAGCATCACTGGTAGTCCATGCCCGGAGCAGCCTGCAATTCTGAAACTGCAACACATCTCAGGAGCGGCTCTGAACTCTAGCTGGTAAGAATGTGACTCAGAGCTGCATGTTTTGTGTTATTTCCAGAGTTACCCATCTTTGGCGGTTCTCAGGCATAAGTTGTTTCTGTAGTCACCTTTTTTCTTTCCTTCTTTCTTTCTTTCTTTTTTTTTAGACCCCCCATCCTGATTTCCTATCTTCCTTCTATTTCTGTGGTTTTCAAGGAGCATCTTCCTAAGCAATCTTCATGCACCTGGTTTCTGATCTCAGAGTCTGTTTCTTTAAAGCTCTAACCCAAGACACAGTTATACCCTGTTATTCTGTCCATTTTTAGCATAGGCATCTTGAATGAATAATAACCAGTTGGGGACTAGGTAGTGGTGTACATGTTAGAATGGACAAGGACCCAGGTTCAAGCTCCAGGTCCCTATTTATAGAGAGGGAAGCTTCATGAGCAGTAAAAACAGTGCTGCAGGTGTCACTCTTTCTTCCTCTTTGCCCCCCCTTCCCTCTCAGTTTTTCTCTATGTTTATAAAAAAATAGAATAAACTATAGATCAATAAAATTCAGTCCCATTTTATATAAGGAAAGGATATCTCAAAGTAAGTTTTTAGAAATATAGTAAGAATATGGATAATGACTGGATAATGACTTAAATGACAACATAGAAAGGATCAGAACTATAATAATTCATTCGTAATCACTCACCCAAGCATCATAACACACCACATACTAGTGATTTGGCACAGAGAACGGGATGACACACATCTCACCTTTCCTGTTCACTCATAATTAAGAACATTCTTTGCAAGAGGTGACTAGAAGGATGAACTCTGTTTTGATTGTATCTGCTTTCTCTTTTTTGTATTGATTGGTTCTGCTAGATCTATTTCTAGATAATTATCAGAGGCTCTTCATGATCTTCAGTAAAGCATTCTTGCCCTTCTTCCAATGTTGTAATAAAATTACCTGCCAAATATTCTCAAAGTTATTTCTTATTTTCATAAAAAATCACTCCTGACCAGGGTCATATCCTGCTTGATTCAATTCCACCCCTTACGTCTCCAATAAGAACTTGTTTCTGGGAGTCGGGCAGTAGCACAGCGGGTTAAGCATAAGTGGCACAAAGCGCAAGGACCAGCATAAGGATCCAGGTTCTAGCCCCCGGCTCCCCACTTGCAAGGAAGTCCCTTCACAGGTGGTGAAGCAGGTCTGCAGGTGTCTCTCTCTCCCCCTCTGTCTTCCCCTCCTCTCTCCATTTCTCTCTGTCCTATCCAACAACGATGACATGAATAACAACAATAATGACTACAACAACAATGAAAAAGAAACAAGGGCAACAAATGGGAAAAGAAAGAAAGAAAGAAAGGAAGAAAGAAAGAAAGAAAGAAAGAAAGAAAGAAAGAAAGAAAGAAAAAAAGAAAGAAAGAAAGAGAAAGAAGGAAAGAAAGAACTTGTTTCTGTATCTGGAGTGCTGGGCCTTAAAGTCAGCCCCCTTGTTCTGCTTACACAATCATTGTTTTGCCTGAAATATCCCCACCACGTTATCCCCTCAGGGTATTGCTAATTCACTTAAAACCATTGCAACAGTTGTTAAGGAAGCTTCCACCTTCCCAGCATGCCTTTTGCCTCTCTCCATCCCCTTTCCTAGCCAGTCCCATTCCCGACTTGCCACTTCTTTACCCTAGAAATCCCACTGCTGTTCCGCATTCGCTCTCTTTCTTTTCCATGTCCTTACCTGGAGAAGACCTGGAGAAGGGCTGGTGGGCATAGTGGGAGGTGGCCATTTTGCTAGCTCCATGTGGCCTAAACCGCTGTGCCTGCACCCAACCCTGGGGCATTCGCGTGAATAAAGCATTGCTTTCCCTCTCCACAACAAGTTCCTGGTCTCTTCTGTCTACCCCAACATGGAGGAACTCAGCACTCTATGTAATAGTCCTCATAAGAAGAGAAAGGGGATCCCTTATGAAGTAGTTCTTTGAGCTGGAACAGTATCTCTCAGAAGCTTAAGCAAAACATACACCTGTAATATTTGTCATCATTTCAACTCAGAGGTTTTACTACTTTACTATTTAATTCTACTCATGTGATGGCATACTGGTTAATGAGTTGGGGCTCCTTAAGTCTTATCGGAGAACAGACTCCACCAGGGTTGAAAGACAAAGAGAGCCCACTCAGCTGTAGTTTAACTCGGTTTAACTCAAGTTTAACTTTCAGGGCACACACCAAAATACATTAGAAATGAAAACAACGTTGTTATGGTTTGTCTGCTTAAACGCACACTAGAAATGATGGTACTTGACAGAAAGTATTTGCAGCATGAACTTCCCTAGAAGCTGGGTATGATCACATGTCCATATTAGCATTTTCATCTATTCATACTTCTAGAGTGCTGATATAATTCTTAACTCACTCAGTTCTCAATCTAACCATTTACATACCTATAGTAAATAACTTCCAAAGTCAGAGACTACTATCTCACTTTCTGCCTCACAGATGTCCCCTAATGTCAGGATAAACCACAGGTAAACTGTTAGTTAACACCAGTAGCATTAACAACTATAAGAAGCAAACTCCAAATTGTGGTATCCCTACACAGTGAAACTTCTTTCTGCCTCTGCGCTTTATCACCCATTCATTCAGCTCCTATCTCAGGAATTTGATCTCTTTCCATTTTGGCTGACTAAAT
This sequence comes from Erinaceus europaeus, assembly GCF_950295315.1. Lineage (NCBI taxonomy): Eukaryota > Metazoa > Chordata > Mammalia > Eulipotyphla > Erinaceidae > Erinaceus > Erinaceus europaeus. Next base: position 191,479,877 of record NC_080162.1, read on the forward strand.
CAGAAATGGCTAGAGAATGGAGGTTTGCTTGTGAAAGGTTTTAAAAATCCAAACCTAGAAAGGGAGACATTATTTCTGGATTCATTCTTTGGCCAATACTTAATCACATGGCTACAACCAAGTGCAGGAGAAGCTGGAAAAGAAAAATCTATTTCTGGGGAGTCAGGCTGTAGCGCAGCGGGTTAAGCGCAGGTGGCGCAAAGCACAAGGACCGGCATAAGGGTCCCGGTTCGAACCCCGGCTCTCCACCTGCAGGGGAGTCGCTTCACAGGTGGTGAAGCAGGTCTGCAGGTGTCTATCTTTCTCTCCCCCTCTCTGTCTTCCCCTCCTCTCTCCGTTTCTCTCTGTCCTATCCAACAACGACGACAACAACAATAATAACTACAACAATAAAACAACAAGGGCAACAAAAGGGAATAAATAAATAAAATAAAAAATATTAAAAAAAAAAGAAAAATCTATTTCTGGAACCAAGAGGAATATATCAGGGTTTGCAAAGCACATGGCATTCTTGGACAAGTGTAATATGGTGCTTCTAAACTTTTTCTGCAATCTCCCACCCCTTTCATATGCCTCCTGAGTCTAAGAAAGTTGACCCATCATGGTAACTGAATTGAGTTGTGGTTTTCCCCTCATGTAGTCACCTTTTATTTTTAATTGGTGATTTAATAATGCTTAACAATACTGTAGGGTAAGAGGGCTACAATCCCACACAATTCCTACCACCAGAGTTCTGTATCCTATACCCTCCATTGGAAGTTTCCCTATTCTTGTTTTTTAAATTATTATCTTTATTTATTTATTGTATAAAGACAGCCAGAAATTGAGAGGGAAGGGGGTGGTGGAGAAGGGAGAGAGAGAGAAAGAAGCTGCATCCCTGCTTCACCACTTGCACAGATTTGCCCCTGCAGGTGGGGGCCGGGGGCTTGAACCCGGGTCCTTGCACATTGTAACGTGTGGTCAACCAGGTACGCTACCAACATAAATTTCCCTATTTTTTGTCCTTCTGGAACTGTGAACCACAATTCTTTATGGGGTGTAGAAGGTGGAAGGTCTGGCTTCTGTATTTGCTTCTCTGCTGAACAGGGATGTTGGCAGTTCAATCCACACCCTCAGCCTGTTTATGTCTTTCCCTAGTAGAGTAGGGGTCTGGGGAGGTGAGGTTCCAGGACACATTGTTAAGATTATCTGCCCAAGGAAGTCAGGATGACCATCATGGTAGCATGTACAACTTGGTGGCTGAAAAGCATTAATATATAAAGCAGAACAAATTATTTAATAATCAGAAACCTAAAGGTAAGAATATAACAGATGGAACTAAGGGTTGTCATTTGGGAAGAAGTGAGGAAGTCTATTTTAGGCATATTCCAAGGGGCTCATGACTAATCGTTTTTGCTTAAGCTCCATAGCCAACACATAGGTGGAATAAAAGTATTGTCTGGGAAGATGGCACCAGAGTTGGGACTAGGACTAGATTTCTGCATCAAGGCAGAGAGTAGCTCCCAAATATGAGGAAAGTATATACATTTGAATAACTGTAAATCCCATTGATCTGATCTAGGGCCCATGTCTATTCATAGCACATGAGTCTGTGTAACCTCTGCATCCCTATCAGTCTGAGCTCACAGCCCATGGTCACAGCTGGGAACATTCTAGGCTGCACTCATTTCAGGACCAGTCTTCCTCCAGTGGCAGAATAGGTTGTTCCAGCCTCCCTTCAGAGAGCGGGGCCATCCCTACCATTGCTGTTCTAATATGAGGGCAAGCTCTTGGAGAGACCCACAAGAGGGCTTATGATAATGTTCTTAATCCTCGACTTGTACAAGGTGCCCCTTTTCTACTCCTAGTTATCACCTACTACTAGACTACATGAGTTATAGTCACAGTTTGTTTCTTTGTTATGGTTTTGTTTGTTTGCTTGGACAATGCATAGTATAATGCAGACAACATAGATTTGTGGAAATACTTAGAGAATGGAATTGATCATTTCTCTTGATATGATGAATTTTCTGGTGGCACCAAAATGGCCGTTCTTCAGTAACTATAGTTCTGGCTGCATTCAATTCTCCTGTAGAGTTTGTTATCTTTAGCCCTTCAGTACCATTCTCCACATGACGGTTCCTCCTGCCTTTCGCTTCAGGCAGAATGTATTTTCCAATCTCTCTGACCCCCAAATATCACTGGCATTGGATTCAGTCGTGTATTTTATGGTATTTACCAGTGGTTAGAAGTAGGGATCTGTCATTTCTGAAACGGAAGCATTAAGGCCATCACATTCACCTGATGCTTCCACCATCTGCCTTGAGAAGAGCAGGCTCCAAGTGGCTTCTGCTCCTTCAGGCTGTTTTAAAATAAGAGACACATGGAGCAGAACTAACCCAAATCCCAGTCCAACTCAGATGAGCCACAACTGTGCAAAAAAGGTAAATGTTCATATGAGAATGAGCTTGTTGACAGGTTTTGTTGCATAGCATTACATAAACAAGTGAAAACCAATAAATCATCCCAGCTAATTCCCTTACAGCTGGAAAGAGTGGGACCTTGCTTTTAATATGTTTTTTTTTCAAATATTTTATCATTTCTTTTAAAATATTTATTTATTCCCCTTTTTGTTGGCCTTGTTTCTTTTTTAATTGTTGTAGTTATTATTGTTTTTGTTGTTATTGATGTTGTCGTTGTTGGATAGGACAGAGAGAAATGGAGAGAGGAGGGGAAGACAGAGAGGGAGAGAGAAAGATAGACACCTGCAGACCTGCTTCACCACTTGTGAAGCAACTCCTCTGCAGGATGAGAGCTGGAGGCTCAAACTGGGATCCTCATGCTGGTTCTTGTGCTTTGCACCACCTGCGCTTAACCTGCCTTGCTACCACCCGACTCCCTTAATACAGTTTTAATCCCAGAGGACAGAGATATTATGTCAGCATCCACCTGTAGAAGTTGTCACAGGCAGCAGTTCTGGTTCATTCTTTGTGTTTGCTTTGCTCCTAGTATATTTCTTAATTTCACCAGACATGTGCTGAAAGAGTAGCTACGTATGCTGAATAGTGGCAGGGAGGGAAGATATCTGTTGAGCAAATATGGAAATCATTGAAAATGATGATTCAAAAATTCTATACATGTGGCTTAAAAACATTTCATTACATAAAATGTTGGGTGGTAGCGCAGCAGGTTGAGCGTACATGGCACAAAGCTCAGGGACCAGCATAAGGATTTTGGTTCGAGTCCCCCGCTCCCCACCTTCAGGGGAGTCGATTCACAAGCAGTGTAGCAGGTCTGCAGGTGTGTGTCTTTCTCTTCCTCCTCTCTGTCTTCCCCTCCTCTCTCCATTTCTCTCTGTCCTATCCAACAACGATGGCATCAATAACAACAATACTAACTACAACAAGGGCAACAAAAGGGAACAAATAAATAAATAAACATTTAATACATTTGTAATACATTAGAAATAACAGAAACACCAAGTGTTAGTAAGGATGTGGAAAAAATGGAACACTTCTGCACTGCGAGTGAAGATGCAAATTGGCCCAGTCTTTGTGGAGAAGAGTCTAGAGACTACCCAGAACTCTAGAAACAGACCTATCTGATGAACTGGAAATTCCTCTGTTGTGGATTTATCCAAAGAAAGCAGAAACACCTATCCAAAGAGATCCTGTGTTCATAGAAGCACAGTTAGCAATGACCCAAACTGTGAAACATCCCACATGTCCAAAGACAGATGAGTGGCTAAGAAAGTTGTAGTGTGTATACACAATGGAATTCTACTCAGCTGTTAAAATTTATGAATTCATCCCCTTTGCCTCATCTTGGATAAAACTGGAAGGAAGTGTGTTAAGTGAGGCAAACAGGATGAATAAGAACAGCATGAATACTGGATGGATTTACTTATAGGTGGAATTTAAGAAACAAAGACAGAAAGGGAAATGCAAAGTGAATCTTGGACTGGGTGTACTGCATTGCATCAAAACAAGGGATTCTAGAAAAGGAGTGGAAAGGAGGGAGCTGGGGAAGGGGAGCTTGGAGGGACAGAAAGGGTAAGTCCTTGGGAGGCTAAGATTAGATACCTATGATAAGAAAGGAGGCATCGCACCAATATTTCAGCAATTATAATGGAAACCATTAATCTTCTAATACATGATTTTTAAAAAGAAAAATACTAATAATACAAAAATTTTAAAAAGCATTTTCTACCTGGCCTTCATAATAATTCATGTAGATAGTATACCTACATTTCCATGCATGCAAGGCAGGTTTGAATCCAGCCCCCATAGTACTGTGGTGTCTTTCCCCTCTCTCTGTCTTTTTGTCTCTCTCTTTTTATCTGAAAAAAATTAGCCAATAGTGGTAAGAAATCCAGTGACACAAAACAAACAACCATCACTAAAGCATCTGTTACCAGAAACATTTTCTCGTTGTCTCTGGTAAGGAGAGTCTCAATCTCCCACTCACTGCTTTGGAATTCTCGAGATGTTCATGTTTATGCATGTTTACACATTCACCTTCTATGTGCACAGACCAGTCTCTTCCTTAAAGAAAAGAACTCGACTCCTGTAAAGTGCTTTGGGATTTTTTTTTCTTCTGTCAGCTTTCCTATGCAGAATATTGAATAGTTTATAGTACCATCAGTGTTTTAGCAGGTCCTGTTTTCAACAGATACTTTAAAATACAGACACAAGTAGTATGTACTTTTTAATTGTTATACGCCTGTTTCTCGTGCTAGGAAATGGTATTCTTCATGACATTACAGCAATTTGTGTGGAATGCTGTTACTAAGTGTTTGCAAGCAAAATGAGAGGAAGAATTTTTCTTAAATACTTTGCAAATGGAGATCACAAAAGAAAGCCCAGTTCTATTACTGTGATCAAGATGTGAACTTGCTATTAATTGGAGTGAATGGGTATTATTTTGCAGAAAATAGGAATGCATCTTCTTAACTTAAATAAGACAGGCAGATTTCCCTCCCATTTTGACTTGGTCTAGGATACAAGAATTCAGAAGAAGTTTGCTTCCATTGTCATTGGATCTAGGCCATAGAGTGAGGATAAGGGTAAATGCAGCGACTAGTCTGTAGCACATCACTGTCATATCAAGCATGGATAGCATTAGGCAGCCAAAAAGAGGCCAAGTAGATGGTTTAGTTTCCATATGGAAAGAAAAGGATAATGGGACCGAGCGGTCGAGCATGAGGAAAATATGCTCACACATTACTGTGTGTGAGGATCCAATCAGTCCCTGACCCCATCTGCAAGGGGCAAGCTTCACGAGTGGTGAAACAGTGCTGCAGTTGTCTGTCTTTCTCTTTCCCTCTATTTCTCTTCCCCTCTCCTCTCTCAATTTCTCTCTGTCCTATCAAATAAAAAGAACAATTTAAAAGGGAAAAAAGCGGCTTCCAGGAGCTTAAAATTTGTGGTGTTATAAGCACCAAGTCCCAGTGATATCCTGGTGGCAAGAAAGAAAAGAAGAGGGGGAAAAAAAGAGAGTATATTACAATACAAATTTTGATCTTGAACGAGAAAGAGAGCCTCTTTACCAATGCTTTCAATTTCTTAGATTTCAGGTGTATCATTTCACATCCTCACAGTGTGTGCATGACTTAAGAAAACCCTAAGAAAAGGAATTTCTAAACAACTCAAAGTTCTAACTATAAATCTGGCCTCAATCTTACATTCTTTATCTCAATGCCTGAAGCAAAAGCCTGATTTTTTTTATTTTACTCTTTTAATTTTTTAACTATTTATTTATTCTCTTTTGTTGCCCTTGTTGTTTTATTGTTGTAGTTATTGATATCGTTGTTGTTGGATAGGACAGAGAGAAATGGAGAGAGGAGGGGAAGGCAGAGAAAGATAGACACCTGCAGACCTGCTTCACTGCCTGTGAAGCGACTCATCTGCAGGTGGGGTGCCGGGGGCTCGAACTGGGATCCTTATGCCAGTCCTTGAGCTTTGCGCCACCTGTGCTTAACCTGCTGTGCTACTGCCCGACTCCCAGGCAAAAGTGTGATTAAATATGTCCAGGAGCTCTGCCTATAAGACAGTGAAAAGGGCCAGCATTTTTCTCTTTCTTCCAAAATGGTGACTTGATTCTCAGTCTATGATACAAGGTTCACCAGAGCAGGTCTGGTTGAATTTCAGCTTCCCTCCAGGAAATAGAAACGACGTGGTATTGGGGATCTTTATATTCAAAAGTCTTTCTGAAGCTCCATACAGGCCACACAATCCGAACTTAACTACTAGTTTTGTTTTTTTTTCCACATAGAAAATGCCAAAACGCAGTCTGGGAGATGATATAGTGGGTAAAATATTGGCATCTCAAACATGAAGCTCCATATTCAGTCCCTAGAAATCATATACAAGACTTGTCTCCATTTCGCTCTTTCTGTCTTTCTCATTACCAAACAAATAAAATCTTATATAAAAAAAAGTCAGAAGCTACTGTAGGCCTAGTTTTCTCTGACCTGTGCCCCTTTCTGAAATACTTTTTGTCCTGGGGGGCAGGGGGAGCATGGACTTAGGTAACATATTCATCTGGGATTGGTTCCCTTTTCCACTGATTGATCATTAGAGAGAGCAATGATCCTGTTCAAATACTTTCATTTTTTTAAGTAGAGGCAGAGAATGAAAGATACCACAACACGGAAGCATCCTTCAGCGCTTCAAAGGTGAAGGGTATACACAAAATCTAATCTTGCTTCTTCCCCTCAAGAGAAATTAAGTTCTGGAGTGCTTGCATCTATAGTTTAAGCCTTATTCTATTGGCCAGTTGTATTTCAACTAAATTTTACTATAAACTATTATCAGTGAAAATAACAGAGAATAAACCAGTAACTACACAGACAGAGAGAAACACACACACAATGTAGCAAATCCTGTATAGATAACTCCACAGATTTCACAGAATTTACATTTACAAATTTCCTAAACTGTATTTGTGACACCTCCCTCCCAACTCCCATAAATGCTTAAAACACTTTGCACAACAAGGGCAACAAAAGGGAATAAATAAATAAAATAAAATATTAAAAAAAAAAAAACAACACTTTGCAGTCCTATGCAGACAATGTGCAGAGCTGAGGGGAATGTCAGTGCCAGAGGACAGATTCCTAACTGAAATCAAAATGGTGATTTGTTTCTGTTCTTACACTAGTAGATTCTTTGTAATCTCTTTTTCTTACCCACCCCCTCATAAACAAACAAACAAACAAACAAATAAAACAAGTCTCACTCTCAGGCAGAAGTTGAAAAAAAGATCAGAAAAGAAAACACAGGGAGTAGGGCTGTAGCGCAGCGGGTTAAGCGCAGGTGGCGCAAAGCACAAGGACCAGCATAAAGATCCCGGTTCGAACCCCGGCTCCCCACCTGCAGGGGAGTCGCTTCACAGGTGGTGAAGCAGGTCTGCAGGTGTCTATCTTTCTCTCCTCCTCTCTGTCTTCCCCTCCTCTCTCCATTTCTCTCTGTCCTATCCAACAACGACGACAACAACAATAATAACTACAACAATAAAACAACAAGGGCAACAAAAGGGAATAAATAAATAAAATAAATATTTAAAAAAAAAAGAAAAGAAAACACAAGTAGAACCTGAAATGGAATTGGCGTATTGCACCAAAGTAAAAGACTCTGGGGTGGGTGGGTGGGGAGAATACAGGTCCATGAAGGATGATAAATGACATAGTGGGGGTTGTATTATTAAATGGGAAACTGGGGAATGTTATGCATGTACAAACTATTGTATTTACTGTTGAATGTAAAACATTAATTCCCCAATAAAGAAATAAATAAAAAAATAATGATAAAAAAATAAATAAACAAATAAATCAATATTTTTTTACCCACCACAGATTGTAATAACAGTGTTTCTTGGTGCTCAGAGGGGTCTCAATTAACCTTAGCTCCATATAACAAGGCATCATTGGAAAAAAACCAACTCCCAGCATCTTGGCAAACACTCTTTTCAAACACTTTTTGAGGACAACTGATTGTATAGTGCTAGGTTTAGATACTGGTCTGTAGAGATACTAAGGTGATGGAATTCTAACTGATATAAATGTCCAGGTCACAGTCATGAAAGGAAGTTATTTGAAAAAGGAACGTAAATAATGTGATCAAGAACTCTCCCTTCCAGAAAGTGACAGGAATTGAGGGTAGGAGGACTTCACAAGTTGTGGAGCAGTGCTACAACGTCTCCGTTTCTTTCTCTTTCCTTACACTCTGTCTCACATCCTCTATTTTAAAAAAGGAAAATTGCGATTTGTCTTCTGCTTCATATAGCTCACTCTTTAATTAAAATTATGATTTTATTTTTTTTATCCATACGGGCACACACAAATGCAATAGTCATTTAAAAATATTTCAATTACTCTTTAAGAGCTTACCCCACTATATTCTATCAACAATTCTTGAAAAGTTGATTTCTATAGAGCATTTTCAGATTTCCTGACAATATGGAAGAATGTTTAGACATTCCACTTAAATTGGCATGAGACTCTGCTTTTTCTTACCAGTTCTTGCCCTTAAAAGCCTGCATTCTATTTTAGGTAGGGATTCCTTACTTGCACTTATTTGAATTATGTGGGAATAAAATACTAGTAGCTTTTCAGATGAAACTGCAAAGTGAAATGTAGTCTGTATTCTTGGAGCTTTATTCCTCTTTTAAAATAACAAGTGGAAGGTTTTAAGGCTGGAAGCCTATTTATTTACAGGCTGCTTCGGGCAGCATTTGCACTGTCCTTTCCTGGAAATCTTACTAACTCAACGCTAGCCAATCCATCATAGCTTCACAAAGGAGGCGATGAAAAGCATGCCTGTCTCCTGCACTTAAAATTGAAATTAGCCTGATTGGATTGCACAAAGAGTCCTCTGCAGTCAGCCTTGATTGACTTCAAAGGGTTCATATACATGGAAGAAAAAAAAAAATCCAGAGCTACAAAGAGTTGAGAATCCGGCACAAATAATCTCATTTTCATCTGAAAGCTTAAAAGGAAAACAATGAAAAACAACCAACTCGGTGCTGTTCCCAATTTATTAACCTTAAAACAAGATGAACCTATTTACCATTTAATAGCTACAGGTAGCTCTAAATATGACTACTCAGGTTTAAGTTAATGTTTTTTTTTTTATGCGAAGTCTGCAATACATCTTGCTTTTTCTAAGTGAAGAAATTAAATAATGTCTCTGAAATTCAGTTATGCTTGCTGACCATTTCCAGTAATGTGGCAATGTCTGCACTGCAAGGCAGGAGTGTGATAATGGATGCAGCTGAGCAGGGAATGAGGGGAGCCAGGGAAAAAAGCCTGTGTGTGGGGGGGGCAGCCATCACTCAGCTGCAGCCAGTTGCTGCCTTGCAGGGGGCTGAATTTGCATTGCAAGCTCTGAAGATTGTCAATACAGGCTGATAACTGAATTTTTATCTCTTCTGGGTTTTTCCACATTGGCAATAATTGGGAAAAACAAAAATATTGTTTGGAATAACCAATGAATTCTTTCATAGAGGAATCAACTTTGAGTCTATGTGGAGATGAAGATGCAAAGGTCAGGTTCTTTAGAACATTAGCAACCATGGGGGCTGGCAGGTGGCGCACCTGGTAGAGTGTGCGTGTCACCAAGCACAAGGACCACAGACAGAGCCCTGGGCCACTACATGGGAGCACTTGCAGTGGAAGCAGTGGTCCAATGGTTCTCTCTCTCTCTCTCTTTCTCTCTCTTTGTCTCTCCTCTATCTTTTTCTTTTTCTGTCTCTCATCCTTATCAAGAGGAAATAAAAGGAAAAAAAATAATGACTGCTGGGAATGGTGGAGTTGTGCAGGCAATGGGCCCCAATGATAACACTGGTGACAATCAATCAATCAATCAATCAATCAATCACATTAGTAACCATAAAAAGCATGTGTCTTTAGAGCTGAAGCCGTGGAACTGTTGCCTAAAGGTGAATGGCAGGTGTGTCCAGTCTTCTTAAGCTAATATCTGGGAGGTTAAACTTCTGGGGTGGGTCATTACTGCTATCTTGATGACACTACCCTGAGGATTTGCATCAGGGAGCTGGAGCTGCAGTTAACATGGTCATTACTTCTGAAATGATTTGTGTTATTGCCCCTTTGCCTTCCATCACCAGGTTTCTCATTTATGCTGCTGCTAAAATCAGTGTTGTTTCTACTCCTGGAACTGTTGTCACTGCAACATTATTAGCACTGGAGAATGCAGCAAATGTTGGAAGCAAGAAAGGTATTTGTCCCTTCCTTAGCAGTGCTGTTCAGTAAGCTCTTCCTAAAAGCAGAAAACATAGAAACGACATGGCATCTTTCTTAAGAGTACAGATGCAAAATTCTCCTGGATAGTTTAGGAAACAAAATCAACCTATATATTAAAAAAATATCCATCAATAATTGGGAATAGAGAAATTGATTTGTATTGTAAACTGAGAATGGAGAGTCTACTAATGTCATTTGTTACATTCCCTTCCTCTCTCTATGTGATTATCTCAAATACAGGAAAAGCAGATGATAAAATCTAGTATTCATTTGTAGTGAAAACGTTATAACCAATTAGAAAGAGATGACAGCTTCCTTAATATATGATTATGTATTCAAAAATGATCAACATCATATTTAATTTTTTAATATGGGAAATATGCAACCATAATATTTTCTTTTTTAGATTTTTAAAATTATCTTTATTTATCGGGTAGAGACATCCAGAAATAGAGAGGGAAGGGGGAGGTAGAGAGAGGAAAGAGACAGACAGATACCTGCAGCCCTGCTTCACCACTCACGAAGATTCTCCCTTGCAGATGGAGACTGGGGGCTCAAACTTGGCATCTTGCTCATTGTAATGTGTACTCAACCAGGTGAGCCATCACCAGGCCTCTGGACCATAATATTTTCTATGAAATCTTGCAAAGGAAAAGAGATATTTGCTGATGTTGACTGTGCTTCTGGTTATACTGGTGTTGCTGTCCAGTTCTGTGCTAAGACAAAGAAAAGTGATAAAAGTAGTAACAGAAGGTAACAGACTGTCACTGGAGAAACAGAGGTTACTCATATATAATCAGAGGCTATATGCATGTAACATTATTTATAGTAAAAAAGATTTTATATCTTAAGTGATTTTCATTTTTAAGAAAGAAGGAAAAAGAGATACTGGCATCACTCTGGACTATTTGGTACCAGAGATCAAACATAGGACCTCAGGTGTGCAAGCTGATTACTCTAGCCACTGTGAACCTCACTGGCTATTATTTTATGTTTTTTTTTTTTAATTTTTTATTTAAGAAAGGATTAACGAACAAAACCATAAGGTAGGAGGGGTACAACTCCACACAATTCCCACCACCCAATCTCCTTAACCCACCCCCTCCCATGATAGCTTTCCCATTCTCTAGCCCTCTGGGAGCATGGACCCAGGGTCATTGAGGGTTGCAGAAGGTAGAAGGTCTGGCTTCTGTAATTGCTTCCCCAATGAACATGGGCGTTGACTGGTCGGTCCATACTCCCAGTCTGCCTCTCTCTTTCCCTAGTAAGGTGTGTCTCTGGGGAAGCTGAGCTCCAGGACACATTGGTGGGATCTTCAATCCAGGGAAGCCTGGCCAGCATCCTGGTGGCATCTGGAACCTTTTCCAGGAGATATGGTCGGAGCTCAGCCGCTAGCGGCTTCTCAGTCCGCCATCTTCCTGCAGTCCCCTATTTTATGTTTTTAGAAGAGCGAGAGGGAGGAAAATTCAGGGCACTTCTAAGCTCAAGCATTAGGCAATACTGGAGATCCTGTGTTTTACCACTAAGCAATTTTACTAACTTTCAACAGGTTGTGCTTGTTTGTCTACTATTAATATACCATTAGTGATTTTAGTACTTGGCAAAATTCCACAGGAATAATTACATATCCGTGGTATGTGTAAGCCACTGCACACTTCACCAAAGTCCTGTGGACTGCCATCGTCATAGTTCCCACAAAGTCTGAGAAATGAAGCTTATTTGCCGATTCGATTCTTGTACTCCATTCCACAACTGAGCAAAATCATCTTGTATTTTTCCTGCGCTTCTTGACTTAATTCACTTCTCTGAGCTGAGTCACCTCTGTCTCCATTCATTTTGTTGCAAATGATATAATCTTGTCATTTTGATTGCAGAGTCGTATTCCACTGAATATGTACCCTTCGTCTTCTGCACCTCGTCATCTGTAGAGTAACTGTGGAGTAATTAGGTTGCTTCCATACACTGACTATTGCAGATAATGCGGTTATGAACATAGGGGCACTAATATTCTTTTGAATTAATATTTTTAGGCCATTTAGATATATGCTAAGATATAATACTGCTGGATCATAAGGTATTTCCATTTTGATTCCCTTAAGGACTCCTCTGCTGTTTTCCGTAGGAGCTGTACCACTTTGCATTCCAGAGTTCTTTTTTTCCACTTCTGTATCAACAGTTGTCATTGCATATATTGTTAATGCAGTCCATTGTCACAAGTAACTGTAAAAGTGGTTTTTTAGTATACAAATAACTAAATGCAATTTTAAAAATATTTTCATGTATTAATTTATTGGATAGAGATAGAAACTGAGAGGGGAGAGGAAGAAGAGAGGGAGAGAGACACCTGCAGCCCTGTTCCACCACTCATGAAGCTTTCCCCCTGCAGGTGGAGACCAAGGGCTTGAACCTCGCTCCTTGTGCACTGTAATCTGAGCGCTTAACCAGGAGTGACACCACGTGGCCCCTGCAGAGTGGTTTTGCACTGTGGTTTTAATGTGCATTTCTTTCATGATAAGGGATGTGAAACATTTGTCATATATCTGTGGGCCTTCCCCCCTTCTCTCTCTTTATTGGGGGCTAACTGTTTACAGTGCAGCTTTTGGCACATGGGTACGATTTCTTATCTCACCATGGTAAGTATCCACAAAACACTCTCACCTCCAGCTTAGGTCATTTCCCAACAGGACCCCAAATCACCGTCCTCTCCCCATCTGCTCCCTGCTCTCTCTCCCTAGAGTCCTTTGCTTTGGTGCAATATACCAAATGCAGTCCAAGATTAACTTTGTGCTTACCACTTCTGTTCTTGTTTTTTTTTAAGTTCTTCCTACAGTGAGATCATCAGACATTATCCTTTTCTTTTTGATTTATCTCATTTAATACGATTTATTCAAGTTTCATCCAAGATGAGATGACTTTATTTATTCTTTTTTTTTCTTTTTGGATTATTTTTTCTTTTCTTTATTTCCTTTTATTGCCCTTGTTGTTTTATTGTTGTATTTATTACTGATGTTGTTGTTGTTGGATAGGACAGAGAGAAATGGAGAGAGGAAGTGAAGACAGAGAAGGGGAGAGAAAGAAACCTGCAGACCTGCTTCACTGCTTGTGAAGCGACTCCCCTGCAAGTGGTGAGCCAGGGCCTTGAACCGGGATCCTTATGCGGGTCCTTGCACTTAACGCCATCTTCGCTTAACCTGCTGTGCTACCACCCAACTTCATTTATTCTTAACAGCTAAGTCATATTCACACACACACACACACACACACACACACACGCACGCACGCACGCACACACACACACACACACACACACACACACATATCCCCATTATTAGCCATTCACTTATTGTTGGACACCTGGGTTACTTCCAAGTTTTGGTTATTACAAATTGTGCTGCTATGAGCATAGATTACATATATCTCTTTGGATGGGTATTTTTATTTATTTTTTTTGGATAAACCCCAGAAGAATATTTAGATCAAAGGGTAGGTTCTTTTCTAGCATTCTGAATTTTCTCCAGCCTGCTTACACATGGGGCTGCACCAACTTGCATTCTGTGGTTCACCTAGTATATATATATATCTATATAATTTTATTGGGGTTGTGGTTTATAGTACAGTTGCTGATACATGTTATCATCTCTCAATGATAGATGTGTGCAGAACTCTTACCTCCAAGTTAGGTCCATTTTCACCCTCACACATATGAGACATCACCCTCTTCAACCTCTCCCTTATCGATGGGCCATTTTAATGTCTTTTTAAAGAGTTGTCTATTCAAATATTTTTCCCAATTTTTTTTTTTTTTTGCTGGGATGCTTGCTTTTCGTCATGGAGTTGTATGAGTTCTTTGTAAATTTTAGATATGAATAATTTTTCAGATATTTGATGTACCAATATCTTCTCCCAATGACTAGATTGCATATTTATACTTCAACACAATTTGTAGATATATATTTGAAGAAAAAAAATTATTGAAAACAATATAAAAAGAGAATCCAGTTAGAAAACCAGCACTGTGAGGTAAGGAAATCAATACAAAAATGGTTAAAAATTTTTGGCACAATATGCAGAGGAATGTTAAAAAAAATGATGGTTACTAAATTATTATGGAAAAACCATTTAAAGCAGCAAGTTCCTGTTTAACAGCGCTGTTGAACAACTATTTAACAGCAAAGTGACCTTGCCACTGTGGAAATACAAAGATACATACTGTGTGAACATACTGCTTAAATCCTACAGTTTAAATCTGTGAATTTGTAAGGTAATTTGGCATTATATTTTGAACAAAATGTATTTTAGATAAAAAATAGTATGACATACTTACATGTGAATGGTCATAAGCTCTTACTATATGCGTGGTTCTAATTCACATAGATTTCCATTTCACGTTTGTCATTTTTCACTCAATATCATTTTGTAGACTTCTCCATGCTCATCCATATACATTTAGATCGTTAATTTTAATGATGTGTACTCTTACATTCTTTTCACATATTACAGTATGCCTCCCATGTCCCTGGCAATGTGTTTCTATATTTTCAATTTGTAGCTATTGCTCATGATAATTCAAGAAACATTTATGGACATGTCAATTTTTCTCCATGTGTAGACTTTTCTGGATGATTTACCTATATGACTTTCTGATATGTATCATATTTGTATATGAAAATTGTAAATCCCCAAGTTAAGGTAACGCACCAGCACTGCGATGTATTCAAATGTCTTTGCTTCATTTGATTAAAGAAAGCATTAGACCAATAAGAATGCCTCACTTGTCATTTGGGTCAGATTCATCACTGTCATTGGTTAGCAAAAGGGGATGATTATCATCCCTGAGTAGAAGGCTTTCCACTAGCATTGAGAGAATATTTGTTGTAAGCTAACTATAGGGCCGAAGTTGTAGAAATCACTGTATTAGCTTTCCACATCATATAACTGGATGGCATTGGAGGGGTCATGACTGGCAAAGAAAAAAAAAAGAAAAAGAAAAAAATAAAAGGGAGAGCTAATACAAACAAAATCCAATGTTCTAAGATAACCTGTTTAGTAAAAGAAATAACACTCATTTGGCTTGGCCTTTTGATAAAAATAAATTCCTAGAATATTTGAAATCTCAGAGTTCACACCCAAAGGAAATAAGATAATGGCAAATAGTTAATGGGGAGATTTATTTTCAAAGTGTGCTTTTTTAAAATCTTTTTTAAAAATGTATTAATTTATTCCCTTTTGCTGCCCTTGTTGCTTTATTATTGTAATTATTATTGTTGTCGTTGTTGTTGGATAGGACAGAGAGAAATGGAGAGAGATGGGGAAGACAGAGAGGGGGAGAGAAAGAGAGACACCTGCAGACCTGCTTCACCACTTGTGAAGCCACTCCCCTGCAGGTGGGGAGCTGGGGGCTCAAACCGGGATCCTTCCACTGATCCTTGTTCCTTGCACTTTGCACCACTGTGCATGTAACCTGCTAGGCTACCGCCCGACTCCCTCAAAGTATTATTTTAAGGATTTCCATATAATAGAGATTATCTTCTAAATTTAAATTATTCAAGGAAAACTGAATGTTGTATTAATACTGGAGAAACAGACAGACAGAATAAATACATTTCTTTTCCTTTTTTTGAATAAACTAAATGCCAGTATTGTAGCCCATGACATACTGACATAGATACAGAAAAATGAAGCAAACAGCTTCTCATTAGGTGCATTGTTTATATATTCAGTCTTGATGATAACACACTCAAACACAATGGATCACTGATCTTAATTGCCTTTATTGTGTTACAGACAGATGAAAAGACAAGAGAATTCAGTGAAAGTTGTTTATCCAGGTTGTGTACGGTTTCTCAATGCAGATGGTACATCCGATCCATCCTGTGTTCTGTATATCAGGAGAGTGGCTAGCAGCTATGACTACTTGCCATTCCCCTAATCCATGAAGGTCCCAACAGATTCCTAAAATGGAGCTAAGAAAGACGACTTTACATTTTATGTATGTATATTTCAAAGAGCCCATGACTATACTAGTTTTTTTTTTTTTTTCCTGAGCCTGGCATCTGATATGCAGGCATCCAAATTATTGTTTGGGGAGATGATGTCATGGCTGGAAAAAGGATTATAAAGCTGGACCAGGGAAGAGAGTACCTCCCAAATATGAGAAAGGGGTATAAATACTGTTGACTGTAAACCCCATCGATTTGATCTGATCTGGGGCCCATATTCAGCTTAGGAGCCTATGTGATCTCTGCATCCCTGTAGATCTGAGCTCACATTCTGTGGTCATGAGTAGGAACGTTCCAAGCTGCCCCAGTCTCATCTGCTTTTATGAGAGAGAGGTCAGAGCACTGTTCAGTTCTGGTCTATGTGGTTCTAGAATGGAATGTGTGACCTCATTTTTAAATTTTTTAAAATATTTATTTATGTTCCCTTTTGTTGCCCTTGTTGTTTTATTGTTGTAATTATTATTGTTGTTACTGATGTCGTCGCTACTGGATAGGACAGAGAGAAAGGGAAAGAGGAGAGGAAGACAGAGAGGGGGAGAGAAAGATAGACACCTGCAGGCCTGCTTCACTACCTGCGAAGTGACTTCCCTACAGATGAGAAACTGGAGGCTCGAACCAGGATCCTTACACAGGTCCTTGCGCTTTGTGCCACATGCGCTACAGCCCTACTCCTGTGTGACCTCATTTTATGCAAGTCCTCTGTTCTGCTGATAAAATATCTTTTATTAAGCACTCAATATTACTATTTAATATCATCAGTTCTGATATATGTAAACTCGAGAATTTGTTTCTTCAAGAAACTTTCAAAATTGTTGCACTCTCCTAGGAACTTATACAGATGCCTCTTAGCTAAACATATGCCAATATAACTTAGTATATTTGTTTTGAAAGTATTTTAGTAACCAAAGATTCCCTCTTTCAGAAAGCATTCCACTGATATTCAAAGGAATATGATCACTTCTTGTCCTTGATCACTCCCCTGCCCAGATCTCAACCTTTCCTATAGGACCAAATACTTATAGGGCATTTATTTGTTTCTATATGTATTTTCTATTTGGCTATAGACATTTGACTATCTGTGAGCTTCCTGATAAGAGCAGGGACAATTTAGTCCTTACTATGAACCAAGACAGAGCCTGTTATTTAAGTAAAAGGAGAGTCGAATCATCCCTTGAAAGAAAGTTCACTCTCGTGTTCCTTATCATTAAGCCTCAATTTCTGAACACTCCAGAGTACATGTAACTGTGTATCCTTGGCACTGTTTTGGTTCTCTCCTGTTACGGTCAGTCTGACATGGTAACAACAGGAGGCATGGGACAAGTTCAGGAAAACCCATCCCTACCTTTGCAGTGTATATAGCGACATTAGACATTACGCAGGCCATGCCTTTCAGGATCAGGTAGGGAAGCCTCAGAGTGATGAGGAGGAAGGGGGCAGTAGCAAGCAGCAAGCTGGGGCTCCACTTCTCTTTTCCTGAGGAAGGAAGGAACCTCAGAAAGAATGCACAGCTTCACCTCTTCTGAGCTGACTTCTGTTGTTGCTGTAGTTCAGATGTGGAGAAGTAAAAAGGAAAACACACAACCACAGCTTCCTCCTTGCTGGGGCCCTTCATGCTGTGTCAGGGATTAAGCCTGGACTGTGCCTGGATTAAGCCCTATGTGGTGAGATGACCTCTAACCCTTAAAACTAGATCCTTTGTTTGGACATTGCAAAACAGAGGCAGAGGAGGGACAGGTCAATGGTTTAGAAGCTAATTTGAATGAGTTCACCATGTTCCTAGCTATAGGACTAGTCCCCGTCAGCTGGTCCCTAGACCTGAGTAATAATAAGGCAGAAACAGAGTGTCTCCTAGGCAAGTTGGAAAGAGGGAAGTGGGAAAAAGGTCATATGATTATTTTCAGGGTTACAGCTCCTGCTGTCCACTTCTACCCCTCTCTCCTTCTTTTCCCCACTGTGAAACCTCCTGGCATCCTCTCAGTCATTCCCCCCTTTTGGTAGTGTGGTATATTGAAAAACGGGAATAGCAGGGGCAGAGCTGTGCACAGTAATGGAAGTAGGCAAGGCAGTGCATCGCTTATGCGGAAACGGGTGCACTGTGTAAAAGAAGACGAGAAATGTGGGATTCTTGGTGCAGAGTTGTCCATCTTATTGACTTCGGAGCTGCTTTTCCCACGTAGAGAAATCCAGTGAACTGGGCTGACTTCTTCCTGGACTCACAGGGCATCAGCAGCATGGATAGGGAATCGAGCAGAGGTGATTTCTCTCTTTTCAGGCATCTTCATGGGGCTTGCTAGTTCAGTCATGATACTCAGTTCTTCCCCAAGACTTTTTATTTTAGCATAGGTCACCCAGTGCTGGCCCCTCCTCCTCCAGATATCTACTAGCTATCTTTACTGGTCCCATAGCAATTACTGTCATGGCCAACTTGATTCCATAACTTAGCACTTTTGACACAGATTCATTTTCCACTAATTGGCAACCACACAGTTCAAGCTCCTACTCTTTAAACTAAGTGTTGACAGGCCCTGAGTAGCCTCTGGCTCACCTATGTAGTAAGAAACAGATGAGTGCAGTATGTCAGCTAAGAGACTTCCGCTACACTAATTTTCCTTTTGGGGGGGGGGCATTGTGAGATGTCAGTTATTATTTCCAGTTTGTCACAATTCATGATTTAAGTCTATTTAGAAAGTTTGCCTTCCCTTAGACATTAAAATGGCCATTTTTATATAAAAAAAGTAATTCTATCTCAGTGTGGGATAAAAGTAACGTGTAAATGCTTACAAGTAAATTCTAATTTCTTCTTCTCCTCCTCCTCCTTCTTCTTCTTTTTCCCTCCAGAGTTGTCTCTGGGGTGTGATGCTGCACCATAAATCCACTGCTCCTGGCAGCCACCTTTTCTATTTTATTGGACAGGATAAAGAGAAATTGAGAGAGAAAGGGAAGGTAGAGAGGGAGAGAGAATGACAGACACCTGCACATGTGCTTCACCACTTGTGAATCACTCACCGCCCCCCACAAGTGAGGAGTGGGGAACTTGAACCTGGAACCCTGGACGGGTCTTTTCATTTAGCACTATGTGCACTTAACGGGGTGTGCCACCACACAGCCCCTTCCTGACCTGTTTTCATAAAAGCCACCAGACTGAACTTCTTTCCATGCAGCATTTTGTCTGAGCCAACACCTCTGATGTGAGAATTTGGTGCAGGTATTTAGAATTTGCTCCCAGCTTAAACCCTAGAGCACTGAGAATGTTAAACTAAAAAAAAGTTAATTCTTCGAGATATAATTTTTGATAAGTTAAAACACTATGTATATTTAAAACCCATTTCTGTCTGCAAAAAATAGAACAATCTTCCTGTGGCTCATACTGCAAGGACAAATGATAGGAAAATGACCAGGTGCAAGGTCACAGGCACCTTATTCCTAGTCATGGACCCTGGATATCA
This sequence comes from Erinaceus europaeus, assembly GCF_950295315.1. Lineage (NCBI taxonomy): Eukaryota > Metazoa > Chordata > Mammalia > Eulipotyphla > Erinaceidae > Erinaceus > Erinaceus europaeus. The sequence goes on from NC_080162.1 coordinate 191,499,562, forward strand.
GGTTTAGAATGGGGCAAAATGTATTGCAATCAATAATAATCATCATAAAACCTATGTCCCTATAACTCCATGGAACTACTTTTCATAAATTTTCACTTAATGGAATTGAACTGAAAGTGCTTCCAAGGCATTCAAAGGATTCTAGTTGTCAAGTGGGGATACAGAACAAGAGGCCCCTTAAATATTAAGCCTCAAGGTCAAGGAGAAGAGAAAGCCTTTGTGTTTCCCCATACTCATCCTGAATTGAAGCACTGTGCTAAGTGGGGGCCCTGATGGAAGCAAGAGACAAGATAGAAGACAGCAGATATTATCCCAGAAAAAGCAAAACATTCACCAGAATGAAACAGAATGTTTCTAAGGGGGAGGGAATCTCGTTTTCCTTGCTATAAGTAAACAAGATAAACTAGTGAAAAAATATACCTACCATAGATAGGTAATATATAATATTATCTACATATTTTTGTGATACACTTTGATTTTATATGCGAGATAATTGGTGTTAAGTTATAAACAGAGACATTATAAAAGACAGGTGAAAACAAGTATTGAAATGATCAAAACGTGGAAGTAGGATACCAAAGTTGACTTTAATCGCCATTGCAGGTCTTAGAAAGTTTATACCTTTATGCTTCCTACTGTACCTCACAAGTTGACTTGAGAAATAATGATCAACTCATTGTGAAAGACTGATATTCTTAAATCATGATTATAAGAAGGAAGCTGATGATGTTCAAGGGAGAGAGCATTTTTTTCAGCATTCTTTTATCTATTAGTATCGTCTGTAAGGCATCAGTGGGCTTGGCAGCAACGACATCCTATTATATATTTGGGTCTTTGCTCTTGGGGAGCAGCTAAGTTATCCAAAGCCAATCTCAGGCACTGAGGACTTGCTTTCCCTATCAGATCACCTGCCACTTCCAGCTCTCTTTGGGGAGGCACCATCTCAGGTCTTCACAACAAAAATTAAAAATTAGTTAACTATAGAAGTCCACCTGTAAGAGAAGAAGCCATTCAGTTTGTCGCAGTGTAGAAGGCTGAAAAGATAAAACATGCTCAACCCCCTTGGTTATTAAAAATCAAGGTAGGGGGAGGGTGAAGGATAAGTTACAATTGACTGATATTGTCAGAAGTCTCAACAGTGTCAGGTTATATATATATAGTCTTAATGCTAAGCTAGAAAAGATATCAAATGGCTTTGGAACTGAGAATGTAGAAAGTGATATCATCAAGATTGCTCAGAAGTAGAAAGAAGTGTTTTTAGCTGTTAAGTGTCAAGTACAAATTGATCTGTAGGCAGAGAAAGACTTCCTTCTTGGGAAAAAAAATGCAAAGAAATGCTCATCAATAGAGACAAAAGATGAACTTGGCAAACACATTATACTGCCAGTGAAGCTGTTTGATAAACCGCAGGACAGAGACAAAGCTCTCTGTCTGAGGCTCTTCTCTCAACCTGCCAACTGCAGTTAATGTGAACATCTCTTAACGAGAAATGTGCGGAAAGTAGAAAAATGAAATTGTGATTCACTGAATGAGACAGAAAGCTCTAGGGCCATTCAGACATAGCCTAAAAATGTCTAGAATTGGTTATGTTCCAAAGTTGTGATCGATTTCTCAAGAGAGCTGAACATGTAACACACCTAAAATTGAACTATTCATTTAAAATCCTATGTATTGGGGACACGAGGATAATAAAGGGATTGAACCAAATGTCATTTGTAGGAATGATAATGAGTGCTTTAGATCAAAATAACCATCTCTTAATACTCAATTAAAATTGTCTTACAATTAGTCCAATCCTATGGAGAGCAGTCTGGAGAACTCTCAGAAGGCTAGAAGTGGGCTAACCCTATGACCCTGCAATTCCTCCCCTGGGGTATACCCTAAGGAACCAAACACACCATCCAAAAAACATTTGTGTATACCTATTTGGGTAACTGGGTGAAGGAATGTGTTAGTAGCAACTCTGGCCAGGGAGCAGATTTCTATTCACTTGCCTCCATCCAATGGCTAGGTGATATGCGAAATGGCTTGAAGTCCACTGTTAAGATTTTGCTTTATAGATGCCTTCAGCCTATTACTATCTTGTCAGCTTGTCAAAAAGGCCTTGCTTATAAGTAATTTTATGATACAGCATCTTATTCCATGATTTCCCCCTTTATCCTCCTTGACATTTCCCGTATTAAATCACCCATGTTTAACCCTGTCTTGAAACCCACTTATTTGAGGATGGAAATGAAAAGAAGAGAAGATGGGACCTTAAAAAATGGTCAAACATATAAATATAGACAGATAGTTGTAGAAATAATAGTTAACCCCTATCTGCAACCTTAGGAGAACTGCTGTCACTTACAATGAAGGGGCTGAGCATTCAGAACTCTGTTGATGGGAATGGTGTGGGGCTATACACTTGTTATCATCTAATTTTGTAAATCAATATTAAATCCTAATAAAAATCACTAAAAAATAAAAACAAAATAGAAGGTGATGTGAGGCAGAAGATGATTAATTCTAATTATAGCCTTGTATACTAGTTGCAGCACAGAATACCAGAGTTAACTTTTCTGGATAGAACTTTTAGATAAATTTTATATCCAGTTTCACCATGTACCGTAGGGACCGAGTAAAATCAGGGAGCAAATGTTATACATTGAAAATGCAATCATGAGGGCCAGGTGGTGGTGCACCTGCTTAAGCGCACACATTACAGTGCAGAAGGGCCTGGGTTCAAGCCCCAGGTCCCCCACCTGCTGGGGGAAAGTTTCACAAGTGGTGGAGCAGGGCTATAGATGTCTCTCTGTCTCTCTCCTTCTGTATTTCTCCATCCCCTCTTAAATTCTCTCTGTCTCTATCCAATAAATAAATAAATAAATAAATAAATAAATAAATATTTTTCAAATGCAATTACTGACCCATAGTAGGACATCTATCTTCCTCTCATAGTCAGCCTTTTGTGAGGAAGACAGACATACAAATTCTGAGTCACCATGTTATATCTCAGACAAACATGCTCTGATTTGATGCACCACTACTCAGACATCGCAATAGAATTTGCTACTTCCTAGGTAAGCACACCTTGAAGTTAATACTCTTCAGCAGTGACTTTCAGCCAATGGGAGATGGATCTTGCCAGACAGGGATATCAGCCTCCTGACTTTCATCAAGACATTTCTGAAAAGTATTCAATTCATTTCATGGAGTTTCTGGATGAATAGACCAATTCCCTTTCATAGTGGAAACAATAATGCTCACTTAGATTGGCTTTTCCCCTTTGGTCTTTCTAGCTCTCTGTCTCCCTTGCTCCTTAACTTCCTTTTCCTGAAATCATCTCTGAGCTACCAGTCCTGAAATCTCTCCTCAAGCTCTGACTTGAGAGGAAGCCAAATTAAAAGACACAAATTACCTTCAGAAAACTCACACCTTCTACTTTATGGTAAGCATACTGTTGAGAAACGACAGGAAGTACCTAGGGAATCGTAGACACTGCTGCACCACACCAAAACACGTGAACCTTTAAACATGTGGAGAACAAACTCTGTCTGTAATCCCCCACCCTCATACTAAGTCCTGCTGGAAGAGTAGCTGGATTGAGTATTGGATAAGGAATATTTGTTATTTAGAACCAAAAGCAACACAAGTCTGGGGTACATGCCAGATTTCAGATTTCTACTGCTTTGCAGAATCATCACTATAAAACTTGGCAGAGATGCTGAAGACCCATGTTCAGAGCCTGATGAGTTATTGCTCCTGGAATTTTTAAGTCACTCAGATAACATATATTTATAGAAAATCTACCCCAGAGCAATATTGGAAGCATTGGAAGGAATATATCTTAGAAGTCTATAAATTTTCACCCTTCAGATTCCCTTACATATCCAGCTCCTGCTATCACTAATATTGCTTTGGGACGTTCCAAGTTATCCCTAGTGAGCAGTCTGCTACTGGCTCTAAGTACTTTCTAAGAAGCATGAAGTTCAAGCAGTGTCTAAAAGCTTAGATCAATGAGTCATGAAGAAGCTAAATGGGACAGCTAGCCTTCACAGAGCTCTGAGACCCCAAGTGCAGCAGGGGAGATGCTGACACATGCTTTAAGACCCAACAGTTAAATAACACTCAGCACTTAGCACTTTCCAGTCCCATATTACTTATCCAGATCTGATCGATTCCATGCCCTTACCACCATGATATTTCCCTCATTTTCCTAAATAAAGGAAAACAGTGTAAAGGTGACTTATTAATGGAACAGTCTAAAAATAGAAAAAAAAAATCTCTCCTTTGACAGAATGATTCAAACCAGATTCACATATTATGCAAAAAGTTTTTTTTTTTTTCAATCTGCTGTTTCTTTTGTTTAGTTGAAAATGATATAAATTGGCTCTTTCAACAGACCTGGAAGATGATTGTGATGTATTCAATAATCCATGGTAGTTAGACACAAAACACAAGAATCACTACTGAAGACAGTTAAAGATTATTCATCAAATCTAACTTACTTCAAAGAGGGGAAAAAACAAAAAAGCACCAAAGACTAGAAGTAGATTGGCAGGTGGAAGCAAGGAATAAAATTTACTTTCTTCTGTGGCTACAAGTAAATCAAACTATGAAGCCATTTATTATGCTCCTGAATTGAATAACTTTTCAACTATCAAGTGTTCAGTGGAGAATATGAGATTTGGTTTTTATATATTTGACAATTTCCTTTGAAATATAGTTGAAATGTATCCATTAACTAAATTATTTTACTTATTTTTGCACTAGGCACAATTGCTAAAATTCTGAAGCATAGCTATAAGCCTTGAAAAACAAATAATGTTTTTCAACAAAATGAATTAATGTAAATAAATTCTCACAAAGTTTGGGACTAAATTTTGATACCTAATTACTGTTCTAACAAGCATCATTGTATAGTGATTAAACATATAGGCTTCTGGACCCTGTCCCAAACTACTCAACTGGAATGGCTTAAGGTAAATTTAGGTATCTACCATGGGAGAAGGAACAGTGAACTGAGGCCCTTCTGTTGAGGGACAAGGTACCACCCAGAAAACAGGAGTGGTTACAGGGGTGACTTAGAAAGGTGGAAGCTAGGCTTGAGTTTTAAAAGAAAGACCAACTCTCTTGCTCTCTCTCTGTAACCGGACCATCATGTAAGTGTTAACTTGATTCTTTTTACTCTTTTTCTCTCTGTCTCTTTCTCTCATGCCTTAACATGTGAATGTTCTCAATTTTTCCAAATAAAAGTGTAAAGTACCTGAATAATCATGACCTCTCCTGAATTCTTTGTTGAGATAACGTGTGAGAACTTTTCAATGTTGGGAGAAGGAACGAAGGAACACTGGCCTCCCCCTCCCTCAAAACACTTCCCCGGTTCACTCTTGCGGGGCTGGTTCTAGACTGATTTCTACATAGAAGATGAACATTTATTGGGAGAAAGTAAGGACAGAAAACTAGAAGAAAGTATAAAGGAAGAGAGAGAGAGGTGATGGCCCCCAGATTTCATGTCTCCTCAGCGTTCTCATCCCTTGAGGAAGGCTAGCATCCTCCGGATGTGCTTGCCTTTGTTCTTCAGGTGTTCACACCGGCCTCCATCTGCATTTGATGGCCTTTGCAGTCTGGTAGAGAGGGAGCTCTGGGGCAGGATATGCAGACACACTGGAGCTTCGGGGCCCTGCCTCTAGGCTCTGCCTTTGGCCCCTTTACCTGGCTTCCTGCTGGGTGCCAGGGGGGCCTCCAGCATCTATAGATAATTCTGCCAAGTTACTGAGGAAACTGATTCACAAGACTTTCACAGGGTACAGTTTCACATCTCCCCAAGAGGAGTATCAGCTCAAGCATGCAAGAATTGAGTGATTAAGGGAGATGTGTTTGTATACAAAGGAATACTACTTAGGTGTAAGAAATAATGAAAGCTTTTTTGCTACAAGAGAGGTGGAAATGGAGATAATTTGGTTAAGTAAAAAAAAAAAATCCTAATGAGAATGATGAATACAGGATGATCTTACTCATAAATCAATCAATCTATCTATCTATCTATCTATCTATCTATCTATCTGTCATCTATCTATCTATATCTATCATCTTCCTTCCTTTCAACCTTTCCTTTTTGCCTCCAGGTTATCACTGGGGCTTGGTGCCTACACTAAGGTCCACTGCTCCTGGCAGCCATTTTTCTAGTTTTGTTGTTGTTGGATAGGGCAGAGAGAAATGGAGAGGGGAGAGGAAGACAGAGAAGGAGAGAGAAAGACACCTGCAGACTTGTTTCACCACTTGTGAAGTGGCTCCCCACCTGCAGGGAAGCTGCAACCTGGTCCTTGCAACTTTGTACTATGTGTGCTTAATCTGTGCGCTACCACCTGCCCCCCCCCACATAAATGTTTAAGAAGCAAAGAAAGGGAATATGCAGTGCAGCAGATCCAAGGACTCAAAAGTGAGGAGACAAGGGGAAATTTAAAAGTTTGGGAACTGTCTGTCCTTGGGTAGTAGAAGGTGACAGGTGTTTTTGTAATAGCCAAAACTTTTTTTTTAACCTCCTGTGTTATTGCTGGAGCTCAGTGACTGCACCATAAGTCCAGTGCTACTGGAAGCTTCCCCCCCCTTTTTTTGCCATAGTTGTTTTATTGTTGTTTGTGGTTATTATTATTGTTGTTGTTATTGATGTCATTGTTGTTGCTGATGTCATTGTTGTTGAACAGAACAGAGAGAAATGGAGAGAGGAGGGGAAGATAGAGAGGGAGAGAGAAAGATAGACACCTGCAGACCTGCTTCACCCCTTGTGAAGCGACTCCCCTGCAGGTGGGGAACCGGAGCCTGGAACTCTGATCACACCTGTCCTTGTGAGCTTAGCCCACTGCGCTACCTCTGGGCCCCCACCTCCACACTTTCTGATGGTTCCCACTTTGCCTAAGGATCTGTTGTGACCCCATGACTTAGCTGCTGTAATTTTCTAGCCTTCTTACTGATCCTGCTGATTTCAGCTTTTAATACAGATTTTTTTAAAACAAATTCCATTTCCACCTCACTTCTAGTCACACATGTCACTGTCTGAGGGCAGCTTAGGGAAAGTAGCACCCTCCCCCTGGGCCCTGCAGGAAGCCTGTGGAAGAGACCAGAGAAGGGCTCAAAAGCCTATCCAGCCATTAGCATTGCCCTCCCTGCCTGATTGCAAAGGCCATAAAATGTAGATGAGTTCCAGAACACAAAGGCTGAAACACATCCCCTGAGGGCCCCTGATGGCCCTGCCTTTCCTCTGAAGGAAATATAAAGCTAGAAAAAACAGGGGACCCAAGGTCTTAGTCTTGCAGTCCAGTTAGCTGCACTCTGTTCCCTCTACAACCTGGCTTAAGATTGAAACTTTATCAAGTCTGGAGAAACCGATCTCTCTATACTGTATCATTGATCCCCATGCTTAGGCAATGGCAAGTTGTATAAAATCAGAGTAAAAAAGCTAAAAAAGCTTTCACAAATTGGGATTTCTTTTTTTTTTTTCTCAAAGAACAACATGTTTGCATGAAGATGTATGTTTGCTCTGTCAGTTCTATGAAAAAAGACGTGTGTGTGTGTGTGTGTGTGTGTGTGTTGGGGGGGCATGGCGCAGTGGTTTAAATACACATGGTACAAAGCTGGTTCTAATCCCTGGATCCCCACTTGTGGGGCGTGGGAGGTGGAGGTGGGGTTGCTGAGGGGGGGGTCCGCTTCACAAGCTGTGAAGCAGGTCTTCAGGTATCTTTCTTTCTCTCCTCTTCTATGTCTTCCCCTCCCCTCTTGATTTCTCTCTGTCCTATCCAGCAATCACAACAGTTATAACAACAATAACAATAACACCTACAACAAGGGCAACAAAATGGGAACAATGGCCTCCAGGAGCAGTGGTATCCTAGTGCAGGCACCGAACCCCAGCAATAACTCTGGAGTGAAAAACAAAAAAAAAAGACTAGTGTCTCAGATCCTCTGGAACTTCTTTTTATGATTGTTATCTATCAGGAAATATTGTCAGTTAATAGTTAACTTTTTTTTTTCTACCTCCGGGGTTATCGCTGGGGCTCACTGCCTGCACTACAAATCCTCTGCTCCTGGCAGCCTTCTTTTTTCCATTGTCGTTGTTGCTGCTGCTGTTGTTGGATAGGATAGAGAGAAATTGAGAGAGGAGAGGAGGGGAAGACAGAGTGGGGGAAAGATAGACAGCTGCAGACCTGCTTCACCACTTGTGAAGAGACCCTCCCCCCATGCAGGTGGGGAGCTGGGGTCTAGAACAGGGATCATTGCATTTGTCCTTTGCTTCATACTATATGTGCTTAACTGGGCCCTCTACCTCCCACCCCCCAACACTTAGCATTTCTAATGCCACTTTTTAGTTGTTCAGCTTATGCCAGGCACATAGTCACACAGCAATGACAGCAGTGTTAGCAGGGTTTATTTTTTTTCGTCTTCCTGTTTATCTATCTCTCTACCTGGAGTGTTTTTTTTTTCCTTTATTGGGGGATTAATGTTTTACAGTCAACAGTAAATACAATAGTTTGTACATGCATAACATTTCTCAGTTTTCCACATAACAATACAACCCCCACTAGGTCCTCTGTCATCCTTTTCCAGGGCCTGTCCTCCCCACCTCCTCACCCCAGAGTCTTTTACTTTGGTGCAATACACCAATTTCAGTTCAGGTTCTGCTTGGTTTTCTCTTCTGATCTTGTTTTTTCAACTTCTGCCTGAGAGTGAGATCACCCCATATTCATCCTTCTGTTTCTGACTTATTTCACTTAACATGATTTCTTCAAGCTCCATCCAAGATCGGCTGAAAACAGTGAAATCATTACTTTTTGTAGCTGAGTAGTATTCCATTGTGTATATAGACCACAACTTGCTCAGCCTCTCATCTGTTGTTGGACACCTGGGTTGCTTCCAGGTTTTGGCTATTACAAATTGTGCTGCTATGAATATAGGTATACAGAATCTTTTGGATGAGTGTGTTTGGTTCTTTTGGATATATCCTAAGTTTCACCATGTGGTATCATGGACTTGAGCCCAATCTTCATCCATGGTGAAGTGTGCATTCTACTGGTGAGCCATCTCCCAGCTCTAATACTACATTCTTTTAAGCTACATACTTTGTATTTTCTCAAATATTTGCTAAATTATTCTGATTTTTCAAGAAGTTCTGATTTATTTGTTTTTAGCTAAATTTAAGTTTGTTAAATAGTTTATTTTACTTCATTTCAGTGAGACAAACAAAGATAGAATGAGAGAAAGAGAAAGAACAGAGCACTGTCCACCTCTGGTTTTAGGTAGTGTAGGATTGAACCTGTGAATTCTCAGTTTTAAAGCATGAAAGTTTTGTGCAAAATCTTTGTGCTGTCTCCCTAGTCCAATATAACTGATAAGTTTTAGACCAAGAAGATAGAAATAAACTTGATGCTAGTCACATTAATTTCTTATATTAACTTGGGGTGCATTAAAACTTTTTGATTGAATAGGTCTGTTTAAATAATAAAAGGTCTGTCCACTTGTTTGAGCCTAATTTTCCTGTTTTACGTAATATTTAAATATTTTCTTCATTTAAACTTTGCATGTGTTGTTAAAAATATTTTTGAACATATGTTATTATTGCCATGATGATCATATGTGGTGTTATTCTCTTTCATTATACTTTACACATTATTATTTTTATTTATAAGGACCTATTGACTTTTGTATTTAACTTTTATAATATGCTAGACTGCTGATTCTCTAGTTATTTGTATTATTTTTTTTAACTGATTACCTTTGGTGTTCAAGCTATACTATTTTGTAGTATTCAAATAAAAATAGGTTTTCTTCTTTTTAACTTTTGTGTCTCAAATTATTGCATTTTGTCTGAAGAATTAGATATTTCGTCTAATGTAGTGAGTATTATAGTGGTTTTTATTTATGAGTTTAGTGAGAATAGAGAAAATATTTGCTTGTTAATTAAGATGCTGATCTTGACTTGCCTTCATTTCCCTGGAATAAACTCCACTTAGTTGTAATGTATCTTTTAAGTTGTATTGTTACGTTCTATTTATGGATGATTTGTTTATAACTTTTCATCAATATCTAGAAGTGAGATTACTCTGTAATGGATACTCACTTTTGTGGCTGTAGTAGTTGTAATAATTGTTAGATTGTACTTCCAAGACCTGATAAGAGTCGGTCACTATTAAAACATTAGCCAGTAGATGAGTAAAATAGCTAGCCTGGGAGGTGTCTTGCTTTCTTATTTCTTTTTTTTTTTTTTGGGGGGGGGTGGCGTGGGGAAGGGAGGGTGGAGAACGAGTCATGCCAGGGTTTCACCTATCTCTCTGGGCTGACATTTTCAGTTAGAAAGAGAGCAACAGAGAGAGGTGGGAAGACACCACCATACTGAAGCTTCTTCCTGTGCACTGAGGGCTGGGCTAGAACCTGGTTTGGGCACACAGCAAATTAGTTGCACTATCCAGGTGAGATTTTTAGTGTATCTCTCCCTCCCTCTAGGTCTCTCTCTCTCTCTCTCTCTGTGTGTGTTATCTGAAAAAAGAAGCTTTGGTGTTGAGCCAAAGAGCACAAATATAATCAAGGTCTTTTGGGGGAGTACAGTACTTTAATACAATTTTCTTTGTTCTTCTTAACAATAGGATTCAAATTTTCACTTCTATATCATACTAAGAGAGATAACTCAGACAGGAAAACCTAGTACTGTATACATGTGATCTCTAAAACTGAAATGAGATTGGACTCATCAATAAAGAGTAGAATAACTGGGCCTGGCAGCAACACACCCTGTTAAACACACATAGAATGAAATGCAAGAATCTGGTCAAGGAACTGGGTTGGAGCCCCCTTTCCCCACCTGCAGGGAGATGCTTCACAAGTGCAACACAGGTCTACAAGTGTCTGTCTTTCTATCTCCCTCTCTGTCTCCCCTCCCTCTCAATTTCTGTCCTATGGGAAATATGGCCACCAGGAGCAGTAGATTCAGAGTGCTGGCACCAAGCCCCAGCAATAACCCAGGAGGCAAAATAACATAACAAAACAAACATACAAACTTCTCTGCAAACCAAAATAAATAAGAATATTGAGTGCTAGGGAGATAGCATAGTGGTTATGCAAAAAGACTTTCATTCCTGAAATTCTGAGCTCACAAGTTTAGTCCCCAGAAATACCAAAACTAGAACTGAGCAGTGTTCTGGTCTCTAAAAGTAGTCTATTGATAAAGCAATGTAAATGACTACACTTTGGTAAGTAAAAGGGGTCAAGTGTAGACATCTGTGTATTACATGACTTCATTTATATGGTAACCAGGAACAGATACAATTCAAAGGAAACAGAATACATCAGCAATGACCAGTTTGGAGGAATAGAAGGAGTGATGGCAGAGAGACCACATGAGAGAGTAGTGAGGGTGGGTAGTGGAGTTTGGTATATGCTGTATCTTGTAAATGTCAAGAATCATAAAAACTAGGTGAGAGAAAAAACATAATGGTTATGCAAAAGGATTTCTTCTTTTAAAATATTTTTTATTATTAGTGATACAATAATGATTGACCAGATTGTGGGATAAGAGTACAATTCAATTCCCACCACCAGTTCTATACCCCCTCCCCTCCACTGGAAGCGTCCCTATTCTGTATTCTTCTGTGGGAGTATGGACCAAAATTCTTTATGGGTTACAGAAGGTGGGAGGTCTGGCTTCTGTAATTGCTTCTCCACTGGACAAATAGGCATTTGCAGGTTGATCCATCTCCCCAGCCCATTTCTATCTTTCCCTAGTGAGGCTGGGCTCTGGGGAGGTAGGGCTCTAGGACACACTGTTGAGGTGATCTGCCCAAGGAAGGCAGGTTGGCGTCATGGTGGCATCTGCAACTAAGCGGCTGAAAAGCACTAAGATGTAAAGCAGAATAAATCATTTTATAATCAGGAACCTAGAGATAAGAGTCTAATAGCTGAAATTTGGGGTCTTCATGTTGGAAGAAACTAGGAAGTCTATTTTAGGTATATTCCAAGGGGCCCATGACTTTACTAATGCAAAAGGCTCTCAAAGGCTTTCATTCCTGAGGTTCTGAGATTCCAGGTTCAGTCTCAAGCACCATCATAAGACAGAGCTGAGCAGTGTTCTGGTCAGCCTTTACCTCCATCTTTGTCTCTCTCAATAAATAAATAAAACATTTTACACCTATGGGCATCTAATCTTTGATAAGGGGGCCCAAAGGATTAAATGGAAAAAGGAGGCTCTCTTCAATAAATGGTGCTGGGAAAACTGGGTTGAAACATGCAGAAGAATGAGATTGAACCACTTTATCTCACCAGAAAAAATCAACTCCAAATGGATCAAAGACTTAGATGTCAGACCAGAAACAAACAGAGAGACCCCTCACAGAATGGGAGAAGATCTTCACATGCCAGACATCAGACAAGAAACTAATCACCAAAATACATAAAGAGCTCAGCAAACTTAGCACCAAAAAAGCAAATGACCCCATCCAAAAATGGGCAGAGGATATGAACAAAACATTCACCTCAGAGGAGATCCAAAAGGCTAACAAACATATGAAAAACTGCTCTAGGTCACTGATTGTCAGAGAAATGCAAATTAAGACAACACTAAGATACCACCTCACTCCTGTAAGAATGGCATACATCAGAAAGGAGAGCAGCAACAAATGCTGGAGAGGATGTGGGGACAGAGGAACCCTTTTACATTGCTGGTGGGAATGTAAATTGGTACAGCCTCTGTGGAGAGCAGTCTGGAAAACTCTCAGAAGGCTAGACATGGACCTTCCATATGATCCAGTAATTCCTCTCCTGGGGTTATAACCCAAGGACTCCATAACACCCAACCAAAAAGAGGTGTGTACTCCTATGTTCATAGCAGCACAATTCATAATAGCTAAAACCTGGAAGCAACCCAGGTGCCCAACAACAGATGAGTGGCTGAGAAAGCTGTGGTATATATACATAATGGAATACTATGCAGCTATCAAAAACAATGAACCCACCTTCTCTGACCCATCTTGGACAGAGCTAGAAGGAATTATGTTAAGTGAACTAAGTCAGAAAGATAAAGATGAGTATGGGATGATCCCACTCATCAACAGAAGTTGATTAAGAAGGTCTGAGAGGGAAACTAAAAGCAGGATCTGACTAAATTGTAAGTAGGGCACCAAAGTAAAAACCCAGTGGTGAGGGGTAGACATGCAGCTTCCTGGGCCAGTGGGGGGTGGCAGTGGGCAGGAGGGATGGGTCACAGTCCTTTGGTGGTGGGAATGGTGCTTATGTACACTCCTAGCAAAATGTAGACATATAAATCAGTAGTTAATCAATATGAGAGGGGGAAAATCAATTGTATGTCTCAAAGTTTTTCAAAACACAAACTGAATCCTTTTACTATATAGGCTGTGTATTTGATATGCGGACTCTCTCAAAAGCCTAGACCAAGTAGATTAGAAGCATCCAATAGCACAGCTATATACAAGATACTGGATACTGTACAGCAAACCATAACAAAAGGACTTTTCAAAGTTAACCCAATTACCAAATAATGTGATGATAACATTAACTATTGAATGTCTTTTTGAACCCTAAGACAGCAGGAACCTCACATCTCCACTATAGAGCCCCTACTTCCCCCAGTCCTGGAACCCTTGGATAGGGCCCACTTTCCCGTATGCATCTCCCAATCCAAACCAAATAATATTGCATCCGCCGATCACAACCTAACCAACGCAACGATTGCCACCTCAACATGCTTCACCTCAGACTGTGTCCAGAGACTTCACGTGTGGAATGACAACCCTTCAGCTTCATTACTCGGGTGAGACCTTTCCTTTTATAGTATACTCTAATTTCATCTCAGGTAGTTCACTTTCTAACAAAGTACCATAACCTAGATATACACCAGTTTCTGTGAGAGAGAGCTTATGTGCACACGTATCCATAAACTACTGCAAAATATATACCTGAAAGCAGTAGTTCAGTAGATTTTGCAGTGAGTACCTCCCTAACACTTCCTCTCCACTATTCCAAGCTTGAGATCCATGATTGCTCAACAAATTGTTTGGCTTCGTATGTTAACTCTCTTTTCAATCACCAGGTTCCAGATGCCACCAGGATGCTGGCCAGGCTTCCCTGGATTGAAGACCCCATCAATGTGTCCTGGAGCTCAGCTTCCCCAGAGACACACCTTACTGGGGAAAGAGAGAGGCAGACTGGGAGTATGGACCGACCAGTCAACGCCCATGTTCAGCGGGGAAGCAATTACAGAAGCCAGACCTTCCACCTTCTGCAACCCTCAATGACCCTGGGTCCATGCTCCCAGAGGGATAGAGAATGGGAAAGCTATCATGGGAGGGGGTGGGATATGGAGATTGGGTGGTGGGAATTGTGTGGAGTTTTACCCCTCCTACCTTATGGTTTTGTTCATTAATCCTTTCTTAAATAAAAAATTTAAAAAAAACAAACATTTTTTAAAAGTCATAAAAGTATAGATAATAAAAGCATGTTCACTGTATGTAAATATGAAAAATAAAAGCAGGCACTGAGCAGTGGTGTAGTTGGTTAAACATATTAACATGCATAAGAACCAGGGTTCAAGCCTCCAGTTCCCATCTACAGAAGGTAAGCTTCATGAGTGGTGAAGCAGGGCTGTAGGTATCTCTGTTTTTCTCTCCCCGTCTCTATCCCTCTCCCCTCTCAAGTTCTCTCTGTGCTAGCAAATAATAAATGAATAAACAAAATTAAAAAAATAAAAGCCATGTCTAGAAAGCAGGAAAGTATAAAGGAAATAAACCCATATTCAATGATAATAAAAATAAAATGTTACTGTTGACTACTAAATGATTCTTCTTCCTTCTTCACACTCGTCTGTATGGCAGCAGACTATGTTAACATTTCCTCTTACTTTCAGTCTGTTGGTGAGCTTGGGGGGATGATATAGGAAGATGGAGGATGGCAATGTTAAGATGTCGGTTCTCATAACTATTTCCCGTGATACTACATTAACCTGGTTGTGGTCTACCATTCATCAACAGGGCCTAGTCATCTTCAACTCAACCTCCCTAGCACTTTTTAGCTCAACTTTTTCACTTCACCTCAGGTGACCAAATGATAGTGGCAATCCCCAAAGATACCATCCCCGAGAAATCACACTGCTTTGGGTGTTTCTTTGAATCTGCTGAGTATGCTTTTGTATGTGTAATGCTCTACAAACCTCTCAAATCATCCACTTTGAATTTGCCACCCATTTCGTGCAAAAACACTTCCTAGTACGTTGAGTAAAGATTGGGGAATGAGAAAGCAACTAGCATGTTCATGGAACAGTGAGCAGCTTAAGAGGAGGAAAAGACGTCATTGGAATGTGACAGCTCATGGAAGCAGGTAGAATACATAGTGTGAGCATATAATCAGCAAGGCCATAAGTGAGAGAAAAATACAATCACTAGAAATTTCTGAACTCAACATACTGTAACTTAAGTGATTCTTAAGTATTGACTAAAGAATTCAAAGCATACTGGAGAAAATGCTGGGTTAGAGGAATAATTAAGAGAATGAAGCATTGTTAAATGGGAATCTGGGGAATGTTATGCATGTAAAAACTATTGTATTTACTGTTGAATGTAAATCATTAATTCCCCAATAAAGAAATAAATTATTAAAAAAAAAAGTAGTACTATCAACCCCTCCTCTAAAAAAAAAAAAAAAAAAAGACCATTCTGATTAAGTGTCCTCTAAAGCAAATAGATCTGAGACAAGAGCATGTTAAAAGACTCTTTGGGGCTTTAGTTAGCAAAATTCAGATTATGGAAATGAGTTTTCCAGCTTCTTCAACAAATAAAAGTTCAAAGAAAATAAAGGAAAAACCAAAATAGAGGCAAAACCCATAAAGAGACATATCACCTGACTGTGGCCCTTGTTTGGATCTTAGATGAAAATGAAGGAACACAGTAAAAGCTAAACAAAAAATATTTAAAAAAAAAAGAATGAAGCATGGTTTGTAAAGCAAAAGTAGCTATACAGTAACTATATAGTAGATATGGCAAGCACAAAAAATTAGATGTTGGAAATTAAATGGATAAAGGTTGGGAGACATAAACCAAAATAAACCAAGATAAACCAAAGATAACTTTGAAAGTCTAAGACTAGAAGAGACTATATGCTGTCAAGAGACTACTTGTTCGTCAGGCAGATTGAAGTGTCACAAAAGATGTTTAGTAGGTAAGGAGCTCAGATACTTTAAGAATTAGCTCTGGTTGGTGACTTTTTTCTTTCAGAGACAGGGCTTTCTACCTGTGTGACTTTACTACTCTTGGATTTGCTTTTTTATTCAGACAGAGAGAGAAGATGAGGTACCACAGTACCCAGTGCTTCCTCTGGTGTTACGATACTCTCATAGGGTGCTGGGGTTCAAACCTGGGTTGTGCAGAGAGGAAGGCATTTATCCTACCCTGCAATCTTTCAATCTGTACTGAATTTGATTTTAGCATTTAGAAGAAAAAAAGATTTTCCTGATTAAAAAAAAAATTCCAAAGTTGTTAATACCTTTTGAGAACCAGCAGATGGCTCAGTATGCAGGATTCCAGGGATCACTGGCAAATGGAGTTCTCATTAGTGTCTTCTCTTCATGTCTTTTCTCTCCTCTGTCTTTTATAGTCTTGGTGCTTAGCTAAAATAGAGCCCAAAACATAAAGTCACATTTTGTTAAGTTATTAAGGCATTAATAATTATTAAGTTATTAAGGGATCCTTACACTGGTCCTTGAGCTTGGTGCCATGTGCACTTAACCTGCTGCTACTTCCTTGCCCTCTATTCTGTTCTACTCTACTCTACTCTACTCTACTCTACTCTACTCTACTCTACTCTACTCTACTCCTCTACTCTACTCTACTCTACTCTACTCTACTACTCTACTCTACTCTACTCTACTCTATTCTACTCTGTTCTACTACTCTACTCTACTCTACTCTACTACTCTACTACTCTACTCTACTCTATTCTACTCTATTCTACTACTCTACTCTACTCTACTCTATTCTACTACTCTACTCTACTCTATTCTACTACTCTACGCTACTCTGCTCTACTCTATTCTACTCTACTCTACTCTACTCTACTCCACTCCACTCCACTCCACTCCACTCCACTCCACTCCACTCCACTCCACTCTACTCTACTCTACTCTACTCTACTCTACTCTACTCTACTCTACTCTATTCTGTTCTATTGAGGCAGAGAGCAATGAAGAAGGGAGGGGGAGAAAGAGATAGAGACAGAGAGACAATTATAGCACCACTTGAAAGCTTGTGCAAGGTTCCCACTGCATCTGGAAAGCAGGAGCATGAGCCCATGTCCTTTCACATGAAAATGCATGCACTCTACCAAGTGCATGTCCACTCACCCCCTCCCTTGCCAGTGCTGTTTGTAAAACTCGATATTTGGAAACAATTCAAGTGTCCATCAGTAGATGCGCAGCTTAAAAAAGTCATGACATATATGCACAATGGAATGTTACATAGATGTAAAAAATTATGATGTCTTCTCCTCTGCCACAACATAAATATCATCATGTTATCATTGAATGTGTAAGTATTCCCAATAGGTTTTTTTTTTTTTTTGCCTCTAGGCTTATTGCTGGGGCTGGGTGCCTGCACCAAGAATCCATTGCTCCTGGAGGCCATTTTTCCAGGTTTTTTTTCTCCTTGTTGTCATTATTATTATTGTTGTCATTGCTGTTGTTGCTGTTGGATAGAACAGAGAGAGAAATCGAGAGAGGAGGGGCGACAATGAGGGAGACAAAAAGACAGACACCTGAAGGTCTGCTTCACTGCCCATGAAGTGACACCCCCCCTGCAGGTGAGGAGCCGGGGGCTCCAACCAGGATTCTTCCAGCAGGTCCTTGCACTTCACACCATGTGCGCTTAACCTGCTGCACTACCTACCGCCTGAGCCCTGACCCCCATAGTTTTATTTATTGCTATTTAATTGTGGTAGAAAAAATAAACTGACTCAGAATATATGTTGCATGTATGTTAAGGGCAGGGACAAATCTTATTTTTTCTAAGTTTTAAAAATTTTTTACCAAAACACTTATCAGCTCTGGCTTATGGTGGTGCAGGGATTTCAGAGCGTCAGGCATGAGAGTCTCTTTGCATAACATTATACTAACTACCCCTGCCCAATCTTATTTGTTCTTAATTTTACTGACATAAAAGATGATCACTGGCAGGGGAGACAGCATAATGGTTATGCAAACAGACTCTCATGCCTGAGGATCCTAAGTCCCAGGTTCAGTCCCCCGCACCACCATAAGCCAGAGCCGAGCAGTGCTCTGGTGTTACTCTCTCTGCATTTCTCTCAAAAATAAAATAAATAAAATATTTTTAAATATAAAAAAAGATGATCACTAGATATAAAGTGTCCAAATCACAGAAAAAGTAGCTGCCATCCACTATGGTAATGAACTCACTCAATAACCAAATATGCAGTCCATTTTCACAAAATACATATCATAAAACTAGCTTCTTATTTCATTTCACCACTCATAGTAAACTATTTAACTATATTAAGACAACTATAAGGCTCAACTATAAAATGCAGCACAGCAACAGTCTTAATATCAATATACTGTGGCAGTGTGTGTGTGTGTGTGTGTGTGTGTGTATGTGTAGAAAAGTACTTGATTTAGTTCTTGGTATTTTATGAGAGTCATCCAAGACATAGGCCAGGTGGTGTCACACCTGACCAGCTCACATAGTACTATGTATATGGACTCACACAAGGACCAGGGTTCAAGCCCTGGCTCCTCACCTTCAGCAAGGATGCTTCACAAAAGATGAAGTAGGTCTTCAGGTGTCTATCTTTCTCTCTTCCTCTTTATCTCCTTCCCCCTTTCAATTTCTCTCTGTCCTATCAAATAAAATGATGAACAGCAAAGGGGTTGGGAATTGCTGCCAGAAGCAGTGGATTCATAGTGCTGACACTGAGCCCCACTGCAACTGGAGTGGGAAAATAATAACCTTAGTGGGAAAATAATAACCTTAGAATCCTTGTTCCCACCTTCAAGGGGAAAGCTTCACAAGTGGTGAAGCAGGGCTGCAGGTGTCTCTCCATTTGTCTCCCTATCTATCTCCGCTACATAGTGCTACAAGAAGTTATGGAAGTGCATATGATCAGAAGAATTAGTCATATGGATCTATAAATGGAAATCAGATAAATGATTAAATAATTGGTACAGCACTTTCTGGACAGAAATATGGACTGACATAAGTCCCATGATATCACTGAGTTTGACTATTTTTTTTATTTCAAAATTTATTGATTGATTTTTGTGAGAGACAGGGAAAGAGAACTAGTCAAAGAATGAAAGAACAGAGCTTTTTTTTTTTTATCACTCTGATATATGGTGGTGTTGGGGATTAAATCTACTGTCTCTGGAATCTCAGGCAGAAAATCCTGACACTTTACTGTTATGCTGTCTTCCCTGCTCCACAGGTTTTGCCTTTTAGATAAATCAAGTGTACAAAACTGAGTGTGAACAGAACTGATTTTCCTCCTTTCTTTATCATTTTATTTCATCAAATTGGAAATTTGAAAACCACAGACTTATTCACTCAGTAATGTAGAATTTGTTGATTACCGTCTGTCTCAGAGGAAATGCTAGATGGTATCTCTGTATAGTGCTGTAGTCAACCCCCTGGGATCAGCTGTGCTTCTGAATACAGAACTTTTCAAAACTTCAAAAACTAATACAGTGCATGCATTTTCTATTACAAAATACTCTCAGGGGGGTACCCTGAGCAGTATACTATAGCCAAACACATAAATGTGTCAGCATCAAAATCATGACTATTCGGATAAGAATAATGAAGTTCACAAATGGACTCAAATGAAAATAAAACAGGTTTTTTTTTTTCCAGTCAGATGAGTTACAGAGGCATTATTTCAGCTCTTCGGATTTCAGAATTGTAGATAAAAACTTAAGAGACTGGTGGTGATTAATGAAACACAGAACTGTCTCTGATTTCAGTAACTCAGTGAGTGTTAATATTTAGTTGGTTCATATTAGTTGATCCAGACTGATGCTAAAATATTGATATGTGTGTCCAGAGACTTCACGTGTGGAATGACAACCCTTCAGCTTCATTACTCAGATGAGACCTATCCTTTCATAGTATACTCTAATTCCATCTCAGGTGGTTCACTTTCTAACAAAGTCCCAAAACCTAGATGTACACCAGTTTCTGTGAGAGAGAGCATAAGTTCACACATATCCATAAATTACTACAAAATATATACCTGAAAGTAGAAGTACACTGGAGTTTGCAGTGAATACCCCCGTAATACTTCCTCTCCACTATTCCAAGCTTTGGGTCCATGGTTGCTCAACAATTTGTTTGGCTTCGTATGTTAACTCTCTTTTCAGTCACCAGGTTCCAGATGTCATCAGGATGCCGGCCAGGCTTCGCTAGACTGAAGACCCTACCAATGTGTCCTGGAGCTCTGCTTCCCCAGAGACACACCTTACTAGGGAAAGAGAGAGGCAGACTGGGAGTATGGACCGACCAGTCAACGCCCATGTTCAGTGGGGAAGCAATTACAGAAGCCAGACCTTCCACCTTCTACAACCCACAATGACCCTGGGTCCATGCTCCCAGAGGAATAGAGAGTGGGAAAGCTATCAGGGGAGGGGGTGGGATATGGAGATTGGGTGGTGGGAATTGTGTGGAGTTGTACCCCTCCTATCCTATGGTTTTGTTAATTAATCCTTTCTTAAATAAAAAAAAATATTGATGTGTTTTATTCCCAGTGGTTAAGTGATCTTTCTGTCAAGTGATTCAAGGCTTCTCCCTTCCATTCCCGGGACCCATGGTGCTCTCCATGTACCTGTCAAGACTGACAACTGAAGTGACACCTGATCCTACATGCAGCCTGTGTGTGGTGGGTTCTTGAGCCATGCCACTTGTCTACAGAATTAGATGTCGCTCCTGAAATTACAGGATGGCAGATGTCTTAGTAGGATCAGAAAATTTCTATTGGATGAAAAGAGGTTGAGAGAGCTAAAGACTCCCACTTATCCCACTTCCTTTTATCTTTTGACCTTTATATTCAGAGGTTTTGGTAAGCAGGAGGTCAATGGAATCATTCTCAGTCCTTGACCTTACTGTTGATAGCAGGGCTATAGTTCCTGACGAGTTGGGTAGAAGAACTCTGGGTAGGAATTTGCCCCATGATCTCTCATCAATGGCTTTTTAAAAGATATTTATTATTTATTAGATAGGGATAAAGAGAAATTGAGTAAGGAGGGGTAGATGAAGAGGGAAAGAGACAGAGAGACACCTGCAGCCCTACCTCAGCACTCATGAAACTTTCCCCCTGCAGGAGACAGGGGCTTGGACTTGAGTCCTTGTGGGCTATTATATATGCGCTCAGCCAGGTGCGCCACTGTCTGCCCCTCTCATCAATGGCTTTACCTACTATGTTGACATCAGGTAGAGGACATTCCTTTTGTGTTATTTTTGATTTTTCTCACTACCTGTCACCTTATAATATAACATAATTAAAAGAGCTTGTAATTTAATGAAAGACTTACTGGTAAAGCATACTTTTAGAAATAATATTTCTGGGCCTGGGAGATAACACAGTGAGTAAGGCACTGGACTTGGAAGCATGAGGTCCAGAGTTCAGTGCCCAGCAAACCATGTGTCACAGTGACACTCTGGTTCTCTCCCTCTCTATCTTATATCCATAAATAAAGAAATATTTTATTTTATTTTATTGCCTCCAGGGTGACCATTGGGGCTTGGTGCCAGCACTAAGAATCCATTGCTCCTGTGGCCATTTTTTAAAATTATTATTATTTTTTTTGATAGGACAGAGAAAAATTAAGAGGAAGAGAGAAAGACACCTGAAGACCTCCTTCACTACTTGTGAAGCGACCCCCCCCCCACCCCCTGCCCTGCGCTGGTAGGGAGGTCGGGGCTCCAACTGGGATTCTTGAGTGGGTCCTTAAGCTTCATACTCTGTGCACTTATCCCAGTGTGCCACTGCCTGGCCCCCAGTAAAGTAAATTTAAAAAAAAGAAATAATACTCCTGCGAAAACTCCTTCATCAAGATTTAGTTTCCTTTATTATCTGTCTATAAAGTTGGTATGATAATACCAACATGTTTACCAGCATGTTTGTCAAAACTGAATGAGATGATGTATATTGATAAATAAAGTTGACATTCACATTTTTTTGTCTGATTGAAAGTAACTCTTTAGAATTGGCATTTTTTCCCCCACTGAATTAGATCAACTCTAATATCTGCACTTCCAAATGAGATGAATTATTGATCAATTACCCACCCCCTATCCCAATCAATTGGCCAGAGGTCAATGACCTAAGTGAAAAACAATTAGGACTTTCAGCAAAATATTCTTCCAGTATTAATTTAGTATTATGTGCAGTGCAGTATAATAAATTAGAATACTACTTCCGGGATATGACTTCCCTGGCTTAAGACACCTCTTGGTCCCTGTGCATTACTTTTAAAGATTTATTTTACTAATTAATGAGAAAAAAAGGAGAGAGATAAAAACCAAAGCATCACTCTGACACAGGGAGTGGACCTCATGCTTGAAAGTTCAGCTCTTTATCTACTGTGTTGTCTCATCTCCCAGGTCCCCCCGCCCCCAGATTTATTCAACCTCTATAATCTTCATTTTTAAAAATATTTTTAGATCTTTTTTAGTATATTTATTTATTTTTCCTTTGTTGCCCTTGTTGTTTTTATTGTTGCTGTTGTTATTGATGTTGTTGTTGTTGGGTAGGACAGAGAGAACTGGAGAGAGGAGGGGAAGACAGAGAGGGGGAGAGAAAGTTAGACACCTGCAGACCTGCTTCACCGCCTGTGAAGCGACTCCCCTGCAAGTGGGAAGCCGGGGGCTCAAACTGGGATCTTTACGCCAGTCCTTGTGCTTTGTGCCACGTGCGCTTAACCACTGCGCTACCGCCCGACTCACTTAATCTTCATTTTTTAATTAGTAAAAATGAATAAGAACTGTTTTTATTCCATAGTATTGTCATAACTGTTATGCAATTTAATGACTTTGTAGTGGTTAGTACAGTACATGTATTAATCAAAATTGCAAAAGAACTATGTTTTCCTCATGTGTTAAGCAATTAATCCTCATGTAAGCTTGTGAAATAGATATAGTTATCTACTTACTGTTGAAGAAACTATCTTTAAAGTGCTTCTATTATTCATTCAATTTGCATGTTAAAAACTCTGCTCCCTGACTAGGTTTAAGTACTCTCTCTCTCTCTGCCTCTCCCTCTCCCCCCATCTCTCTCTCTGGGTTTTTGCCCCCTACTAGTGTTATTGCTGAACCTTTTTTTTTTTTTTTAATACCTTCACTGCTCCACCATTTTTCATTGTGGCGGCCATATTTTGTCTTTTTTACGATAGACGAAAAGTGACAGAAAGAAAGAGAGACACACAACTACACTGCTCATGAAGAGTCCCTCAGGCAGGTGGGGACCAGGGCCTGGAAACCAGGCCCCTGCATATGGCAGCATGTGGACTCCGCTAGGAAAGTCATCATCTAGCCCCAGTAGCTGATATTTTAGCCACTATATTCTCGGCTCCATAAAGGATTCTGCTTGTTGCCATGAATTCTCGACTTCCAATAAACTCAGCTTTTCAGAAATGGCCGATGTTAAATATTAAATGAAAATGAGTTAAAGGGCAAGATAAAGGGAAGAATGTCTTCGGGAAGTACATATTTATTTATTTATTTTTCCTCCAGGGTTATCGCTGGGGTTTGGTGCCTGCCCTATGAATCTACTACTCCTGGAGGCCATTTTTCCCCTTTGGTTGCCCTTGTTGTTTATCGTTATTATTGTTATTATCGTTGTTGTTATTGCTGTCGTTGTTGTTGGATAGGACAGAGAGAAATGGAGAGAGGAGGGGAAGACAGAGGCAGATAGAGAAAGGCACCAGCAGACCTGCTTCACCGCCTGTGAGGCGACTCCCCTGCAGGCAGGAAGCCAGGGGCTAGAACCAGAATTTCTGTGCAGGTCCTTGTGCTTCGCGCCATGTGTGTCTAACCCGCTGTGCTACCGCCTGGCTCTAGTACACAGTTATTTATCACAGATAATACAGTGGGGGCATTAGGAACATAATCTCTCGGAAAGAGATAGTTGATATAGTTCTCTCTCATTCTCTCACAAGACAACAAGGAGCTCATGAACCATGACTCAGTGTGCTCAGATACAGTATGTTTGCTGAGATCAGCTTGGAAGGTCCATTGGTGTACGTGGCCCATCATTAAGACAGCTTGACCACATTTGTGTTGCTGCTTGTCATAGTTCATCTTCTGCATTCAGTTTTGTTCTTGGATCTTCTACTGCTTATAAGTGTCCGAGAGAGCTTTATCAAGACCATTTGATGATAATCACACAGCTCATCATAGTGCGAACACTTTGTGGAGTTAGGGACACTTTATTGAAAATCACTTACTCCATCTCTTAGAAATGCTATTTTTGGTTTTATTTCACACAGACAGCTTTTTTTTTTTTTTTTTTCAGATTCAGAGTGAATGTATGTCTCCACAACACTGAACTCTAAATCTAAGTGCCATTGGGAATTTAGGAAAGACATAAAGAGAAAAGTCTCTGGACTATGAAACACTGACAAGTTCAAAAGAAGCAAATTGAAAGACCCTTTTCCAAAACAGGTCTTCAAAAGTAGAATCAGTGATCATTACCGAAATGCAGGTTGTGGTGGGCCCCTATGATTACCAGGGAAAAGCATGCTATGTCAAGGTCCTTTAAAGACTGGTATTCTTTGATTTGTGCTTTGAAATTAATGTTCTGTATTGAGAAAAATTCCAACATCAGTATGTGAAGAAAAAAAAAAGCAATATAGTAGAAACAATGACAAACACTTGTAATATGTCAGTCCAATATGACAACCTTAGAAGACCTTTGCTAAATTTCCTTGATTGCAAATGTAGCAGTGATACTAAAATCTTAGAGTTACTAAATCCTATAGTCTTTATGTGGCATTTAAGATAAAACATGTTTTGAGAATGGAGAAAATCTTTTAAAAATACTTAAAACAGGGAGTCGGGCTGTAACGCAGTGGGTTAAGCGCAGGTGGTACAAAGCACAAGGACTGGCATAAGGATCCTGGTTCGAACCCCGGCTTCCCACCTGCAGGGGAGTCGCTTTACAGGCAGTGAGGTGTCTATCTTTCTCTCCTCCTCTCTGTCTTCCCCTCCTCTCTCCATTTCTCTCTGTCCTATCCAACAACGACGACAACAATAATAATAACTACAACAATAAAACAACAAGGGCAACAAAAGGGAATAAATAAATAAAATAAAATATAAAAAAATACTTAAAACAGTACTTGCTATCTACTGATATATTCCACAACACACAACACACACACACACTAGTTTAAATCATACATAATACATTGTCCCGTCCCTATTCATAGATAATTTAGAGAATTCTCTACTTACTGTAGTTGCATAAACACCTTGCACTTTCTAAGCACTAAAATTATTACTGAAGAATGTCAGGTGTCATTTGAAATGTGAGCATTAACTTGAACTTTAGCTACTCAAATTTCCTCTAAAATATCAACTTGGTAATTTAACAACTGCTAACATTACAAGAGGATTTATGAGAAGAAAATGTCTTTTAATTTGATCATAGGAAGCAAAGTATAGTTCTACAAGATCACAAGCTAGGCAATCACCATTGGGAAAAAAATTATGAGTTCAAAGTCAAAGGAAGTAGAAAATTCATAAGTAAAATGCAGATTTTTGAGTATCAAAAAGTATTATGTATAATGTCAAAAATAGGATAACTGGATATTACTGAATTTAAGAAAAATAAGCAAAATTCTCTTCTTTATTTGCCAAGAACATATTGCCTAGAGTCTCTGAAATCATGGATAAAAATTAGTGTTGTATTGTCTCTCCTTTCTGTTTCCCTCTATATGTCCTCTCTCTCTCTGTCTTGTTGTAAAGTTAAAAAGAAAAGTTATTATATTTGAATGATTCTTTTTATTAGTGATTTAATAATCATTAACAAGACCATAAGATAACAGGGGTACAATTCCACTCAGTTCCCAACACCAGAATTCTGTGTCCCATCCCCTCCATCGGAAGCTTCCCTATTCTTTATCTCTCTGGGAGTATGGGCCAAAATTCTTTATGAGGGTGGGAGGTCTGGCTTATGTAACTGCTTCTCCATCGGACATGGGCATTGGCAGGTAGCTTTATACCTCTAGCCTGTTTCTATCTTTCCCTAATAGGCAGGGCTCTGGAGAGGTAGGGTTCCAGGACATACCAGTGAGGTCATCTGTGCAGGGAAGTCAGGTTGGTGTCATGGTAGCATCTGCAACTGGGTGGCTGAAAAAGCATTAAGATAAAAAGCAAAACAAATTGTTTAATAATTAGGAACCTAAAAGCAATAATATAGCAGATGAAATTTGGGGAAATGATCCAAGGTTTGATTTGCTCTATAGTCATGAAAACCATGCTTATGAATCCTAAAAGTAGCACTAATCATTTTACAGATTAATTTAAATAAACTGCTTCATCCATACTGTTGATAACAAAAATGATAATATATAAAAAATTCATAGCAATAAAAGACTTGGGCAACAAAGTTATTTAGTAAAGTTGTATATTTAAAATGAAAAAGTTTTAAGGCACTTTAACAGATTTACTCCAGTTAAATTTATTTTTCAAAAGTTTGTTCTAGTAAGATGTCATCAAAATAAACATGGAATAAAAGTATGCAAAAATGTCGGTGGACTAATTGGCAATGATTTATTCTGTCTGTCAAGGTTTGTTTTTTCTGTATAAAATTTTTCTAGGATTAAAGAAGAAGCTAAGGAAAGCAGGCAGGCCAAGCTGGTGGAATAAGAGGATCTGTCCTTTTCTTCACCCACATCAACAGTAAAGTCATACCAAGACACGGAAATAGCTCAAAGACACAGATCCAAATTTCAAAACAATCTTCCATAAAAGGATATAAGAAGACAACAATGAGTTAAAACACCAAAAAAAGCCCTCCCCAACTACAAAAGGCCCTCCTTTGCACAATGGGTCACAATAAGCAGAGATCTCTAAGGTGCAGATTTTTCATATGGTGAGCAGGAGGCAGACTGAACAACGTTCAGATACTCCAATTCTGTTACAAGTTTGTCTACAATTTAACAACATTGAGAAATCAAAAGTTGTTAAGAATGTAGTATGTATTATGTCCGTAAGCAAAGAGAAAGGCAGGGTCAAGTGGTGCAATTAGCAGACATCATTAGCATACAAGGTAACAACACAGGAACTGTAGTATCATGAGAAGTGAATTTGATTTAATTTGACATTTGGTGGAAAGACATCCCACTTTTGCCTTTTCTTTCTGGCTCCTGCTCCTTTCTCCTTCTTTCCTTGGATCCATGCTCACTTGGGCTCACAAGGATGAATATGTTTGGCTAAGGTGGGGACGAATAAAAGACTTATGATTTATGTAGTTTGGCTGTTGCTTAAGCCTTTTTCTCAATGTAACTTAGCAGTTACTTAGGAACCTAACACAATTGCTCATTTCAAATACTCTCAAACACTCCAAAACTTTTATTTTTCTACAAAAAAAAATTATAAACTAGGCCAGACTTGCAGCAGTGTTGCTGGGGGCTGTGTTAGTTTGCCAAACAGGACCTAGTGGACACAGTGACATTGGATTTCAGTCTGCATAACAGACCCTGATAGTGAATTATGGCAGAGGGTTCTTCTACTGACCTGCAAGATCCTGTAAGATCCTGCTCCTTACCAGCCTGTCAAGTGGAAAACCTGCAATATAGAAGATCCTGCCAGATTCTATTCCCCAGCAGCCTGCAAAGCAGAGAACCTATAATGTCAAACTTTCAAATGTTACTCAAAGTGGTTCAGTCTTAGTGTTATGTATAACCTCACAAGACAGTAGTGATTGCAAACCCAGGTTCATTCAAACACAGACCTCTTTCTCAGGTCCTCAAGAAGATGAAGGAAGTCATAACAGAAATCAAAGAGATAAGGAATATAGCAGCTAACCTTAGCGATATATGCAGTAGAGGGGACCACCTAGCAGAATGACCAATTTTAATTTTCTGTATTATTAAAGGAAACAGTAAGTACCAGGGTGTCAATAAAAAAACTTAAAAGCACTATAATGTTTTCACATTTTCATTTAATGACTTAATTTAACTTATACAAAAATGACTATGCCTAAAGAAGCAGATATTTTTCTCCTATTGTAGACTATTAGATGATTTTCCAATGATTAAATTGGGGTGACAGCTGTAACCATGAGCTGTGAACTCAGAGCAACAGGGACTTAAAGGTCACACAGGCTCTTGTGCTAACGATAAAGATATATATATAGGCCCTGGGTTGGGCGGATGGAGGTTAATAGTTAATTTTATTCATATTATTTTTTCAAGAATAAGAACTACTCTCTGCCCTTATTCAACTGTCTAGCCCTTTTCTCTGACACCATTTTCTCAGAAGTGTCTTTATCCAACTCTATGTCAGCTATCAAACTCAAGCAAAAACTACAATAAATTGTGGACCCCTAGAAGCATATCTAAAATGGACTTCCTGGCTTCCTTTCACCCTAAAAATTCCTAATCTCATCCACTCTGTTCCTCCTTTTTGGTTCCTGTCCGTTAACCATTTTGTCTCCATTTATACCCTGCCACCTTCCAGACACCAAGTTGCAGATGCTACCATGATTCCACCCTGACTTCACTGGGCAGATGACCTCACCAATGTGTCCTGGAACCTCACCTTTCTGGACCTTTATACTAGGGAAAGATAGAAACAGGCTGGGGATATAGATTGACCTGCCAACACCCATGTCCAAAAATATCTGACTTGCATACATGCTTAATAAACAATTCTTTCCCTGAATGGTTCCAAAGGATCTCTGGCAGTGGGCTTTCTCAGTCCTTCTCCTGCAGGCTAGAGCATTAACCGACCACTACACATGGCTAGTGGAGCAGTACTGTAAGTGTCTCTCTTTCTCTCTGCCTATCTCCCCACCTTTTTTAAAAAAAAAAATTTATTTATTTTCTTTTTGTTACCCTTTATTGTTGTAGTAGCTATTGTTGTTGTCGTTGTTGTTGGTTAGGACAGAGAGAAATGGAGAGAGGAGGGGAAGACAGAGAGGAGGAGAGACAGACAGACACCTGCAGACCTGCTTCACCACCTGTGAAGCGACTCCCTTGCAGGTGGGGAGCTGGGGGCTTGAACCCGAATCCTTAGGCGGGTCCTTGCACTTTGTGCCACGTGTGTTCAACCAGCTGCTACCGCCCAACTCCCCCTATCTCCCCATCTTACTCTTCCTTGCTATCTCTGTTTTTTCACAGTCTATCAGAAGAATTTTAATCAAAATATTTCATGTGTATGTGTTTATATTAATCTGTGTGTATAACCATAATTATAAATATTTTTATGCAGACATAGATAAATCTAAATGTTTTTTAAAGAAACTTGTGATTTCTTTTTTTATATTTATTTTCCTTTTTGTTGCCCTTGTTGTTGGAGTTATTGTTGTTATTTATGTCGTTGTTAGATATGACAGAGAGAAATGGAGAGAGGAGGGGAAGACAGAGAGAGGTTGAGAAAGATAGCCACCTGCAAACCTGCTTTACCGCCTGTGAAGCTAGACCCCTACAGGTGGGGAGCCGGGGGCTGGAACCAGGTCCTTGAGCAGGTCCTTGGGCTTAGCGCCGCCTGCACTTAACCCACTACGCTACCGCCCGACTCCTGATAAATCTAAATGTTATCTCCAATTCTACCACATGAATATTGCTAGCCTCTTTCTGTTATGTATCTTAAAAATTCTATTTCAACAAGAAAAAAATCTGTGTTTCATTTACTTAATTGTTCCATTTTATTATACACATATAGCAGATTCAAAAGTTTTAACCTCAACTCGTGTATAATGTTTGTGTACCTCCTTAAATATTTAGTTTTACAGATGTCTCTAATTTCTAAAATCACTTAGGTCCACACCTTTTCACAGTCATTTCAGTGAAATTCTTCCAAGTATTTGTACCAGGATTAGATTTTCTTATCACAGTCTTTATTTCTCCTGTCTCAAAGTTTATGCCCATTAAGGTTTAATTTTGTGCTCTATTGTTTTAATAGTTTCTTTATTTTCACAAATGTCTTATATTCACAATTATAGTACCATAAAGATTTATTTCATTTCTTTCAATATCCCCTGCAGTTGACCTATGATCCGTTCTTCTGTCTCGAGTCCCTAGCAACATTTAACATGCTGACTATTTTTAAATCTGTCTCTGTCTCACCTACTACGGAAAGTCACTTAACTTAGCTTCATTTTGAAGTGATTACTTTCTGCTTGTCCCCCCCCCCCTTTTTTTTTTTTTGCCTCCAGGGTTATCAGTAGGGCTGAGTGCCTGCACAACAAATCCACTGCTATTCTTTTTTCCCATTGTTGTTGCTGTTATTACTGTTGGATAGGACAGAAAGAAATTGAGAAAGGAGGGGAGGATAGAAAGGGGGAGAGAAAAACACCTGCAAACCTGCTTCACCTCTTGCCAAGCTACCCCTGTAGGTGGGGGGTGGGGGTGGGGTCTACTGAGATCCTTGCACTTGGCACTGTGAGTTCTTAACCAGGGACACTACCACCAGTCCAGTCCCTCAGCTTGTCTTTTTAAGGTTATGATTAAAAAATGCTTTGCGGTGTTTTTATTACACATTATCTTTTTTTTTTTTTGTCTTCAGGGTAATTCAAGTTTTAATGTTAATTTTATTATTTCAAATAAGAGAGAGTAGGTTAGGTGAGGGGAGACAGAGAGAGAACGAGCCAGAGCACCATTCTGCACTTCATATTAGGTGTCCAGTATCAAAGCCTCACTTCACTAGACCATTTCCCTGGTTGCAACTCTTTTCTTCTTCCTGACACAACAAACACCTATTTCTTCCCTAAATGTTTTAGTTCCTCTTAGCCTCTCAAGTGCTGACTGTGCTTCTCTCACCTTGTATGATGTTCTGGAAAGTAGAGAAGATTGACTTGCTCTTGTCATCTTCAAATTCTTCTTCAGTAGCTACTGAAGATCCTTCAAAAAATAAAAGCTTGTGATTTATATGTACCATTTAAATCTTGGTAATTTCTGTACCCCTGTAGTTAATCTTTCCCACCTTCTGACTTCTAGTAGGCTTGATCCCCTTTACACAATGGCCTCATCAGTCTATTTTTCAGATTCCCACTGTAACAAAGATCTTGTTGTTGCCAACAACAGAACAAAGTATCAACCCCTATTGAGATCTTAATCTGTGACACTAAATATAAAAGCAGCCGCAGCCGACTACCCTGGATACCAAGAGAAAATTGTTCCAGCATCAGTCAAGGCTGAATCTCTTGAGTTGTTGAAAAATTTAAACTAATCCAAATGACATGGCTTACTGAAACACCAGAGGTGGAACTACTGGCAGTTTTTACTTTTTTTTTTTTTAATTTCATTATGAGGTTAATGATTTACAGTACAGTTTTTGACACATGGGTAAAATTCTTATCTTGCTATGATAGGTGACTTCAAAACACTCTCACCCCCCAATAAGTTCCCTTTCACCATCAAGCACCAGGACTTCAGAGCCACCAGCCCCCTTCCCAGCATCATTTCCTTTGGTGAAATACATCAGACTCAGACTAAGTTTTACTTTCTGTTTTTCCTTCTTTGTATTTTATTTTATTAGTGATTTAATAATGATTTAAAAGACTGTGTATTTAGATGGGTATAATTACATATAATTCTCACCACCAGAGTTCTGTATCCCATCCCCTCCATTGGAAGGCTCCCTATTCCTTCTGGGAGTATAGACCAAATTTTTTGGGGGGATGCAGAAGGTGGAAGGTCTGGTTTCTATAGTTGCTTCTCTGTTGGACATATGCTTTAACAGGTTTCTCTCTCTCTCTCTCTCTCTCTCTCTCTTTCCTCCTATGAGTGATATCATCCCATTCATCCTTCTCTTTTTGGTTTATCTGACTTAACAAGATTCTTTCAAGATCTGTCCAAGGTGAGGTGAATGTGGCTTATAGAGGAAAATATCTTTTACTTTTTTTGAAGGAAGTATACAAAGATATGCATTACAATTCTTTGTGCCATTTATATCTGTGTTGTTTGAACATGAGCTATGAAATCTATAAACTTTCTAATATGCAGACATATACTCTGCAAGCACTGAAAACCAATGGTAAAATGAAGGCAACAAAAGAAATAAAGGATTTCTATGCTACTAAAAAGTAAAATAAGTGAAATGACAAGTCCTAGTAAAATCCACTCAAGCTAGCAGTGGTCTAAATTTGCCTTTTGAAGGTGACTTAAATGAGAAGCACTGGGTAATATGTCCTAATTAGGGACATGATTATCTCAGTTATTTAAATTTAAATTTTGCATAGCAGTTACCATCAGAATGGAAGGGATTTTGTTTACCCTAGCAGAAGAGCACTATTTGCTAATTACAGGCTTAATGTTAAATTAGGTCCTGTTTCTCTACAGCAGCAAAGTAATCAGAAGAGAATCCCATGCCTCTCTTAAACATTTACATTAGAACTGCTTAATTCTATTGCCCAATTATACCAGAATTTGTTTGGGTAGCTCTGGCAGATGTTCCTTAAGGCTACAAAAAGCACAGTTGCTGCTTCATAGAGGATATTCTCCCATTCATGACCCTCCTGACATCAAAGTAGGGCAGGTTAGTGCATTTGTACCTCCAGAAATGTACTTTGTTCTTCACGGTAAAATTCAGTGTGGCAGATCAATCGAGCACCTGTCATGAGAGTATTTATATTCCATCTGCCTCAGGAAAATGCCACAAGAATTTACAAAAAAAAAAAATGACCCGAATAATTTGTCTTTCAAAAACCCAATGTGATGGACACAGAAAGCTAAGTATTTCTAATTGCTTTATTGCTTTTTTAAAAGACTGTATAAGTTCTTTTGTGCCAAATGATAACACATGTGTAACTCTTTCTACTTTCACAAAGTCACAATATTTTTGGTGCAATCAGATTTTATTGTTCCAAGCCAGAGTGGTTCATAGTTGATTGAATGACACCTGGTCAGTCATTGCCACTCATAAAAAGGCGGCAGTTGACTGGGTTTCCTTTGTCATTTCTTCTCCATGCACCTAATCCTGGGATGAAACTCTGAGGTTCTACATAATGGAACTCATAGCTCAGACCATTTTCACATATACCCTCATCTTCCCCTGTGAACCTGGCTAATTCCCGAGAAACATAGTGACCAGGACTCTCCTGTGTTTAGTTTAACAAGAGAGCTCAGAAAATACTTATACATAGCAATATTTTCAAGGGAAACTTTTGGAAGCAGTTAGATCTTGCTAGTTAGAATGATATTATGGAGCATTACTTCAACACAAAGTTCATCCTCTTTTTATGAGAGCCTTTCTTAAAATGTGAAAATTTCAGCCTTAACCTTTCTGTGTGTAAGTACCCAGAGACAGTATCAAGGACAATCATTACTATTTTTTTTTCTTTTGTTATTCTTTTTTTTTGTTTTGTTTTTACCAGAACACTGTTCAGTTCTGGCTTATGGTGGTGCGAGGGATTGAACCTGGGACATTGGAGTCTCAGGCATGAAAGTCTGTTTGAATAACCGTTATGCTATCTACCCTCCGCTTCTTTTGTTATTCCATGAATCACATCCTCTGTTTATCTGAATCTGTAGCCATCTTTATAGATAGCTCTTTGGCTTAAGAAAAAAAAATTGAAAAATATCTTTCTGCCCCCAATAATTTTTAAGATGGTAAGGAACTAAGAATCATCTCTGGAGGGGGTGAGAATATACCCGTTAAGTGCACATACTACCATATGCAAGGACCTGGGTGCAGCCTCCACTGCCCCTCACCTGCAGGGAGAGCTCTTCACAAGTGCTGCAGTTATCTGTCTCTTTCCTTCTCTATGTCCCCTCTTTGGTTTCTCTGCCCTATCAGAAAACGTTTTTAACCAGGAGAAAGAGAAGGGAAAACAGAGCTGCCAGGAGCAGCGGTAATGCTGGCACCAAGCTTCAGCGATAACTATCTCTGGAACCTGGTGGCAATTAAAAACAAACAAAAAAGTTTAAAAAAGAATCATTTCCGGGCCAGATGTTGGCACACCTGTTTCAGTGTACACATTGCAGTGCATAAAACCCACGTTCACGCCCTTGCTTCCCACCCACAGTGGGAAAGCTTCAGGAGTGGTAAAGCAAGTCCACAGGTAATCTGTCTGTCTATCTCTCTACCTTTCCCTCCTTCCTCAATTTCCCTCTGTCTCTATCTAATAAATAAGTAAATAAATTCATTAAATAAAATAAGACAACATTTAAAAAATGGAATTATCTCAAACTTTTCTTTTCTTTTTTTGAGAAAAGATACATAGAATCCCCCAGTGCCTACAACCAAGATCCATTCCTGTTCCATCTATTTCTTGATCGCAGTGTTTCCAGGGGCACACTCTGTGCTATGTCCTGGAAGCACAACTTTGCAGGTGTCTGTTGCAACTTCTCATTCATTCCATCTGCTCACTCTGGGGCATGGAGTCACTCATAAATCTTTTATCACAAAATAAGACTACAAGAGAAATTCTTATCCAACCTCTTTCTGTCATTTCAAAGAAATGTCTTTCCCCCCCCTGAGGAGTGATAAAGGACGAGAAACATTATTGAAAAACATGAATTGGCAATACAAAGAAGCCATACTTCCTCCATGCTGATGATGAAAGAAATACATCTGGGGTGAAGGTATTTAGTTTACACTGGAAGATATTCTGGATATATTTAGTTTAGTTTTTAATTTTAGTTTCCTATCAAGTTATCAGTATATATAATGATATTCAAGAGCAAGCCACTATAGTATTCTACAAAGTTCATTTGTTTTATTATTATTATTATTTGTCACCAGGATTATCCGGGACTTGTTACTGCACGATGAATCCACTACTATTGGTGGCCATTTTTACCATTTTTTTTCTTTATATCTTTTACTTGACAGGACAAAAGAGAAATTGAGAGGAGTGGGGAGATAGAGAGGGAGAGAGAAAGATAGACACCTGCAGACCTGTTACACTGCTCCTGAAAAGGACCCCCTGCAGGTGGGGAGGGGGGGTTCGAACTTGGTTCTTGTGCATGGTGATATCTGCATTTAGCCGGGTGCACCACAGCCTGGTCCCCTACAAGGGTCATCTGAATATAAAAAATATACTTACCTAACTCTGGGATCCTAGTATATTCTATAAAGATATTTCTCTCTCTTTTTCTTCTTTTTTTGTTTAATTTTATTTTTTAACTTTCTAAAGAATTTTTTACTTCTATCATTTTGCTGTAGGATAATGATTTACAGTGTGGTTGTCTCTACATGGGTACAATTTCATTTCTCCCCATGATAGGTGTCTACAAACACTCTCACCCCTCAATTCAGGTCCTTTTTTCACCATCCTTCACCATGACTCTTTGACTTTAGATCTCAGGCTTCTAAACCTGTAAAACAAAATGTTCCTGTTATTCTTAAATGTACCAGTTTTGAATACATGTGATGACAGTCCTAGGAACTATTCTGCTTTCCTTCCTCGGGATCCAAAGGCACATCAGAACAAATGCTATATTGGCCTGTGACCACTGGTTCACCTCAGGGAGGCAGCTCCAGGCAAATAGTCATGAGAGAACCTGCCACAAATCCTAGCTCTTCTGACAAAGTGTGGCATTTAATAGTAGCCATGAATCCAAGACAAGAGACACTGTAAAGTCAGATATCTGGGCTTTAACCTGGCTTCTGGGCTCTGTCAGTTTCTGGTTTCTTTTTTTTTTTTTTTTATTTAAATTTTTAATTTAAGAAAGGATTAGTGAACAAAAGCATAAGGTAGGAGGGGTACAACTCCACACAATTCCCACCACCCAATCCCCATAACCCACCCTCTCCCATGATAGCCTTCCCATTCTCTAGCCCTCTGGGAGCATGGACCCAGGGTCATTGAGGGTTGCAGAAGGTAGAGGGTCTGGCTTCTGTAATTGCTTCCCCGCTGAACATGGGCGTTGACTGGTCGGTCCATACTCCCAGTCTGCCTCTCTCTTTCTCTAGTAAGGTGTGTCTCTGGGGAAGCTGAGCTCCAGGACACATTGGTGGGGTCTTCAATCCAGGGAAGCCTAGCCAGCATCCTGGTGGCATCTGGAACCTGGTGATTGAAAAGAGAGTTAACATACAAAGCCAAACAATTTGTTGAGCAAACATGGATCCCAAGATTGGAATAGTGGAGAGGAAGTGTTGGGGAGGTACTCACTGCAAACTCTAGTGTAATCCTGCTTTCAGGTATATATTTTGCAGTAGTTTATGGATACGTGTGCGCATACGCTCTCTCTCACAGAAACTGGTGTATGTCTAGGTTATGGGACTTTGTTAGAAAGTGAACTACCTGAGATGAAATTAGAGTGTACTATAAAAGGAAAGGTCTCACCCGAGTAATGAAGCTGAAGGGTTGTCATTCCACACGTGAAGTCTCTGGATACACTCTGAGGTGAAGCATGTTGAGATGGCAATCGTTGCTTTGGTTAGGTTGTGATCGGCGGATGCAATATTATTTGGTATGGATTGGGAGAAGCATACGGGAAAGTGAGCCCTATCCATGGGTGCCAGGACTGGGGGAAGTAGGGGCTCTATAGTGAAGATGTGAGGTTCCTGTTGTCTTAGGCTTCAAAAAGACAATCAATAGTTAATATTATCATCACATTATTTGTTAATTGGGTTAACTTTGAAAAGTCCCTTTGTTATGGTTTGCTGTACAGTACCCAGTATCTTGTATATAGCTGTGCTATTGGAAGCTTCTAATCTACTTGGTCTAGGCTTTTGAGAGAGTCCGCATATCAAATACGTTGCCTATCTATTAAAAAGATTCAGTTTGTCTTTTGAGAACCTTTGAGACATACAATTGATTTCCCCCTCTCATATTAATTAACTACTGATTTATATGTCTACATTTTGCTAGGAGTGTACATAAACACCATTCCCATCACCAAAGGACCGTGACCCATCCCTCCCGCCCATTCCCACCCCCCACTGGCCCAGGAAGCTACATGTCTACCCCTCACCACTGGGTTTTTACTTTGGTGCCCTACTTACAATTTCTTACAGTTTCTGGTTTCTGATCCTAAATCCATTTACTAATCATTTTGGTTCTCAGTGATTTAAGATTGAAAACTGTGGGCAGGAATTTTTTTTTTCTGCATTTAGGATTATCACTGGGGCTTGGTGCCTGCACTATTAATCCACTGCTCTAGAGGCTATTTTTTCCCTTTTTGTTTGTCATTGTCTTTGTTGTTATTATTATTGTTCTTATTGCTGTCATTGTTGTTGGATAGGTCAGAGAAAAATCTAGAGAGGAGGAGAAGAAAGAGAGGGGGAGAGAATGATAGACACCTGCAGATCTGCTTTGCGCTTGTGAAGTGACTCCCCTGCAGGTGGGGAGCTGGGGGCTTCCACTGGGATCACGTAGGTCCTTTTGCTTAGTGCCATGTGCACTTAACCTGCTGCACTACTGCCTGACCACCGGTCAGGGTCAGGAACTTTTATTAGACAGTACTGTCATAGAATTTGAAAGACTATATATATATATATATATATATATATATATATACATTATATATAAATATTATATATATATATATCCATAAAAATTTCAAGTCATTAAATAAAATCAAGTCTATCAATTAACATTGATCCATAGCTTTATTGAAATAACTTACCAGACTAATGGGAACTTTTACTTTTTTTGTCCCCTTTATTTTTTCTTCTTTTTCATTGCTACCAGGGTTGTTGCTGGTACTCGTTGCCTGCTTGATGTAGTCACTCCCCCAGAAAGCCATTTTTACCCTTTCCTTTTTTTTCATTTTGTCAGAGACAGAGAGAAAATTTTTTAATAAAAGATTTTATTTATTTATTAATGAGGAAGATAGGAGGAGAGAGAAAGAACCAGATATCACTCTGGCACATGTGCTGCCGGGGATCAAACTCAGGACCTCATGCTTGAGAGTCCAAAGCTTTATCACTGTGCAACCTCCCAGACCACAGACAGAGAGAAATTGAGGATGGGGGAAATAGAGGGGAATGGAACATTCAAGATACCTTTAGCACTGCTCTCCTGCTTCTGAAGCTTCCCCTTGCAGATTGGGACTGGAAGCTTAAACTCAGTGTACTACGACCTCACTCCTGGAACTTTTTTTTCTAAAAATAGTCCTTGCCCTTTATATTTACTGATGACTCAATTTATAGCATGTTTCCCGATCTCTACATGTGGATTAGTACTCAGATATTAACAAAAGATTAAATCTTTCCATGTATACTAAGATGGAGATAATTATGCTCATAGAAATAATTTTTTGATTGAAGGTCTATTCCTACTAGATATTTTCTCCATAGGTATAATACCAAGGTATTATATATTATATATATATTATATATATTTACATAGGTAAAATAACCAAGGCAAAAAAAAGAAGCTTCTAAACACTACTGAAAGTTTTTATGATCATCGGATGGAAAGGCAGAGGTGATGGAAAGAAAGAATAGAGGTCAGTCTGATCACAGAAATGGCACAAGAACTTGAACTGTGAGGGTGCTGAAGCTTCTACACATATAAGAGGATGAAAATGTGCCTCTCCCAAGATTTTTGTGACAATAGCATAAGCCAATAGTAAATCAATACAACTTAATTTTAAAGATCGAAATTTTGGCACTTGCAACAAAAGGAATGAACTTTGAGGGCATCATGTCAAGTGAAATAAATCTGCCAGAGAA
The DNA here is from genome assembly GCF_950295315.1 of Erinaceus europaeus. Lineage (NCBI taxonomy): Eukaryota > Metazoa > Chordata > Mammalia > Eulipotyphla > Erinaceidae > Erinaceus > Erinaceus europaeus. The sequence goes on from NC_080162.1 coordinate 191,538,390, forward strand.
CAGCAAAGGTGTAATGAAGAAAAGGATTACATTGCAGAGCCTGGAGAGTTGATCTTTAATAATTGCACTCCTAAGAAATTTGAGATATATATATACTACTCAGATTCTACTTTCAAATAACCTTCGTGAAGACTCAATTTTTTTTCATTATTTTTAATTATAAAAAGGAAACACTGACAAAACCTTAGGATAGGAGGGGTACAACTCCACACAGTTCTCACCACCAGAACTTTGTACCCCTTCCCCTCCCCTGATAGCTTTCCTATTCTTTAACCCACTGGGAGTATGGACGCAGGGTCATATTAGGATGCAAAAGGTGGAAGGTCTGGCTTCTGTAATTCTTCTCCACTGAACATGGATATTGCCAGGTTGATCCATACTCCCAGCCTGTCTCTCTCTTTCCCTAGTGGGACAGGGCTCTGGGGAAGTGTTATCCCTGACCTTTTCTGTTGTTTTCGACGGGCTATGTTGTTTTCGCCGGGCTGGCTTCACGGGTGGGTAACAGACGACCAGGGACTCATGGTTGAGCTGTAGGCAGTATCTCTTTATTCATGTAGGACGCAGCACAATCTAAGCCGAGCTAAGCTAAAACTCAAGGTACCCTCAAACTCACAATGCTGTCTTTATATATATTTGCCAAGTAGGGTGGAAACAGGATGTGACATAGAGAGGGTGGAGAGAAAAGTGACTGGTGAAAATCAGAGTGTGACAAGGAGGGGGCGGAGCAGGCGAGAATCCTATCACTGAACCACCAATGCCCTGGAGGGAGGGTGGTGCTTGTTAACAGTGGTTATGTAAATAGAATAGTGTTAAGCAGGGGGGATTTAAACCAAATGAAACAGAAGGGGTCTCATGCATACCAACAATTCCCCCTTTCTTTTTAACTAATGGTCATAGTATCAGGATTGTGGGGTGAACAGAAACCTATATCATACAGGCGTTTTCAAAAGAACTGGCATAAGACATGGAAAACAAAATAGGTGAGTAGCAGTAACCAGTGTTATGCCAAGGGGAACGTTTCTTGCCTCAAAGGGCAAGGCCTAGCAGGCGAAAGAGCATTTCTTGCCTCTGGGAGCGCTTCATGCCTCTGGAGGCATCTCTTGCCTCAAAGGGCGTTTCCTGCCTTTGTGGGCATCTCTTGCCTCTTGGGGCACTTCATGCCTCTGTGGGCATAACCTAATAAGGAGGGGAAGTTTTCTACCACTGGGGAAGAGCCTGCAGGCGAGGGGACATGGTCTATAAAGTCTCAAGGCAATTGGCTGAAGTTAGTCTTTGAGAAACACAGCAGTGTACCAGTAAGTCCGATGGAGGTGTCAGTCCAAAGTAGCTGACCACAGAAGAAAATGCCAGAGGATGAAACGCTGCACGTCTGTCTCAATGGGGAATGTCGGCCACCAGAATTCTGCTTTTCTGTAGAGAGTGATCTTTGGAGTCTGTGAATCTGTTTCTTCAGGTCGTGCCAGGTCACATCATTGGTTTCTGGGGGTGTGTTGTAGTCATTCCATCTTGTGGGCGATGTCAGAGAACAGGATCCAAATGGATTTCCGGTAATTCCATTTGTAGATGCTTTTTCATGTGAACACTTGACAGCTGAAATTCACTTACTTGTCAAACAAAACTTGTAGCATATTAGAAGTTTACTATAATTGATAACTCCATTATAATTGGAAGTCCTTTCTAGTATGATTTTAAGGTTGTTTAAACAGTTTAAACTCAATAAAATGTGGAAAGGTAAACAGAAGAATCACGGTAGAAGCCTCAGGCATGAGAATAATTAACATAATCATTACACTATCTGCCTCACCCATAACTCATACCATTTCAGGATTAAACGTTTCAGATTTATGCCAAGATGTAAAAAAAGAAATCAAGGGAGGAAAAAACAATTTTTTTTTATTGTTTCTGGATGTCTCTAGAAATCATGGCTGCATCCAGCATTTTTTTTTTAAGTCAAAGTCATAAAAAATTCAGTCATTCAAATCATTCTCTTATGAAATGCAACTTGAACCAGATTATCAAGATCTCACCATGTAGTATTAAGAGTCCCCGGAGGGCGTCCTAGTCCAAAAAGCTCCTCGAAATTCCATTTAGGGTGCTTCTGACTGTTCCTGCTGGATTGCTTCAGGCACCCATTTTTAAAAGCGTCTTCCCATCGAAGAAAGAATCCAATCAGGAGAGTAGAACTAACCATGTGTCTCCATTCTTGGGTACTGCCAGGGTACTGGAGAACACTCCTCAAATTAGAGTAGTCCTTCTCAGCGGGAAACATGTGAGAAGAAGTCCAGAAAGTCCCAGTGGAAATCCCCATGCATATCCCAAGGTCTACGACAGTCATAAAGAACCAAACTGTGGCCCGGAGCAAAATGTAGTCCTTTTCCTCAGGAAACATGGGAGAGGGAATCATTCTAATATTATGCACAGATTATAGTCAATAAACAAGGGAAAATAAATCATATGTCTAAAATTAAAATTAGAGGTATAAAATAAATTTCATCTATTTTCACGTCATTTAAAAAAACACTGAAAATCTTAAGAAATGGAACACCTTTTGCAACCAACAACGACCCTGGGTCCATGCTCCCAGAGGGATAGAGAATGGGAAAGCTATTGGGGAGGGGATGGGATATGGAGATTGGGTGGCAGGAATTGTGTGTTGTACCCCCCATCCTATGATTTTGTTAATGTCTCCTTTATTAAATAAATTAATTAATTTTTTAAAAAGAAAAGAATATTTAGCAACATTTTCCAAGGCACTGTAGAAAATGTTAATTAAGGGAGGCTCTGACCATAAAATGTAGAGACCACTGCAATGGAGTCTTGTAATCAGAAAAAGATTGAACTTAATTTTTTTCCTCCGGGGTTATTGCTAGGGCTCAGATCCAGCACTACAAATCCACTGCTCCTGGAAGCCATTTTTTTTTTTTTTGACAGGACAGAGAGAAATTTAGAGAGGAGGAGGGGTAGGGAGGGAGAGAGAAAGACACCTGCAGATCAGCTTCACAGCTTGTGGGACAACACCTCTGCTGGTAGGGAACCAGCGGTTCTCCTGAGAGCCTTGCATGGGTCCTTGTGCTTGGTACTATGTGCACTCAACTTGGTGTAGACCACTAACCCAGCAGATAAGTGATATTTTAAAAAAAATGAAGAAGTTGCTGTCAGAACTGGCAAGATAACTGTGTGATAGGTCTCAAGACTCACATACACACTTGTTTTATCCCAGAGCACTGCAATTCCAGAGCTGAATTTTCTCTCTTCTGGCAGTCATCCTCTTCCTCTTTTATGTCTAAATGAACAATACTTTTTAAATGTCCACCCCAAGTCTGCACTGTTCATTGATGTATTGATGCTATCTTTAACTCATTCACCCTAGTATTTCATAGAGAAAATGATCACCTGCTTGTACAGGTTATAATTGACCCAGTAGGTGTGAGAAGCTGCCACTTGTCTCACATGATCTCTAAAAGTGTCCATCCCAGCTGAGGGAAGAGAGATGCTTTGCCTTTTCAAAATATTGTGAGACCACTTGAAGTCTACTCTCTTAGCAAATATCAGTTGCTGTCTTGAGTAGCTTAACAATAGGGACACATTCTGAAAAAAATCTATCACTGGGCAATTTAATACTTGTGTGAATGTCACTGAGTATACTTCCACAAATGAGGTAAGGAAACCTCTGCCCAACTAGATTGTGTATAGGACCACTGTTATATGGGTTCAATGTTGACTAAAATGTTTTCTTGTACATAAAGATATATATGGGGGTCATGCTGTAGTGCAGTGGGTTAAGTGCACATGGGGTGAAGCACAAGTACGGGCTGAAGGATCCTGGTTCGAGCCCCCAGCTCCCCATCTTCAGGGAGTCACTTCACAAGTGATGGAGCAGGTCTGCAGGTGTCTATCTTTCTCTTCCCCTCTTTCTCCTCTCCACTCTCCATTTCTCTCTGTCCTAGCCAACAACAATGACATCAATAACGAAAATAATAGTAAACACAATAGCGATAAAAAAAATACAAGGACAACAAAAGGAAAAAAAAAAAAGTCTCCAGGAGCAGTGGATTCGTGGGTCAGGCACAGAGCCCCAGTGATAACCCTGGAGGCAAAAAAAAAAAAAAAAAAGATACATATCACAGTGCTTTGGATAAACTTAGAGTGTATACCCCCCATGTTATGCATTAGATCCTTTTTAATTTAATGCATATAACATTGTTTAAAAGCACCTATAAAAAGTGATTATGCTGGGACCAGGCGGAAGTGCCGCCCCCAGTTGAGAGTACAGGTTGCAATGCAAAGGACTCAAGTCCAAAGCCCCAGCCTCCATCTGAAGAGGGGAAGGGGTGAAGTAGGGCTGTAGGTGTCTCTCTTTCTCTCTTCCTCTCTATCTCAATAATTATTTTATTGTTATCAGGTTTATTCCTGGGGCCTGGTGCCAGCACTATATATCCACTGCTCCTGGCTGCCTTTCCCCCCCCTTTTTCTATTTATTTTGATAGGACAGAGAGAAATTGAGAAGTGAGAGAAAGAGAGAAAGACAGATACCTTCAGAACTGCTTCACTGCTTGTGAAGCATTCCCTGCTGCAGGTGGGAAGCGGGGCTCAAAGCCTGTGTCCTTACACCTGATAATGTGTGTGCTTGACAGTTTGCTGTCACCCACTTCCACCCCCATGAATAAAATTGTTTTAAAATGACAGTCTCATTAAAAAAAAAAAGTGATTATGTTTAGTGAAGAAAAACAAAAGAAACCACCAGATTGTTTTACTCATGTGTTAAGAAACATCAACTTGCAAAAAAAAAAAAAAAAAAAAAAAAAAGAAAAGGAAAGGAAAAAAAAGAGAAAAAAAAGTAGCTAAACTTCAAGCTGCCTCTAAGATACTGTGAGAACTGTGCTCGTGGTCACCATAGGGCCTGGCACACAGAATGTTGGTTATGGGTAATGTGTGGAACTATACACTGAAATTTTATAATCTTGTAATTCACTAATAAACTATTTTTAAGGTGTATATATCACCAGGAACATTAAAGTTTAATTTCTTTTTTCTTTTTTTTTTCTTTTGCCTCCAGGGTTATTGCTGGGGCTCGGTGCCTGCACTACGAATCCACTGCCCCTGGAGGCTATGTTCCCCCCCTTTTGCTTCCCTTGTTGTTAATTGTTATTGTTGTCATTATTATTGTTGTTATTGCTGTCATTGTTGTTGGATAGGACAGAGAGAAATCAAGAGAGGAGTGGAAGACAGATAGACACCTGCAGACCTGAGTGTGAACCGGGGTCCTTACACTGGTCCTTGTGCTTCGTGCCATGTGTGCTTAAGCTGCTGTGCTTGTAGAGAGAATATAGTGTTGTTTCTGTTTTGTTTTTTCCCCATGACTCCTGGTTGACGCCTTCAGACGGGCACAGAAAGAGGGTCATGGAAAGACAGGGCAGTGCTGAAGCTTTCTCCAGGGTAGTGGGTCCGGGGCTTGAACTTGAGTCGTGCACATGAAAAAGTAAACTCAGTATCCAAACGAAAGCTCCTGCCAGTCCAGGATGATAGTGTTTCTAAAATAGTATCAGGAGAAATGTGAAATATTTTAATTGTTTGGTAGCCTCTGTGTATATTATCATCAAATGTTATTTTACTATTTTACGTACTTGATCAGTCATTATTCAACAAGAACAACAAATACCCACAAATGCCTTAAATGTATTGAACCATTAAATGAGTGTCCAGTATACTACAAAAATTAATTGCTCAGTCAGGATGAACATAGACATAGGAGTAGAAAGAAAGAAAACTCTTAAGGAGATTAACTGTCACATTCTGCGTGTGTTTGTTATATGAAAGGAGAGGCAACACTTTTGTTTTGCAATTATTTTCCTATTTACACATTATACTTTACTGTGGTTATACTAGCACTGATTAGAATTAAATAAAAATCATATATAACTACTCACTTTAATAATTCTACTAGGAAGTTATGAGTTGCAGTTATGAAATCTGTATTCGTATTCAGCACTATGGTCTCCTGAGCTATAATACCATAGACTGCAAGATAGGCTCATCGTCACCCTCACAGTTCATGCCGGAAAAGCTAAGTGAACAAAAAGGTTACCAAAAACACTTTATAAAAAAAACTTTATTTATTTTACTTGACAGCACAAAGAGAAATTTAGAGAGAAAGGGAAGCTATATATATAATATTTTAGAATTTAGAATACTTTATATTCTAAATTTAGAATACTTTATATTCTAAATGTTTCCCTCCCTCCTCTCTAGATAGATAGATAGATAGATAGATAGATAGATAGATAGATGGGAAGGAGACCTGCAGCACTGGGAAGTGGGAGCTTGTGCAGTGTAACCTGTGCAATAACCAGGCAGAATTCAATGCCTGAATGACAGTCTATTGCTCCCAGTGGCCACCTTACCCCTTCCCACCTTTCCACTTCTTTCTTTCTTTTCCTTTCTTTCTTCTTTTCTTTCTTTCTTTCTTTCTTTCTTTCTTTCTTTCTTTCTTTCTTTCTTTCTTTCTTTCTTTCTTTCTTTCTTCCTTTCTTCCTTCCTTCCTTTCTTTTTTTATATTTATTTATTCCCTTTTGTTGCCCTTGTTGTTTTCTTGTTGTAGTTATTATTGTTGTTATTGATGTCGTCGTTGTTGGATAGGACAGAGAGACATGGAGTGAAGAAGGGAAGACAGAAAGGGGGAGAGGAAGACACCTGCAAACCTGCTTCACCGCTTGTGAAGTGACTCCCCTGCAAGTGGGGAACCCGTGGCTTGAAGAGGGATCCTTATGCGGGTCCTTGTGCTTTGTGCCGCCTGTGCTTAACCTGCTGCGCTACCACCTGACTCCTCCCCCTTCTTTCTTTTTTATTTGATAGGATAGAGAGAAATTGACAATGGAGGGGGAAGTAGAGAAAGAGAGACTGCACTACTTCTTCACCACTTGTGAAGCTTTTCCCTCTGCAGGTGGAGAAGGGTGGGGTGACTTCAGTCTGGGTCTTTGCACATGGTGACTTGCACCCTCAAGGACGCATACCTCTACCTGACACCCCTTACAAACAAAAGCTTTAATGTGTAAAACTCTATATACTGCTTCATAGTTGTTGTGTTTAGAGAACATGTACAGAAAAGAATGTTAGATAATAAAAAGTAGCATCTTTTCTAAGTAAAAAAAAAAGTTATTACAGAAGCCAGACCTTCCAACTTCTGCACCCCATAATGTTCCTGGGTCCATGTTCCCAGAGGGATAAAGAATAGGAAAGCTATGAGGGGAGGGGATGGGATACGAAGTTCTGGTGGTGGGAATTGTGTGGAGTTGTACCTCTCTTGTCCTAAGTTTTTTGTCAGTGTTTCCTTTTTATAAATAAAAATTATTTTTAAAAAGTTATTCAGTCTTATTGAGCTTATTTACAATTCTATTGTTGACAGATAGGTACAATTTTTCATCTCATCTATTCAAGTCCATAAATCCCTGGAGAATAATATTTATAATTTTGCATTACTAATTGACAACGAAGAAACAATTTGCATAAGGGCTTCATTAATGCAAAACAGACTTTTATCTCAGTTCCACTTGTTCCAATATTAATAAAGATATTCCTTATAGTGCCCGCATTTCAATGTCAGTTAAACTGGGAAGTGAAGCAAGATGTGAATTAATTATATATGTGCAAACAAGGCATTTGTGTTCTTACAAAAGTTAATCTTTGGGGAATAACCGATGTCTGTGTGATGAAAAAGTCTGAGTAGGATATATAAACAAAGAGAAAAATGGCAGAAAACTTGACTTTCATGGTAATAAATCTTAAAACTGAGGTGAGGGTATAATTAATCAGGAATCATTTTTCAATATGATATTTCACAGACATTTATACATATTACATAATTGTCAAATTTAACAAATGGTTTTCAGGAGGGGAAAATTATAATTATTCCCACTCTGTTTTATTCAACAAATACATTTTTTTTCTCATTTATTCTCTTCTAAACACCGTACTAGATAAAGAAGAAACAGAGATATGATTCCGTTTCTGACTATAAAACAAATATAGCTACAGGAACAAGCTCTGATAAAGTTATTTTTATAACATGCCTATGTAAGTTTTAAAATTAATTTTGTTCTATACATATAAAAATGAAAATAAAATCACATACTAGTATTTTTGTGAAGGTGGTTAAACCTGACTGTATATTTCCTCAAATATTCACTTTAGGTGAAGAATTCTTCAGGTTGTTTTCTGACTCAGTGTTGGATTAGTGTTTTACAAATAATCACAATCTTCTGTTTGATAGGTCTGTTTGTAGACCCCCTTGCCCATGGAAGAACATATATAAATGTTGCCAAATAAATGAAATAAGTAATGAATATTGAAAATTGATATTTAAATATATGCATCCTGAAATCTTGGTAGAGTGATACAAAATGATTTCATTATGTAAATGGGAAGGAATTAAAATGATCACGGATAAAATGTAATTACTATCTAGCCCTGGGTAGTATGAATGAATGGTCTGATTGAGTCTGACCACTTCCCATTTTGTGTGTCATAATTTAGCCGATTTGCACATGAATAGAAGAGTAAAAATTAAATCAATTATTTAAAATGGAAACTACTGCAAGAGCTCACAGCTGAAATATATTACCAGTCAGTCATAAAAGAAGATGCTGAACTTTGTGAAATGTTGACTACATTGCAGGAGAAAGAATGGAATTTAACCCAGGAGTTACTTCTCTAACTGGCACTGAGTTGTTTTCTCACTCCCCTAGTCAACTTCTAAATGTTGGACAACTTTAGCAGGAAACTCTGCCCTCATGATTAATACTCTATTTACCTTTTTTTTTTTTTGCCTCCAGGTATATCGCTGAGACTGTGCTTCCACCACGAATCCACTGCTCCTGGAGGTCATCTTTTATCCATTATCGTTGTTGTTGCTGCTGTTATTGTTACTGTTGGATAAGACAGAAATTGAGAGAGGAGGGGAAGACAGACACCTGCAGATCTGCTTTCACCTCTTGCAAAGTGACCCTCCCTGCAGAACTCAAACAGAGATCCTTGTACCGGTTCTTGCTGGGGTCCTTGCAGTTTGTATTATGTGTGATTGATGTGATGCACTATTACCTGCCCCCCAACATTTACTCTCACTGTTGAAACTATAGTCTGTTTAAAGCTCTGATTGATTCAGTATTCATACTTTTACTACTGTGTAGTATGGAGAGCATGACCTACTAACGTCAAACCTTTCTAGACACCTCAAATACCTCCAGAAGAGTTTATGCTCAACAAAGTTCAGATAATCTGCCTATTTTTAAATTTTTTATTAGTGATTCAATATTGATTTACAAAACTACATGTCAATAGGAGTATAATTCCACACTGTTCCCGCCACCAGAGTTCTCTGTCATCCCTTCATTGCAAACCATCAAGTTCTCCCAGGGTTGCAGACACGGGTTAACTGTCATCTCTACAACTATTTGTCTACATTTGTACATAATTGCCCCCTTTTGCTTCCAGGTCCAGTCCTCTCTTCCTCTTCAAGCCATTCATCACCCTATTACTGCATTTAAATATCTCCCCCCTTTTTATGCTGAGATCTGATGGAGCTGGAGTTCAGAGCCCTCATATCCTCTTTGTCTTATCACTTCTCCCCTACTGGGAGTATGAATCAAAATTCCTTTTGGAATGCAAAAGGCAGGAGTTCTGGCTTCTATAATTGCTTCTCTTCAGGATTTGGGCATTGGCAGTCCAGTTCATATTACCAGTCTGTTTCTATCTTTCTCTAGTGGAGTAGACCTCAGAGAGGAAAGATTCCAGGACACATTGGTGAGGTTGTCTTACCAGAGAAATCAAGATGGAATCACTGTAATGTCTACAGCTTGGTGTCTGGAAGGTGAAAGGATATAAGTGGAGACAAAAATGGCTAATGAACAGGAACCAGAAAGTAGGAACAGAGCAGATGAGATATGGGATGGTACTGCCTTTTTATCTTCAACCACAACTTTGGTTCCTCCGAGCCTGTTTCCAGAGCCTTCTTATATTCAGTGCCTTTAACACACACAATCACCTATTAACTCTGAGTCTCAGTGCTCCACAGCTCATTTACACAGAAAATTCTTTTCTGTACTCTATGTGGATAATTTCTTCCTGTATTTTGAGTGTCACTTTATACTTTACTTCCTCAAGGAGAATATGACTGTAGCCTAAGATTGTGAGATGGGGACTGTGTTTACCTTACTGAATTCATAGCTTTAAACAAATTTCTAGCCTTATATTTTATTCATTCTGTCAATCGTTAACTCACTATTCAGCAAATATTCATCTATTACAAACCGGGCATAGTTCTAGACATGGGGGATGTCACAGAACCTAAGACAAAGTCTTTTCTTCTTATGGTTTACACTCTTACAGTTAATACAGACAACTGAAACATAAAGACATGATCGTTTCAGAAAGTGTAAGTATTAAGAGGAAAGTAAACACAGATAGGGCCTCCTAGAAGAAGTTTCACTTGATGAGTGGCCTTAGGAAAAATCACCATCAGCATCATCCATAAGTTCAGAAGAATGTTCTAGTAAAAAGAGAAATAAATGCTGTTGAAGAACCTGTTTCTGACCCCAGATATCTTGGTATTTGTTCTTAGTAGAGATTCTATTGATTTTACCTAGAGCCTCCATGTTTACAAAACATGTCTAGTTGATAGTTAACAGGTGCCAAGTAAGTAAGGCTTCAGGGAATCCTTTCTGTCAGAAGTATGAACAGTGGCAGAGAATTATAATGGCAGCCCACAGGCCTTGAGGTTATGCAAAATGCACATCTGTAACTCCAACCTCTGGCTACTTCCCTGAAGAGTTTGTGTACAGCAGAGTGACCTCAATATTTCTTGAGGCATTAGAAAATAGCCCTCTACTAATGGTATTCAGGGACTATTATAATTAAGATTTAACACATTCTTGATGTTTCCTGTAGCTTGAAAGTAATTCGAAGTGGTGTGTGTGTTTACCAGAGCACCGATCAGCTTTGGTTTATGGTGGTATGAGTGACTGAATCTAGGAATATGGAGCCTCAAGCTGGAGAGTCTATTTGCTCTACCCCACCCATACTTTGAGTTTTGAAAATTGTCCCTATTGTGCTTAACTAAAAGCATCTTTGATGGTCCTGTTTCTTTGGATGTGCTTATCAATAAATACCCTGCCTGAGTTCTGATCAGTGACACACCTGGCCCATCTTGAGGTGTCTAGGTACTTTCCCTCTAGATTCTTTTTTTAAAAAAAATTTTTATTTAAGAAAGGATTAATGAACAAAAACATAAGGTAGGAGGGATACAACTCCACACAATTCCCACCACCCAATCTTCATAACCCACCCCCTCCCATGATAGCTTTCTCATTCTCTAGCCCTCTGGGAGCATGGACCCAGGGTCATTGAGGGTTGCAGAAGGTAGAAGGTCTGGCTTCTGTAATTGCTTCCCCGCTGAACATGGGCGTTGACTGGTCGGTCCATACTCCCAGTCTGCCTCTCTCTTTCCCTAGTAAGGTATGTCTCTGGGGAAGCTGAGCTCCAGGACACATTGGTGGGGTCTTCAATCCAGGGAAGCCTGGCCAGCATCCTGGTGGCATCTGGAACCTGATGACTGAAAAGAGAGTTAACATACGAAGCCAAACAATTTGTTGAGCAATCATGGATCCCAAGCTTGGAATAGTGGAGAGGAAGTGTTAGGGAGGTACTCACTGCAAACTCTACTGTACTTCTGCTTTCAGGTATATATTTTGCAGTAGTTTATGGATACGTGTAAACATGCTCTCTCTCACAGAAACTGGTGTATATCTAGGTTTCGGGACTTTGTTAGAAAGTGAACTACCTGAGATGAAATTAGAGTGTACTATAAAAGGAAAGGTCTCACCCGAGTAATGAAGCATCCAATAGCACAGCTATATACAAGATACTGGATACTGTACAGCAAACCATAACAAAAGGACTTTTCAAAGTTAACCCCATTACCAAATAATGTGATGATAACATTAACTATCGATTGTCTTTTTGAACCCTAAGACAGCAGGAACCTCACATCTCCACTATAGAGCCCCTACTTCCCCCAGTCCTGGAACCCTTGGATAGGGCCCACTTTCCCATATGTGTCTCCCAATCCAAACCAAATAATATTGCATCCGCCGATCACAACCTAACCAACGCAACGATTGCCACCTCAACATGCTTCACCTCAGACTGTGTCCAGAGACTTCACATGTGGAATGACAACCCTTCGGCTTCATCACTCGGGTGAGACCCTCTAGATTGTTGAGATAAACTATGAAGTGACTGAAGTCATTTTCTCTCGACCCTGAGAGTGTCTGATCTCAGAGTCCCGGCATCTGCCTAAGGTTCTCCGACCCACATATAAGCCTTAAAGCATAGAGTCCTAACATAAGGATGAGCTTGGCATATTAACAGGGTAATGTAAAGACTATGTGCTAGAAGACAGTAAAAAGTGAGGCATCATAAACAGTAAGAAGTGCAGTTGGGCAGCAGCCATGTCCTGTGCACATTGCAGGTCTTAATTTGCAGCTTGGATTATATTGTCTTGAAATTCAGCTTAGAGTTCTATTTCCTCTTTTTTTTTTCCCACCAGTGAAGTAGTGCATAAAAACAACTGCAAATATTGAGAGCTTTAAGCCTTTTACTACCTCTGCCCATCTCCTAGTCTTCACAGGCTCAACTGTGAATTATTAGCCAAACTTTCTTTCTGTCCCTTTTTTTTTTTTGTTGTTGTTGTTATAAAAAAAGGAAACTGCTGAGATTTGGGTCCCAGAACCTGTGGTGTAAGCTAATTCTGGGTGGGAAGCCAATAAACCTAGTTTTTCTGCACCCCAGGAGTCCTGACTTTTGTTTAGATTCCTTGTTTACACCATAATCAATGAGGATAATCAATGAGGCTTGTCTGCCTGCATGATAACTCTACCACATCCAGAAACCATTATTATTCTTTCTTCTTCTTGAGAGAGAGTGGGAGGGAGTAAGAGAGAGAAAGTGAAAGAGAGACAGACAGACAGACAGACAGACAGAAGAGGGATACCTATAGTACTATTCCACTGCTTGTGAAGCTTCTCCCCTGCAGGTGGGGTTTCTTGAACCTGAACCTGGATCACTGAGCATGGTAATGGGGACTCTCTATATAGTGCATGACATCTGGCCCCAATGGATTTGATCTTAAGTGCTAAAAGAAACCATTGGAAGATTTAGTACAGAAAAAAGAGAATCTCTTATGCTTTAGGGGACAAAAATGACTATCCATGAAATATATTAAAAATAAGAGTGGGAATAAATGATGACTCAACTGTTTGCATGATAACTGAAAGAATTCAGGATTTAATTTTGGAAACAGGGTCAAGAGGCCATCTGATGGTTTAAATATTTAAGGAAAAGAGAAAAAGTTGATAAGTACTGAAATTAATTAACTTATTTCATCTTAAGAAAAATTGAAACTTCACAACTACATTCTATGCTTACTTTTCAAAAAAAAAGCTTTATGACAATATGTCATAAAAAAAAAAGCTTTATGACTTAAAGCACCTTTCTAGGCCTACTAATAACAAACAGCACTTTGATTATCTGACCCTAACCTGATTGAGAGCTTTGCTTCAGTTTGGAATAATTTTTGTCTTTTGTAAAAGCTTTTTTGGGGGGTAGGAGTGGGGGGGGCGTGTCTGGCAGTGGCACACCTGGTGGTCAAGTGCACTTAGTACATGGTACAAAGCTCAAGGGCCCACACAAGGATTGGGGTTCAAGTCCCTGGCCCCCTACCTGGAGGGTGTAGCTTTGCAAGCAATGAAGGAGATCTGCAGATGTCTTTCTTTCCCCTTCTTTTTCTCCCCCTCCCCTCTCAATTTCTCTGTCTTATCCAATAAAAATGGAAAAAATGGCTGTAGGAGCAGCGGATTCGTAGTGCAGGCACCGAATCCCAGCGATAACCCTGGAGGCAAAAAAATAAAATAATAAAAGCTTAAGGGTAATTAATGAAATCTAGCCCATGCTTGTATGTGCCCTTTTCCCCCAAATCCCTATTCAGCAATACCACATAAAATTTTTATTTGGTCTCTAATTAGACTAGTTTCATCAAGGACACCTACAATATGTTTGCTACCCAGTTGTTAAACATTCGCCAATTCAATACGGATTACTTGTTGCTGCTTTTGTCGTTAGCATTACTATAATGACATACAATGCAGAAGTCCCGTGGTCCCTGAGATAATTGCTGAAGGCCTTTCATCAGCATCAACAACAGGTGATTGATTCTTCGTAGTCCTGAAGCATCGTATAGTCAGGTAATAACATCCTCTTTCTCTTTGGTAAGGAGCTTGGATTGTGATCAATTGCTGAGACATCAACAACCAAACTCACAAAACTTATTTCTGAGAGATGATTTTCTGGGACCATGCCTAATAATGCCAATTAGTGTATAATGAGGAGATAGGAACTACACCAGTTTATTACAGAGAATTTATGTGAATATTGTCAACAAGTTAGCAAAATGGGAAAAATACATTAAGGTATCATGCCAATATTTCTTATATCAAATATAATATATACATATATTTATATGTAGGAACAATCACTTGGGGACAGTAAATAGATGAAAAGTTGGACTTGTTCAAGCTGAAATGGTTGTAAATGTGCACATTCAGCTGAAACTCCCAATGGACAAGTACAAAGTCTAAATCAGAACAATACTGAAGATCATTGGGGCACTATACCTGGGAATTGAGTTTGTTATTAGTTAAAGGAAAATACACTCTAACAGCAGATCAGGTCAAAATGATTGAGGTAGGTAGGGTACACTTACCAGAGATTATGGATTTAATATGTTATTAACTGTATTCGAAAGAGTACAGGATTAGGGGCCCGGTGCTGGTGGGTGTGGTTAAGCACTCATATTGCAGTGTGCAAGGACCCTGGTTCGAGCCCCTGGTCCCAATCTGTAGGGGGAAAGCTTCATAAGTGGTGAAGCAGGGCTGCCGATGTCTCTCTCTCTATCTTCTTTCTGTCTCTATCCAATAATAAATAAATTAAAAACAAACAAACAAAAAGCCCCAAAATATTATAGGATAACACAATTAAAAATTGGAGTCAAAGGTCATCTACCATCAAGATACAAGCTCTAAAGGCATCCCTCCTGGCGTTATGGTAGTGAAGTCATGCGAAGTATGGCCATAGGAAATATCAAAGACTGCAACACATTCTTTGTACATGCAGACGGTAGATTTAAATGTCGATTTAAATGTTACACACAGTGAACTGTGTGAAAAGTATCAATTCCCAGTTTATATAAAGATTCAGAATTGAGTCCAAAGCTACACTTTCTAATTACTAAAGGAAAGTTTTTATTTTTTTTTTTATAACATTTGAATTTTAGAAGTCAAGTTCCTCATTTATAGCTGGAAATTAGGAACTGAGGACAGAGAAAACACCAAGTAAACCTTGAACTCAGTGTGGTGCATTGTACTCAAGCAAAGGATGGGGGGGGGGAATGCAGGGAACCTTGGGGCCTGATGTGTGATGGTGGAAAAGGACAAGAACAGTGAGTGAGAGTGCTCTGTAAGGAACTCTCACTGGGGGATGAGAAGCTTCTGCCCACATGATGACAACTGCACGACACGCCATTAACTCCACGATAAAATAAAGAAGTCAAGTTCCTATTATATATTTGCCATTTGTTTGTATTACTGTTTGTTGACCATAGCACCATGCAGCACTAATTGGTGGTGGTGGCAAGGATCAAACCTGACACCTCTCACATGCAGCTTTCATTCTGCAATCTCCCAGATCACCCTAAATTGTATCTTCTAGCTTTATACTCTGTACCACACATAGAAACTGGTCTGTCAGGGGGTCGGGCGGTAGCGCAGCAGGTTAAGCGCACATGGCGCAAAGCGCCCGGCTCCCCACCTGCAGGGGAGTCGCTTCACAGGCGGTGAAGCAGGTCTGCAGGTGTCTGTCTTTCTCTCCCCCTCTCTGTCTTCCCCTCCTCTCTCCATTTCTCTCTGTCCTATCCAACAACGAACAACATCAACAATGGCAATAATAATAACCACAACGAGGTTACAACAAGGGCAACAAAAGGGGGAAAAAATGGCCTCCAGGAGCGGTGGATTCATGGTGCAGGCACCGAGCCCAGCAATAACCCTGGAGGAAAAAAAAGAAACTGGTCTGTGGAATGATACTTTATGATTACAATGCTATACTAAAAAGAATATTTACATATCAAGGTTATTAAAAAATATATATATATATTTAGTTTTCTAAAGCTACCTTTGTCTCTTTTATATTTGAAGGAATATTTTGGAGGGTAACTGAGAATGCTATTTTGTTACTATTATCTAGTTTTAGTAACATTTATTAGATTAATAAACTACTATTAAATTATAACCAAGAAAATACGATTTGATGCTACATTTGTTTAATTTTTTTGTTTTATTTTTGGAGAATTTCTTTGATGCAGAATACTTAGAAATTAATCTTTAACCATATTTTCATGCCTTGTGAAGAATTAGTGTAATTAAGCTCTGGCTTAATGATATCTGAATAAAGTTTTGGTATTTTCTCCCTGAGACTATCTTATCTGCCTGATTATCAAGTCTATAAAATATAGAATGTATTTAAATATTATTTGCTATTTCTGTAGTACTTGGCTAATTTCTGATGATAGAATTATCTTAAATTAACATTCAGTGATAAGCACTTTTTTTTTCCCCTCCAGGGTTATTGCTGGGCTCGGTGCCTGCACCATGAATCCACCGCTCCTGGAGGCCATTTTTTTCCCCTTTTGTTGCCCTTGTTGTTGTAGCCTGGCTGTGGTCACCATCATTGCCATTGTTGATGTTGTTCGTTGTTGGATAGGACAGAGGGAATGTTATAAGACACAGCTATATGTAAATAGCATAAAAGAACATAAATTATGGTGAGGTCTGGTTTGATACAGCAGATACTAACAAAAGGGATTTCCAAAGTTAACCCAACTGCAAACGATCCACTTCGTGTGTTAAAACACCTTCCCTATTTGACAAATACAGAATTAGAGCTGACTGTCGGGGTCTCTGGCAGGGTGATCTCCAGGGGAAAGGTAATGGACCGGTTCTTTCTCGCTCGTGCAAGAGACGACACGAAGTAAAGACACCGGGGAGACTGCCGCATGCTCCGATCTCGTTTATTAGCAGGTGGACATGAGTTAAATAGAAAACCAGACAAAGGAAATTATTGAAATATGTCAGAAATTACAGGTTTCTTAAAGGTCAGCTTGCTCTTATGGTAAGGGGCTGGTATGACAGGAATTGATGAGATAGATACAAGACAGTTATTCTCCATTATCCAAAAGTATTTGAGAGAAGCATAGGGGTTAAACCAGTAGGGTGAGACAGAGAGAAGATGGATATCAAAAGGCCATATAGTTTGGAATTTCTCTTGTCTGGGGTCTGAGGTGTATGATGGAGTGTGTGATAAGTTGTGTTCTCCTCTGTGATCAGAAGGTAAGGTGACTTTGAGTAAGTGAATCTTAAAGTAGGCGGCCATGTGGCCTGCAGTTAATGGGGAGAAGTATTGGGGTTTCTGTGGGCCTGAGAGTCAAGAAAGAAAGAACTAAGTCTGAGTTCCTTCCCTTTGCTCATCTCGGTTGAGAGAGACTCACAAGGGGGTATCTTCTCAGACCTCCATCCAAGGATGGGGGAGTTCTCCCTAAGCTTTATCTAGCTTACACATAGTCCCGACAGCTTACAACCCAAAGCAGACAGATAACCAAAAATCATCTTTCTTTCAGCATGAACTTCTCTTCCAACTTCTTGTTCCCATTCAGTTCACTGTCAGTTTGTTTGCAATAACAAATTGCATCGTCAATTTAATTGTACTAACTTAGCCAGGTCAGTATTTGCAAGAGAATATTCTTACAATACTAACTTCTTAGAACAGTGCTTCACACTTAATCCACAAAGGGCTCATACAAAGAGAATTTCACTGAAATACTTATTTCCCTCTTTGGTAACATATGGGCTCAGCCAAGTGAGCCCCTGCCTGACTCCTTTATTCCTTCCTCTCCCTGATATAACCACAAGAGCTCCCCTAGTAAAAATGAAGAGGGGCTGAGGGGTGTCATAACAGAGAGGGCACACATGTCATCATATGCAAGGATCCATATTCAAGTCCCCAGTCCCCATGTGCAAGAGGGGAAGCTTTTACTAGTGGTGAAGCAGTGTTGCAAATGTCTCACATTCTCTTTTCTCTCTATCTCTCCTTCCCTCTCAGTTCTGTCACTATCAAAAATAAGGGGAAAACTAAACCACAGAAAATGGTGGATTCACTGTATAGGCACCAAACCCAAGAGAAAAAACGTGGCAATGAGAGAAATGGAGAAAGAAAGGAAGGAAGAAAGGATGAAAGCAAGGAAGGAGTGATGGAAGGATTAGGAAAGAAAAGAGGAGTAAACTGTGTGTGAGTTTCTTTGAAAGTATTAGGATTCTGACATTAAAAATTTTCACTTGAAGAAGTGCAAACAGTCATTTATACATTTTTTTCTAGGAAATTGTCACAGAAACTCAGTGTAGAAAAATTAGTGAACACAGATAAATATAAAGACATAACCTCCTGGTACTATTGTCAGTAAGATTTCTGCTTCAAATTTTGTTCAGACTCCTGTGGGGGTGCATGCACATGTGTCTGTGTAAATTCTAACCTAGAGATTAGAAATTGGTGCTGCATCCCATTAAAAGTAGATGGTTCTTATTTTATTTTTTTATTTATAAAATGGATTGACAAGGCCATAGCATAAGAGGGGTATGATTTCACACAATTCCCACCATCAGAAGTCCAAAAAAAAAAAAAGCACATGGTACACTGTGCAAGGAGCTGGATTCATGCCCCCTTTCCCAATCACCAGCATTGAAGGAGTGCTGCAGGTCTCTCTCTTTCTCTCTCACTCTCTCTATCCCCTGCCCTCTTGATATTTCTCTGTGTCTATCTAACAAATACATATTTTAAAATATTAAAATAGATAAAAGTGACAGTAGTATACAATACTTTGGGAATATCCTTTGTGTCATTACATGCTTCATTAATATATTATGCTACAGAAATAAAATTATTGTAAAATGCACATATTTTCTGTACTGTTTTGCATTGTTCAGTTTTATTTTTTTATGCACATAAAGATCTATATCCCTCTACATATATGTACTTGTTTCTATTGAAAATTTTATGAGGATACTTTTCTAAAATCAAAATTTCCTGATGAAATACATATAATGCTTCAAGAATACATATGCATATTGCCAGACTATGACCCTAAATGACTGTACCTATTTATACTCATGCTAATGTGTATAAAGTGATCTATTTTTTTGATACACTCACAAACACCAATTACTGAATTAAATCTTAAATGTTCTACTCCATCAGCTCCATGAAAGAATCTAAAACTGATGGCTTTGTTTTTTGGAAAAGAAGTCTGTTTGGGTAACATTGCCCCATCTGCTCTGATGCACAGTTTAATTTTCTAGAGTAACAGCGCAGAGATCCTAAGGGACTTTCTCTCTATGGGTGTCTTTCCCTCTGTGAGTCGGCCTTTACATATGAATCTTCAGACTTTCACAATGTATTAGTTAATGCATATTGAATATCTAAACTGTGTTGTGTAATTATGTAGGTAAATGTTTACAACTACTTCATGACAAAGCTGTGCTTACCCTCTCTCAATTTTAAAATAGTGACTGTACTTGCCAGTTTCTAAAGGGTAGCTAAAATACAGTGCAGTTTTAAAATTTTATAATTTGCATGTACCCCATGCCAAAAAAAAAAGTGATAGATCTCAGGCTCAAATGAACTGATCTAAGTGATCTGATTTACTCTGCACTGCTATGTGACTATAGAAAAGTGCGGTTAGTGCTGGGTGTTTGCATTTTTGAATGGCAGGTCTATGTGTGTAAGTAAAATATATGGATTTATTTGACTAGTCAGAAACATATGCCATGTCTTTATTATGTAGATGAAATAGCATGGCCAATTGGACTGAGATTAGGGAACATTCAGGGAAGACTTAATGAGTGAGATGAGCTTGAACTCAATCTTGAATAATGAATGTGCTTAAGCAGATGCAGTGTGGTGCAGACACAGTGACAGAAACCTGCCAAGTGGAGAAGCAGTCAGGCAAAAGCATGAGAGATCGATTGGCAATGACAGCGTGTGCCCACAGTCACTTTGTGAGGAATAGTTGTCCAGTGTCTTCTTCTTTCTCATACTCCCTAGGCCTAAATTTGAAAGCCTGGTCAGAGGTTTCGTCTCATATGTGTTACTTTTCTGTCAAAAGATCTCAGGAGCAGATTGTACAAGTTCTTCCTAATGAATAAATTATGTCCTTAAAGTCTAGGGGGTTGCTAGATTAAACAAAAGAAGGAAACTTGGTCACTAAAAGCTCTATTCTTGATTTGGATTGGAGGCAGCTGTAGGGACATGTTATTCTCTCTCTTAGTACTTTGTAGTTCATGCTCACAAAAATGTCATTTTTATTCAGAACAGCTAGAATACTCATTAAAAATAAAAGAATGAACTAACAAATGCAGTAAAAAAAAAAAAAACAACCATTTCTGCAGTTAAAAGGTATACTGTTAATAAAACCAAGTTGTTCACATCTATTCTGTGTTCTTTCCTGTGCTGGGAAAACTCATTCTGCATTGAGTTGTGCTGGATTTGACAGATAAAATTCATAGTAATCTGAATTGCATTTGAACTCTGGAGTTCTGAACTGTGAATGGTGGGGAATCACTTAATTTAGTCCATATAATTCCATATATATATGTGTGTGTGAATATATATGTTTAATGAATGATTCAAATATAACAAAATAATTAGATAATGAATTTTCATTTTCTGGAACACTAATTTGTGTCTGAAAAGCATCAGGCCCATAGTAATTGACTTTGTGATACTTGAAAATACTAAAGACTTTTAAAAATTCTATTAATATGAAAAAATAGCAAATTATTTCCCTTCTGTCTTCCCAGCAATCAATGGCAATTAAGACTATGAAAGAGCCTTAGGAATGCTTAATCATCTTTGAGCTCCTCAAGAACATCTGAAAGAAAGGCTTTAAAAAGGCAAGTTAATTAACTTGTCCTAGAGACTATATTCATCCAATGAAAGTATAAATAAAATATTATTAACTCATCACAGATTGTTTGCTATATGAAAAACAAATTCATGCAACAGAAAAAAAAAATTAACACTAAAAAATAATTTGGGTGGGGGCTGGCTGGTAGCACGTCGGGTTATGTGCGCATAGTATAAAGCTTACGGAACGGCATAAGGATCCAAGTTCCAGCCCCCGGTTCCCACCTGCAGGGGGGTTGCCTCACAAGCAGTGAAGGAGCTCTGCAAGTGTATCTTTCTCTCTCCTTCTATACCTCTCCCTCCTTTCTCAATTTCTCTCTGTCCTATCTAATAAAATGTAAAACATGGCCACCAGGAGCAGTGCATTTGTAGTGCAGGCACTGAGCCCCAGTGTTAACCCTGTAGACAAAAAACCCGAACCAAACCAAACAAACAAAAAAGTACAAAAACTCTAACAATTTGGAACCAGCTGCCTTAAGTTGTCTGACTCCCTTGACAGGTATGTCCTCTAGTTCGATAATGTGTCATTAATTTCCTATTAAACTATTTCTTCTAAGGAAGCCAAGTGGTTCAAATGAATCCAAAGGAGTACACACAGAGTGTCCATAACCTTGCAAAGATGATCAGGGAACAACGAGATTATTATGATGGCTATCTGCAAGTCTGAAATCATTTAAAACTACTAATCAAGAATTTTTATAGACATTTCATTCAATTCTCACTTAGGTTGTATCTTTTCTTTTAGGTTTTATCTTCTTTTAAAAAGAGTTTATATATATTTTAATAGAAACAGAGAGAAATTGAAAATGAAGCGGGGAGAGGATAAAGGACGCCTATAACACTGCTTTACCCCTTTGCAACCTCCCCTTTGCAGGCGGAGGTTGGAGGCCTGAACCCAGGTCCTTAAATACAGTAATGTGCATAGTCTACAGAGTGCATCACATCCTGGCCATGGGCTTTATCTCTTTTTTTTTTATTTTTAATTTTTATGTTTTAAATTTTTACCAGAGCACTGCTCAGCTCGGGCTTATGGTGGTGTGGGGAACTGAACCTGGGACCTCAGACTGTCAGGCAGAAAAATCTCTTTGCATAACCATTATGGTTCACCCCACCACCACCTCCACCACATGTGAGTTGTTTTAATAAAGGTAATAAAGGAATAACTTCAGCTGAGGTTCGTTTCTGTTATGAAGTCCTTATGTAAGACATGTAAATTATATTCTTTTCACACACCATGTTACTCATTACTACTGTGTGAAGCACCCTGTAAAAAGAAGAGATTGTCACAAGATGCACTCTCTGTGACACTGACATGTAAGTGTGTATGCTTTAAATGAACTGAAATAGACACAATACACTTGCATCCTCTCACATCTTGTGGTACTACACATTATATTTTCTCACACATTCTCAGATATTTTTTCATGGGAAATCACCTAAATGAAGCAGGTTGTCAGCTAAAAATGATCTTCTTGTCTTGAATAATGTGCTTGAGTTTTATAACAATTCCAGATATTAGATTATGTTTCAGCAGGAGCATGCAGCATGACCCCAAGAAATGTGAATATTATATCCCTGAAGGTTGCTCTTAAGAAAAGTAAAACTCGTGCTAGGAGTGGCTGAACAAGTTGTGGTCTATAGACACAATGGAATACTACTCAGCTATCAAAAATGGTGACTTCAGCATGAAAATGCTGAAGCCCATCTTGGATGGAACTTGAAGAAATCATGTTAAATGAAATAAGTCAGAAACAGAGGATGAATATGGGATGATCTTACTTTCAGGCAGAAGTTGAAAAACAAGATCAGAAGAGAAAACACAAGTAGAACCTGAACTGGAGTTGGTGTATTGCACCAAAGTAAAAGATTCTGGGGTGGGTGAGGGGGAGAGTACAGGTCCGAAAAGGATGAAAGAGGACCTAGTGGGGGTTGTATTGTTCTGTGGAAAACTGAGAAATGTTATGTTCAAAGTGTCTAATGTAAAACAATAATCCCCCAATAAAGAAATTTAAAAAAAATTCATGCTAGATTCCACACCATTTGATCTCCACAGTGTTTTCATATTTAATCACTGCTCGGTGCTCTGTTTCATTTGATGACTTGGTACTTGTTGAACTGGGAAATTAAATCTTAACCCAAAACATTCAAGAAAGTCACTTACTATTCTTACACTATAGTGGAAATCCTCATTTAGAATTATGCCAATTTATAATCTTAACTAAATCTTTATGTTTTCATGAACTCGACAAACAGTAGCCAATGATTTCAATGCTAGCTAGAGGCTGAAAAGGACTGAAGAATCTGCTCCACTAACCATAACAACAGGATCCAATTACAGGAGCTGTAAAATTACAGAGACTCACATCAGGATAACCAGTGCTAATTAGAAAAGCATGAGGCAAAATATATCAAATGGCTGATTTTGCTCACTCCCCAGCAGGTAGAACTGATCTTTGGTTCTTGAGAAAAATAAAATTAAGAAGCTTATGTCACCCTGAGTTCTTCCAAGGAGACACTTTAATAATCAGAGTATAGGGAGTCGGGCTGTAGCGCAGCAGGTTAAGCGCAGGTGGCGCAAAGCACACGGACCGGCATAAGGATCCCGGTTCGAACCCCGGCTCCCCACCTGCAGGGAAGTTGCTTCACAGGCTGTGAAGCAGGTCTTCAGGTGTCTACCTTTCTCTACTCCTCTCTGTCTTCCCCTCCTCTCTCCATTTCTCTCTGTCCTATCCAACAACGACAACAACAATAATAACTACAACAATAAAACAACAAGGGCAACAAAAGGGAATAAATAAATAAAATAAAATAAAATAAATAATCAGAGTATAGAGCAGACCATGGGGAACTTGCTGAATAGAAGAGACAAGCATTACAATATGAGATTCTAGCAACTGCAGTTTTGAGAAAAAGAGTGTTACAGAAGAGGAAGTAATGAATGAATGAGTTCTAGAAATCTGCATACATTATACAAATTTAATGTGATACCCATCGAAGTTCCACCAAACTTCTTTAAGAGAATAGAACAAAAATTAGTCATTTATCTGCAACCAGAAAATACCTAGAATGTCGGAAAATTGTGAGGATGTGGTTGAACTTGGCAGGACTTAACCTGAGGAGTGCATCTTTCCTGTCAGTCTCTCTCTGTACTGAGAGGTTGAGTAAGGAGGGACAGGAGTAACCCCAAAGGTGTGCCTTGTCCTATCAGACTCCTTGCCTCACAAAGCACCCCACATTCCTGATACTATGGCCATTAAATAAAAAGAAAGGGGGAGATGTCAGGAAATTGTTAACCCAGCTCCCCCTGCTCCACCCAGCATTCCTGATACTATAACTTATCTACATAATCATTGTTTTGGCTGATAGATCCCCACCCATTCCATTCCTTTGATCTATCTTTCAAGACCCTCCCTTCCTCCAGGGTATCATTAATCCTACCAGTTAAAACCCTCACAACAGTTGCTAAGGAAGTTTCTACCTTCCCAGCACCCTTTGCCTTTCTCCACCCCTTTCCTAGCCATTTCCATTTCTGACTTGTCACTTCTGGGTCTGGCCTTTAAAAGCATTGCTCTCTGATCAATAAAGACATTGCATTGCCACTCTGCAATGAGTTGTAGTCATCTCTCCCATGTCACTGAGTAAGTAGCAGTCCAGGCTGGCTCAGGTTGAGTTCTCTCCAACCCAGAGAGTACATACCCAGGAAGAGGCACCCCCACACTAGCTTGGCACGAGAATTGCCAAAATAAATCTTGAGGAAAAGAAAGAAAAATGGAGGCATCACACTCCCAGATCTCAAACTATACTATAAGGCCATCAAAATCAAAACTGCCTGATGCTGGGGAAAAAATAGGATAATAGACCAGTGGAACAGAACTGAAAGCCCAGAAGTAAACCTCCACACATATGGACATCTAATTTTTTATAAAGGTCCCCAAATTATTAAATGGAGGTAGGACACTCTCTTCAATAAGTGGTGCTGGGCAAACTGGGTTGAAATATGCAGAAGAATGAAATTGAACCACTTTATCTCACCAGAAACAAAAAAGAAATCCCAAATGGATCAAAGACCTGAATGTTATACAAGAAACTATAAAATACTTGAGAGAAATACTGGTAGAATACTTTTCCACCTAAACCTCAAGGACATCTTTGATGATACAAACACAATTGCAAGAAGACTAAAACAAAAATCAATGGGACTACATCAAATTGAAAACTTCTGCACAGTCAAAGAAACCATCACACAATCAAAGAGACCCATCACAGAATTGGGGAAGATCTTTATATCCCATATATCAGACAAGAGACTAATAACTAATAACCAAATATAAAAAGAGCTTTAAAAAAACTTAGAAACAAAAAAGCAAATTACCCCATCCAAATATGGGCAGAGGACATGAACAGAATATTTACTACAGAAGAGATCCAAAAGTCTAACAAACACATGAAAAATTGCTCCAGGTTACTGATTGTCAGAGATAGTTAAATAAAGACAACACTGAGATACCACCTCACCCCTGTGAGAATGGCATACATCAAAAAGGACAGCAGCAACAAATACTGCAGAGGTTGTGGGGACAAAGGAACCCTCCTACACTGCTGATGAGAATGCAAATTGGTCCAACATCTGTGGAAAGCAGAGTGGAGAACCCTCACAAGGCTAGAAATAGACCTCCTATATAACCCAGTAATTCCTCTCATAGGGATATATCTTAAGGACTCCATAACACTTAACCAAAAATATATATATACACATAATGTTCATCATAGCACTATTTGTAATAGCTAAAATCTGGAAGCAACCCAGGTGCCCAACAACAGATGAGTGGCTGAAAAAGCTGTGATATATATATATATATATATATATATATATATATATATATATATATCAATGAATGCACCTTTTCTGACCCATCTTGGATGGAGTTAAAAGAAATTATGTTAAGTGAGCTAAGTCAGAAAGACAAAGATGAGTATGGGATGATCCCACTCATAAGCAGGAGTTGAAAAAGAAGAACAGAAAGGGAAACTCAAATCAGGATCTGACTGATTTTGGAATAGGGCAGCACAGTAAAAATCTCTGGGTGGAAGGTGAGAGTAGATACTCTGATTCACTGGGGGCTGGACGGGTAAGGACACAAACTTGGTGGTGGGAATGGTGTTAATATATATATGCCTACTAACTTAAAGTCCACAAATTACTAATTAATTAGTATGAGGAAAAAATGGATTGAATTTATCAAACTTTTTGATGCATAGACCATAGGTTGAATATATGTTCCTTAAATTTAAGCACTTAAGACTTCAAATTGGAAATCAGATTGAATTTTAACAGCTGGCTCAATTGTTAACACATTTCTAAAAATGACTTGTTCTTTGAAATATTGTCTCCAAAAAGCTTAGACCAGGGAGAACAGAAGCAACTGGTGGTGTTACTTTATAAGATAAAACTATGTGGGGATATAGCAGGTTGAGCAGGGCTGACACTCTGATCATCTCTCTGAGACTGGTCCCAAAAAGCCTCCCTGCCCCTCCTCCCTCTCCTCAGCCAACCTTGTGGCCAGCATTCTGCACCTGGCCCAAGGGCAGGAGCTGTTTACCAAAAATGCTGCACAGATTATAGTAGAATTTCCATTTACTGCAGGCAAAAGGGTGTTGCCACAAATATATTAACCATTGAGATTACATCAGTCTTTGCACCAACCTGTTCCTGATAAGACCACAACTTCCCTGTCCGCAGCTTCTTCCCATTTCACGATATTGACCTTTACAGTGATTAATCTGACCATACTTCCTTTTTTTCTGCCTGCTTGTTCCAGTATAAGAATACCTTCATGTAACCCAATAAACATACTGTCCTCTGCCATAGTGTCCACAGAAGTCTCTCTGTGCACTTACCCCCACCGCGGCTTGCTCTTCTCCTCCTCCCCTATGATACCTCTCTGGTGGCCAACAGATCGGTGGGTGTGGGGTGGTCAAGACAGTCTGTCCAGAGCTTGCCCTGCAAAACTATATATAAATAGCATAAAATGACATAAATTATGTTGAGGTCTTATATGATACAACAAATCCTAACAATGAAATTTTCAAAGGTAACCCGATTGCCAAATAATGTGGTTATAGCAATAATTACCTATTGCCTTCTTAAACCCAGCAGGAATCTTCCTGTTTCTCTATAAAGCCCGTACATCTCCCAGTCCTGGAACCTCTGGGGCAGGGCTCACTTTCCTGTATGTTTCTCTCAGTTCATACTAATTGATACTGCATCTGCTGATCCCGACCTAATCCATGCAACCTGTTCCATCTTGGCATGCTTCACTACGGACTGTGTCTAAGGATGTCAGGCATGGAATTTCAAATTTTCAACTTCATTACTCTGGTGAGACCTTTCCTAGCTCAAAGGACTCTTTAACTCATTTTGAGTGGCACAATTCTTAACAAAACCTCAAAACCTAGATATAAATCAGGGCCCATAAAATAGGTCATACATACATGTATCCATAAGTTAGGAGAAAATATATACCTTAAAACAAAAGTGCACAATAATTTTCAGTGAGTCAAAAAACTGAAGCAAGAATGTATAAAGAACTAAAAAGACACCTTAAAGTACCTAACGAAATGGTTTCTACTTAGACCTAGATACCCTCCTCACGTCATTACACGTCTTCCAATCACTCCAACGCTAACTGTGTCAAAGTAAGGACCACAAAAGCTGAACAGGGGTAAGAGACTGGCATACTTTAAACATGACTCTTTAGTCACTACCAGGTCACCCCATCACCTGGAGTCCTACTCAGGAAGCCCCAGGGTTCCCACACAGACATGATGGGCCTAGACTTCTAACAGATCCCTCTCACCACTGTCACTGGTCATCTCCATCAGGAACAACATAATGGCACCCTTTGTGGGCCTGTATAGGTCCTTGTCCTCAATGTGGATCAACAATGGTAGAAGATGTTCCATTCTCCAAAGGGAGGTTGGACAACATACTCTACCTACTACCTGAGGAAAATGGGTCCTGAAATTAGTGCAGCCTGGAATGTTCCTAGCCATGACCATAGAATGAGAGCCCAGACCTACAGGGATGAAGAGGTTACATAGGCTCCTGTACTGAACATGGGCCCCAGATCATACCGGAGGGATTTACAGGCAACAGTATATACTTTCCCCATATTTGGGAGCTACTCTCTTCCCTGATCCAGCTTTCTAGTCCTTTCTCCAACTATGACAACATCTCCCCAGACAATAACTTGCATCCACCTGTATATTAGATAACAGTCTCAGGAAAAAACTAGTAAAGTCATGGTCTCTCTAGAATATACCTAAAACAGAAGTACTAGTTTTTCCCAAAACGGAACACCAATCTTCATTTGCAATATTCATGCCTTTAGGTTCATGATTAGCCAACAGTTTGTTCTTCTTTATATCTTAACTCTTTTGCACCCACCAGTTTCCAGATGATACCATGATGCCAACCTGAATTCATGGGCAGAGGACCCCGCCATGTGTCTTGGAGCCTTGCCTCCCAGATCCCTGCCTCACTAGGGAAAGAGAGAGACAGGCTGGGAGTATGGATCAACCTGCCTACATCCATGTTCAGCAGTTCAGCAGAGAAGCAATTATGGAAGCCAGACCTTCCACCTTCTGTGCCCCACAATGATCCTGGGTCCATATTCCCAGAGGGATAAAGAATAGGGAAGCTATCAAAGGAGGGGACTGGACATGGAGCTCTAGGGGTGGGCAATGTGTGGAAACGTACCCCTGTTATCCTATGGCCTTGTCAATGTTACCATTTTATAAATAAAATAATAATAATAACAAAAGACTTAGGTGTATTAAGATAAAATTTATTTCCACATAATATATATTGTAATATATATATATGAAATAAAAATTATATATATAAGAAATTTATGGGTGTTCAGTGGTAGTGCAGCAGGTTGAGTGCAGGTGGCACAAAACGCAAGGACCAGCCTAAGAATCCCATTTCGAGCCCCCAACTCCCCACCTGCAGGAGGGTTGCTTCACAAGAGGTGAAGCAGGTCTGCAGGTGTCTTTCTCTCCACCTCTCTGTCTTCCTCTCCTCTCTCCATTTCTCTCTGTCCTATCCAATAACAATAGCATCAATAAGAATAATAACTACAACAATAAAACAACAAGGGCAACAAAAGGGAATAAATAAAGAAAAAAAGAAATTTATGTGTAGCAGTGTACCTTGTTAACCACACATACTACAGTGTGCAAGGACCTAGGTTCAAGCCCTTGGTTCTCACCTGCAGGGGGAAAGCTTCAGGAGTAGTGAAGCAGTGCTGCAGGTGTCTCCCTGTAGCCCCCTCTCTGTCCTTCACCCCTCTCAATTTCTCTCTGCTGCCAGTAAAAAATATAATTAAAAATATTTAAAAAATAATACTATATATATTACTCTGTGTCTTTCAAATTATGTCATTTTCTCTCTAGCACTTTTTTTTTATCTTCCCTACATTTTTTTCTTTGTTTCTCTCATCCTTCTTATCACATATAGTACCTTTAGTTTCTTTAATTTGATGTTTATTTCTAAAGTTATCCTGTTACATTTTATTTATTTTATTTTTACTTATTCATTTATCTAATGATAGAGACAGAGAGAAATTAAGAGGGGAGGAGGAGATAGAAGCAGTCATGCTTCACCCACTTGTGAAAGAAGCTTTCCCTCTGCAGATGGGAACCAGGGGCTTGAACCTGAGTCCTTGTGCACTGTAATGTGTGCACTTAACCAGGTGTGCCACTGCCTGGCCCCTTATATATACTATTTCTTTACATGGTTCTACCAGTACCACTTTTTTATTTATACCTTTCTTCTGACTACACACCACATCTGTATAACAGCCTATCTCTTCCTTCAGCATGGTATTTTTACTTCCTGTGCTTCTTCTTACATGAGTTAAAATTTATAATTTCATCCACTTTTCAGCAAGTGAATTTTGTTTTCCTAGTTAATTTCCACAGA
Source organism: Erinaceus europaeus (assembly GCF_950295315.1). Lineage (NCBI taxonomy): Eukaryota > Metazoa > Chordata > Mammalia > Eulipotyphla > Erinaceidae > Erinaceus > Erinaceus europaeus. Next base: position 191,568,490 of record NC_080162.1, read on the forward strand.
CTGGAAATAGTTGCTATTTGTCTTATAATACCTAATATCTAGCATAAGCATTGTATTTTTCAACTTTTGTATTATCTACATATGAATGAGATGATTTTTTCTGCACAAACCATTGTAAGCATGATATGAGGTGGTGGTGGTGGTGGGAGTCAGCTTGCCTGATAGAACACTGGCTTTACTGTGATGAAGACCTGGGTTTGACCCCTTATTCCACAAGGGATCAAGATAGAAGGCACCAGGAGAACTCCGTTGATGGTGGAGTAGTGCTGTGGTATCTTTACTGCATCTTCTCTCTCTTTTCCTTTCTCTTACTAAATAATAAATGAATAAATAAATTGGGTCCATGAGACAGCCCTGTGGTCTACCTTATGCAAAAGACCTTTCTCTACCTACCTTCCTTCCTTGCTCTTTTCTTCTCTCCCCTTCCTTCCATCTATCCGTCCATCCATCCATCCATCCATCCATCCATCCATCCATCCATCCATCCATCTATCCATCCATCGATCCATCCATCGATCCATCCATCGATCCATCCTTCCTTCCTTCGTCTTTCTTTCTTTCTTTCTTTCTTTCTTTCTTTCTTTCTTTCTTTCTTTCTTTCTTCCTTCTCTATTTCACTGGAGTATTTTCCAGTTCTTGTTCATGTTGGCTTAGACACCAATGTCTTTTGCATAAAGAATGTTCTGCTTCCCACTTCCTGACTCTGGATTTAAAATACATACTTCAGGAAGGGAAGAAGTAAAATAAGTTTTCTCCTTCAGTTCTTTGTGTTCAAGGATTCTTATTGCTGTCTTTTATACCTGTTACCAACAAACCTGCTATTCTCACAATGATAGATGGGATGTTTTGTTTATATAGGTAACATAAGAAATTGAAATGCATGAACTTAAAAAATGTAGGCAGACTATTGTGAGGACTGGTAGCTTTTGGGGGTGGGAGGGAGAGAACTGTGATGGGGTATTTGATTTGTAACTATAGCTTGGAAATCTTATGATCTTGTAAACCTTTATTAAATTCTTAATAAAAATAAAAATTTAAAAGCCAGCAACAATTATAATAGGAGTGTAAACCCTCACAAATAATTTTATTTTGATTTCTAAAACCATGTAAAAGAAAAACAACAAGAATTTCTTTGTGATAAACTTTTATCTTCACAGATTGCCCATAGCAACCCTGTGAATTTTTAAATAATGTTTTTGGAACTAGAAACTGACTCTTAAAAGACTTAGGTCATGTGATCATACCTACTAGTCTGCCGAGTAAGGATATGAAGTCAAGAGTATTAGACTCATTTGTGGTGCTCTTACCAAGGCTCTATGCTTCTGAAAACCCTCCTCGCAATGTCCTGTTCAGCCCCTATAGCTGACAACCTGTGTATCATGCTCAAGTCCCCACTGCAGACTGATGGAACATTCCCAGAGGGTAGGAAAAACTTGACAGCCGTACGTTTTAAATAAATTTCAATAAAATTTCCATTCCAATAAGAGTGTGAGTTTATTCTTTCTTTCATAATCCTTCAGGGACTTTTCCTTCTCGTCACCTAATCATGAATTTTTATACATGTTTTAGGGGTGGTGATTTTCAGTATTCTGTATTTCTGTGCCCATGATCATCTAGCTATGCTCTTATGGCTTACAGGTATGATTGTACCTTCATTTGCTGCATGATTTGCACCAACCCCTGCCCCAAGACTACAAAGTCATTGATTCTACCTGCAGAAGACTGGCTAGTAAGAACACTGACTCATCCTGCCATGAACAGAGAATTATTATCAGTATCATCACACAAGTTAAGTTTAGGAAAAGTGATGCCAGAGTGCACTTTGGGAGGGTAAGAAATTAGGTCTGGCCTGGAAGGAGGTGCAGTGACTAGAGAACTAGACTTAAAAGCATGAGGTCTAGAATTCAATACTTGGAATCTCATCTGCTAGAGTGATGTTCTAGTCCCTATCTCTTGTGTGTAAATAATTAAATCTTAAAAAAAGGTGGGGGGGTCAGTAGGTGGCGCAGTGGGTTGGGCGCATGTGGTGCAAAGCGCAAGGACCAGTGTAAGGATCCTGGTTTGAGCCCCCAGCTCCCCACCTGCAGGGGAGTCACTTCACAGGCGATGAAGCAGGTCTATAGGTGTCTGTCTTTCTCTCCCCCTCTCTGTCTTCCCCTCCTCTCTCCATTCCTCTCTGTCCTATCCAACAACGAACAACATCAACAATGGCAATAATAATAACCACAATGAGGCGACAACAAAAAGGAGGAAAAGGTGGCCTCCAGGAGCAGTGGATTCATGGTGCAGGCACCGAGCCCAGCAATAACCCTGGAGGGAAAAAAAAAGGTAGAGAAAATGTGCATAATATTTCTTCTTTTTTTAATTTTTATTTTAAAAAAGGAAACACTAACAAAAACCATAAGATAAAAGGGGTACAATTCCACACAATATCCACCACAAGAACTCCATATCCCATCCCCTCCCTTGATAGCTTTCCTATTCTTTATCTCAGATCAATATTTCTTCTTCAAAATCACTTTTGTGGTTTTACATCGAGTCTATTTATTTTTATAAAAAGGAAACATTGACAAAACCATTGGGTGAGACAGTTACAACTCCACACAATTCCCACCATCAGAACTCCATATCCCAACCCTCCCCGGATAGCTTTCCTATTCTTTTTATTTTTATATTCTTTTCCTATTCATTTTCCTATTTGTCTGGGAGCATGGACCCAGGGTCATTATAGGGTGCAGAAGGTGGAAGGTCTGGTTTCTGTAATTTCTTCCCCACTGAACTTGGGCATTGACAGGTCGATCCATACTCCCAGCCTGTCTCTCTCTTTCCCTAGTCGGGTGGGGCTTTGGGGAAGCAGGGCTCCAAGATACATTGGTAGGGTTGTCTGTCCAGGGAAGTCTGGGTGGTATCATGGTAGCATCTGGAACCTGTTGGCTGAAAAGAGATAAAGAGTTGGGGGTGGGGGGTCTCTTCTGTAGATTGCTAGTAGGCCTGTTCCAAAGGGCCTGTGACTATACTATTTTTTTTTTTTCCCTGAACCTGAAATCTGATATGCTGGTGGATACTAGTTATTGTCTGGGGAGATGATGTCATGGCTGGAAAAAGGACCAGAAAGTTGGGTCAGGGAAGAGAGTAGCTCTCAAATATGTGAAAAGTGTATAAATATTGTTGACTGTAAATAGCATCGATTTGATCTGATCTGGGGCCTATATTCAGCTTAGGAGCCTATGTGACCTCTGTATCCCTGTAGATCTGAGCTCACATTCTGTGGTCATGAGTAGGAACAATCCAAGCTGCTCCAATATCAGGACCCATCTTCCTCAGGTGTAGCTTAGAGTATGTTGTCCATCCTCCCTTCAGAGGATGGAACCTTCTCTACTGTTGTTGATCCACATTGAGGGCAAAGACCTATGGGAACCCACAAAGGGGTCTATTGTGTTGTTCCTGATGGAGATGACCGGTAACAATGGAAAGAGGGATTTATTCTAGGTCTAGGCCTATCATGTGTGTTTGGGAATCTCAGGACTCTCCAAATAGGGCCCCAGCTGATGGGGTGGCCTGATAGTGACTAAAGAGTCATTCTTAAAAGTATGCCAGTCTCTTGCCCTTATTCAACTTTTGCAGTCCTTGCTTTGATAAGGTTAGCTTTGGAGTGAGTGAGGGAAGTGTAATAGGAAGTAGGTGAGGAGGGTATCTAAGTCTAAGTAGACACTATTTTTTTATGAACTTTATACTGACTCACTGCAGACTATTGTGTACTTTTGCTTTCAGGTATATATTTTGCCCTAATTTGTGGATACATGTGAACATATGCTCTATCTCATAGGACCTGGTCTATATCTAGGTTTTGGGACTTTCTTAGGAAGTGAACCACCTGGAATGGAATTAGAAGATCCTATGAAAGGAAAAGTCTCACCCAAGTAATGAGGCTGAAGGGTTGACATTTCATGCCTGTCTCTGGACACTGTCTGAAGTGAAGCAAGCTGATGTGGTACTTGTTGCGTTGCTTAGGTTGGGATTGGTGGATGCAATATCATTTGGTATGAATTGAGAGAACCATACTGGAAAGTAGCCCCACCCTAGAGGTTCCAGGACTGGGGGATATATAGGCTCTATAGAGGAAGCAGTTCCTCTTGTCTTAGGGTTTAAGAAAGCAATTGATAGTTATTGCTATAATCATATTATTTGGCAATTGGGTTAACTTAAAAAAATCCTTTTGTTAGGATTTGCTGTATCATACACAACATCAATGTAATTTATGTCCTTTGACATTACATTATATATAGCTTTGTCACCAGTTGTTTCTATTTTCCATGGTCTAAGCTTTCAGGAGAGTCAACATATCAAAGACTCAGCCTATGCTCTGTGCATTATAAAGTTTGATACATTCAATCAATTTCCCCTATCATATTAATTATATACTGATTTATATGACTAAAAGTGTACATAAACACCATTCCCACCACCAAAAGATTGTGTCCCATCACTTCCCATATCCCCCCCCACCACCCCCGTGAAGCCAAACTTTTGCCCTCGCCCTCAACCCAGAGATTTTTACTTTGATGCCCTACTGAAATTCAGACAAATCTGCTTTAAGTTTACCTTTCTGTTCTTCTTTTCAACTTCTGTTTATGAGTGGGATTATCCTATACTCATCTTTATCTTTCTGAGATAGCTCACTTAACATAATTCCTTCTAGCTCCGTCCAAGATGGGTCAGAGAAGGTGGGTTCATTGTTCTTGATAGCTGCATAGTATTCCATTGTGTATATATACCACAGCTTTCTCAGCCACTCATCTGTTGTTAGGCACCTGGGTTGCTTCCAGGTTTTAGCTATTATGAATTTTGCTGCTATGAACATAGGTGTACACAAACCTTTTGGTTGGGTATTATGGAGTCCTTAGGATAAATCCCTATGAGAGGAATTCCTGGGTCATATGAAGGTCATGTCTATCCTTGTGATAGTTCTGGAGACTGCTCTCCACAGATGTTGGACCAATTTACATTCCCACCAGCAGTGCAGAAGGGTTCCTTTGTCCCCATAGCCTCTCCAACATTTTTTGCTGCTGTCCTTTTTGATGTACGGCATTCTGACAGGAGTGAGGTGGTATCTCAATGTTGTCTTTATTTGCATTTTTCTGACAATCAGCCACCTGGAGCAATTTTTCATCTGTTCATTCGACTTTTGGATTTCTTCTGTAGCCAGTATTCTGTTCATATCTTCTGCCCATTTTTGGATGGAGTCATTTGCTTTTTTGTTGCTAAGTTTGCTGAGCTCTTTGTATATTTTTGTGATTAATCTCTTGTCTGATGTATTGTCAGGAAATTGTGAGGATGTGGTTGAGCTTGGCATTGGCAGGGCTTGAACCTGAGGGGTGTGTCTATCCTGTTAGTCTCACTCTCTCTACTGAGAGGGTGAGCAAGGAGGGACAGTAGTAACCCCAAAGGTGTGCCTCATCCTATCAGACTCCCTGCCTCACAAAGCACCCCACATTCCTGATACTATAGCCATTAGTTAAAAAGAAAGAGGGAGATGTCTGGCATTAAGCCAGCCCCCCCCCACCCCCACTCCATCCTGCATTGCTGATAGTATGGCCTATTTACATAATCGTTGTTTTGCCTGATCTATCTTCTTTCTACCTCAAGCCTGCCCTGGGTGCAGGGTCACATTAATCCCACTGGTTAAAACCCTCGCCACAGTTGCTAAGGAAGCTTCCACCTTCCCAGCATGCTTTTGCCTTTCTCCACCCCCTTTCCTAGCCATTTCCTTTTCCAACTTGCCACTTCCGGTTTTATCCTACAAAAGCATTGGCTCTCTGATCAATAGATCCTTTTGCATTACCATGCTGCCATGAGTTCCTGAGTCATCTATCTCCCGTGTCGCTAAGTGAGTAGCAGCCCAGGCTGAGTCCGGTCGAGTTCTCTCCAACCCAGAGAGCATGCGCCTGGGGAAGAAGCACCCCCACACTAGCCTGGCAATGTATGACATGTGAAGGTCTTCTCCCATTCTGTGAGGGGTCTCTTTGTTTGTGTGATGATTTCTTTGGCTGTGCAGAAGCTTTTCAATTTGATTTGTTTCTGTTTTAGTCTTCCTTGCAATTGGGTTTGTATCATCCAAGTTGTCCTTGAGGTTTAGGTGGAAAAGTGTTCCACCAATATTTTCTTCTAAATATTTGATAGTTTCTGGCTAAAACATGCAGAAGAATAAACTGAACCATTTTATCTCACCAGCAACAAAAGTCAACTCCAATAGTATCAAGAATCTAGCCTAATTTTTAAAGGAATGAGTCAGCTATATAACTAGTTAGCTCTTAAGACAAATTTTGTATAAAGAATCTCAGAATACATTTTTATTTATAGTAATACTGAATTTATTAATCAAGGAACTAAAAGATTTGTTTATATATTTAAAAATATTTTGTTTATTTATTGTGTATAGAGACAGAACCTGAGATGGCAGGGGGAAATAGAAATAAAGAGAGACACCTGCCAAACTGCTTCACCACTCATGAAGCTTCCTCCCTGCGGGTGGGGACCTGGGCTTGACCTTAAGTCTCTTCACATTATAACATGTGTGCTCAACTAAATAAGTCACTAGCTGGCCCCTGAAACTCAACAATTCAATGTAGAGCTTGGGACATAGCTCACCCAATAGAATACATATTTCATTATGCACAGAGATTTGTGTCAAAGTGCCAGGCACCACCTAGGAACAACTCCATGTGAAGGGGAAGCTGCAGGAGTGGTTATATATTGCTGGAGTTTCTTTCCTTCTCTCTTCCTCTCTGTCTTTTATCCTCTATCTGGGAAAAAAAATAAAAGTACCTTGAAGGACTTGTAGAACTGTACAGGTGCAAGGCTCTAGCAATGCATTGGTGGGAGACAAAGAGTTAATGTGGCATGTCTTGTTAGCTATTATCTTGACAATTAATTGCCACTAAAAGCCATGCTGAGTTTTTAACTAGTGGAAACAAGTATGACAATAATATGTAACATGATTTCCCACATGGTCAGTCTGATATGACAAATGGCAACTGTTTGGCACCTAAGAGCTAAGTTGGTCAGTCTTCAAAACTGTTTTATTTTTTTAAGTGAATTCAAAATTCCAGGTTTATTCACATAAATCCAGCAGTTTCCTTTTGTCTGCTTACTTATCTGGCTGGTTTTTTTTTTTTTTTTTTTGTCTCCTATAGTGTTATGTGAGTTTTGATTATATGTTTTTGCAACTGCAAAATAAATTTTGAGAGTTAAGATAATGGTCTGAGATAATTCCTACTCACAAATCATGTCAGTGTTTGACTTCTACCAGTAAAACTGCCACTTTGCATCTGACCCTTGAAGATAAATCAAAGATATAAAATAGTTTTCTAAACAGTCATCATTCTTTCCCCTTAGAAAAAAATGAGAGGGAACAAATGATTGAAACGTATCGTCTGAGTGAACATTAAATGGTATAAGATAGAAAAGGTTAGATATCAATCTTTAGATATATTTTATTGCCAGACAAAAGGAGCCTGTTAGCTTATTTTTATATGGTAAACCATAACTTAAATTAATGGGTTTTTTTTGTTGTTGTTGTAATTTCTTTTGTTGTTAAGATGATCTTGGTTTACAAGACTATAAATTCTTTTAAACTTATTATTATTCTATAATTAATTTCTTATTGGATAGAGACAGAGAGAAGTTGAAAGAGAAGGAAGGTGAGATAGAGAGGGAAAGAGACAGAGAGATTCCTGTAGGCCTGTTTTACCACTTGTGAAGCTTTCACCCTGCTGGAAGCTGGGGTCTTACATACTGTAATATATGCACTAAACCAAGTGCTCCACTTCCTGGCCTCTTTCATTTGTTGTTATTACTTTTATTTTCACCACTCGGGTTATCACTCGGGCTCAGTATCTGCATGATGAATCCACTGCTCCCAGTGGCATTTGTTTTTCTTTCTTTTTTCTATCAGTTTTTGTTTGTATATTTTAAATTGGGGAGTTAATGGTTTATGTACAGTTATTGGCTGATGCGTAAACTTTATCTCACCATGGTAGGTATCTACAACATACTCTTCCCCCATCGTGGGTATTTTTCCATCATCAGTTACCCGAAGCTCAATGCCACCTCTCCTCTCACCCCTTTTCCTGTTCTCCTTCCCCAGAGTCCTTTGCTTTGGTGTAATATACCAAACTAGCCCAAGTTTTACTTTATATGTCTTCTTTCTGTACTTGTTTCTTAAGTTCTGCCTATGAGTGAGACCATCCCAGATACACCTTTCTCTTTCAGCCTGCTCTCTCTCTTAATAAGATTCCTTCAATCTCTTTTTAAGATGAGATGAATAAGGTCACGTCATCACTTTTAAAGGTTGAGTTGTATTTTATTGTGCATATATATCACAACATTTTTAGCCACTCATCTCCTTCTGCACATCTAGATTGGTTCTAAATTTATTCTAATACAAGGGGGGCTGGGTGGTGACTCACCTGTTAAGCACATAGTGATAAGCACAAGGACCTGTGCAAGGCTATGAGTTCCATCCCCCACTCCCCACCTGTAGCAGAGATGCTTCACAGATGGTGAAGCAGGTCTGCAGTTGTCTATCTTTCTCTCTCTTTCTATTTCCCCCCCTCCTTTCTCAATTTCTCTCTGTCCTATCCAATAAAATGGAAAAAATTGCCTCCAGGAGCAGTGGATTTATAGTGCTGGCACTGAACTCCAGTGATAACCCTGGAGGCAAACAAAAAAAATTATTTGAATACAAATTGTACCCTTATGAACATAGGTATACATATTGAGCAGGTTTCTTTAAATGAGTATGTTTGTTTCCTTAAGATAAATCCCCAGGAGAGGAATGGCTGGGTCACAGCTCTATACACCAATTGATTAGTTTCTAAAATGCAGAGACATGGTCAAATACAGAATTTTCAGTTAGATTGTAGAAAATGTAGCTCATAAATAATTTCTATTTAACATTCTCTAGGACCTCTTGGAATTTATAATTTTTACTAGATACATACTAAAGCCTATATGGAGAAAATTTTTCTAATTTCTAGCAGAGGACAGAGATCTTTGATGTTACCTGACTTATAGCCTTGATTCTCTGTCAATCACCACATGTCCTTCCCTCACGTGTCTGTCCTCTTAGAAGGACATTAGTCATATTAGGTCAAGGATCCAACTATGTCCGTCCAATATGAACTCATCTTAACTACATCTACAAATAATCTATTTCCAAATGAAATAATACTATAAATTGTTGGAGGTTAGAACTTTAAAATACCATTTAGGAAACAATGCAACCCATATAATATAGGATCCATTTCTTCTTTTTTTAAATATTTATTTTTTTTCCTTTTGTTGCCCTTGTTATTTTATTGTTGTAGTTATTATTGTTATCATAATTGTTGGATAGGACAGAGAGAAATGGAGAGGGGAGGGGAAGACAGAGGGGGAGAGAAAGACACCCAAAGACCTGTTTCACCACCTGTGAAGTGACTCCCCTGCAGGTGGAGAGCGGGGGGCTCGAAGCAGGATTTTTTCTCCCGTCCTTGCGCTTTACACCAACTGTACTTATCCCACTGTGCTACCGCCCAACTTGCCCCATTTCTTCTTTTAACAATTTTCTTTTTTTCCTTCTTATTTAACGTTTTTTATAATAATTTCTTTTAAATTTTTTTTAATTTTTATTTACTTACCAGATTGAGACAGCTAGAAATCAAGAAAGAATGGGGTGGTTGGGAGAGAGACAGAGAGACACATGCAACCCTGCTTTATCACTGGAAAAGTTTTGCCCCCTGCAGTTGGGGACCAAAGGCTTGAACCTGGGTCCTTGCACACTGTAACATGACATGTGTGCCTAACCAGTCCCTTGTATTGCAATATATATATATATATATATATATATATATATATATATATATATATATATATATTGTTTCAAGGAGAGCACAGAGAATTTCTGTATATTTTCACCCAGTTTATACTACTTTTGTAACCAATATAAATTTGTTGAAACAAACAAACAAAGAAAAAAACCTTAAAGTTGATGAAATTATATTAAGCCACTTGTAGCTCGGTGATTTATTTTTCTGACTCTATGTATGTTTCTCCCCCCATTGTTAATTAGTGATTTGACAATGACTTATTATAGTGTAGTGTATGGTTTCCAATAATTTTTTTCATTAACTTATGTCTCAAAAAATTATTTTTTCCCCAGGCTCCAATCTAGGACAACACATTTCACTTAATCACTCTGGATACATCTCCAATCTGTGACAGATTTCAATGTTTTAGTTGATTTTCAAAAAGGACTTGTTTGTTTGTTAATGAGGGAGAGGATGCAAGAGCCATCACTCTGGCTCACAGAATGCCAGGGGCTGAACTCAAGACTTGCTTGAGCGTTCAGTGCCTTATCCATTGTGCAACTTCCCAGGCCACCTGCCTTGATTTCTATAAAGTCGGTGTAGTGAAGTTTGAAGAATATTGAGTACCTATTCTATAGATGATTGTTAATTTGGGTATTTTTGTTGATTGCCAATAGCCTAGGCTTATCGGCTTGGGGGAATAATGTCATAGAGTGTCCTGCTCATGATATGACATCAGTGGGTTCACGATTCCCACACAGCTTATGCTTGGTGATGCTAACATGATTTATGGTTAAGGTGATGCCTGACTGCAGTAAAATGAACACCTCTTTCCTTCCATGGTCGGCTAATTGGAGGTGTGTTTCTAAGTTCAGGCCATACTGAAAGTAAAGAAAGTGATATTTGGGGGCCTAGGCTTGGAGGGACCTGGTTGAGTGCATGCACATGTTACCATTGGAAGGACTCAGGTTCAAGATTCTGGTCCTCACCTGCAGAAAAGAAGATTCATGAATGATAAAATTGTGATGCAGGTTTCTCTCTTTCCTTCTCTATCTCCTAGTCTTCTCCCAGCTGTGCTCTTTTCTATCAAGTAAATGAAAGAAAGAAAACAAAAAAGGAGAAACGGTCACCTGGTGTGGTGGATTTATTGTGCATGCACGGAACTCCAGAGTTAACCCTAGTGACAAAACAAACAAACAAAACCCATAAAAAGGACTGGGGAGATAGCATAATGATTACATAAAAGACTTTCATGCTTAAGGCTTTGAAGTCCTAGGTTCAACCAAAAGCATCACCATAAGCCAGAACTGAACAGAATTCATTCTCTCTGCTTGCCATTCTCTCTTCTCTCTCTCCTCTCTCTCTCCCCTTCCCTGCTTCCCTCCCTCTCATTTTTCTCTCTCTAGCTCATTAAAATAAATTTTACAAAGAAAGTGAAGTTTCTCTTCCTGAGTGAGGGATACAGAAGAAGATATGAAAATGAATTAATGCCGACCCAATAACTTACAAATATTTAGGACGAGATACTTTGAATCTATGCCCAGAATATTTCCCCTTTAAGATTTTACTCACTGATTTTATCATATGTCAATGGCTCTTTTCTGTAGCTATTATTGCTATGGTATGCAAAGGTGATTGTCTACTTTGGTTATATCGTATACTTTCTAAATATAACTAAGTGAAAAAAATGGTTCAGGGTAAAGTTATAGCTATATTAACATTTTAGGTCTAAGTAGAATATTTTAATAGGATCTTATTTGAAATAAAACAAGCTCTAAGAAATAAAAGCCCACTCATTATCGTGCTTTTTCATAGCTAAGTGCATCAGAGTGCTCAGTAATGCAAAGGTACTTAATGGTTCCAGGAGAAGGTGCATCACTTCCTTTGACAGTACTCATTTGCATATACACGTTGAGTCCTAGTTAAATGAGTGCATTTGGGGATCTCTCAGAGAAGAGATATAGACATCCTCAGGTAAAAGCAATTATTAATAAACTTTATAGCCTCATTTCAAACTCCAGTTGCTAGTTTACAGCTTCCCAGATTGACAACTTAAATCAAGAAAATGTCACCCATGTACAGTAACTGGCTTAATTTTTTGTGTGTAAATTGCTGCTTGTGGTTTTCAAAAACATAGTAAATTGCTGGCAATTGACAATGTGTCTCCCTGCTTGACTAACTTCACTTTCCCAGATTTAACAAATCAGTTATAAATTATTCATTAGATCACCCAGTGTCTAGGTTTTGATTGACAGTCATTGATTTTAAGGACCTGAAATTCTGTCTTTTATGCTGACTATTCCTCATCTCTTCAGATTGAAAATTAAGACTACAAGCAGGAAAAATAACCACACCCCTTGCTTCCATATTTCAGTTAAAGGTGAGGACTAAGACTTCTGCTAAGACTTCTGCTGTCCTAAATGCTCTGAAATGGGACAGACTGCTTCCTTGAATTGATTTGATTATTATTTCCTGATACTTCAAACATCAAGAGTTATATAAATTGAATAATTTATTTTCCAGGCAGATGACTCGGGTTTAATGCAGTACTTTTATACACGAGACCCTCACTTTTTTTTCTCCCATTCTTTTATCTGTGATTACTAATGGCTTATAGGACCCAGGTTACAGTGTATAATCTGTCACCATACCTGTCACCACAGTTGTGTTCCCACTCTCCAAATATAACTAGCTTAGTTATGAGACCCTCACCTGCCACTGCACATGATCCAATTCTGTGATTTTATTTTGCCTGTAAAATAAATAAAATTAAAAAATAATTCTATAATTATAGAACAGTTAGATTATTACTTATTTGCACAGACTGAAATATTGATGCCCTGTTGACAAATAGCCCTATTACACCACTATACATCATTCTAGGAATAGTTCTAGGACATCTGCCAGCATAAACACAACTTTGTTCCTAAAATCAGAATGGGGCTATTGTCTTTTGTTCTGGAAATACTTACTAACACCATTTTCCCCAGCAGCCTACACACACTTTCTTAATAGGACTCTTCCAGAAGAATGTGTATTTCTCCATTCAACGGTTTTTAATTAGCAGTGACTCTAAACTAAGTAATGTTCTTGCATTCCAAAGGTGTTTTATATTTGGGAGTTACATTTTTGCATGTTTGCTTAGGGAAATCAATTTCAAGATATCTTAAAAGGAACCTCAGCAAAAAGGCATGTCACAGTGCTCTGGTCTATAACATTGTATCTCAGAAATATTGTTTAGGGCACATATCTATAAGAGAGCCTTCTAAGGACAGTGATTCATACTGTGATTAATGATACGTGTAGTTGTAAATATAAATTGTATTAATCAGTCTCTTAGTATCATCACTGAAGCTAAAATTGTATTAATTCCTCATATAATGTTATCAGTAAGTTCTCAAACTTTGGCTTCAAGCAAAATCACATGGAACAAAAGCTAATCTCTTAAATTAATTGATATAAACCAGAGCTAAGTTTCTACAGTGTATTTTCTGGTTACAAAGACATAACCAAAATTCTAAATAAAGACTCAGTAGACTTGGTTCAATTAGTAATCATTCATTCATTCATTCATTCATTTCCCAATCCGCTAATTCCAGCTCAGGGAAGAGGTTAGTTTCAGTTGATTCTGTCAGTTCAGTATTCAAGAGGGGACACAGGACTGGACAGGACTGGATAGGACTTCCTTCTATCGTAGGGTACACTCACATACTCATGCACACAGCTTGTTCTCATCAACATTACCATAAAACAATGCTGATTAATGAACAATTTGTTTTACTTTGTGTGTTAGCTCTCTTTTCAACCACCAGGTTCCAGATGCTAGCATGATGCAACCAGACTTCCCTGGACAGACAGAAGCCAGACCTTCCACCTTCTGCATCCCACAATGACCTTGGGTCCATACTCCCAGAGGGTTAAAGAATATGAAAGCTATGAAGGGAGGGGATGGGATATGGAGTTCTGGTGGTGGGAACTGTGTGGAGTTGTACCCCTCTTATCCTATGGTTTTGTCAGTGTTTCCTTTCTATGAATAAAAAATTAAAAAATAAAATTAAAAAACAATGCTGAATAAATATTACTCCAGGACCTGCTGTATAGGTAAAAGAAGATTCTGGGTAAAGAGTATTAGATGGAGATAGATCAATATAAATCTATCACAGGGAACAGAAAAAATTGCTTTTTTCCTTTGTGGCTGGTCCTGAACACTGTCCTTATATGTGAATATCAGCATTAAACATTAAACATTAAGGCTGTGTTCTCTTGGTACTTAAATACAATGACTTACAAACCCATCACATTTTCCTCAGGCAGAATTTTGTTCATTTTGCTTCATTTAACATTCCTGCTTTATGTACTCTAAGTCCTTGAATATAATATTTTTTACATTACCACTATCATCATTATTATTCATTATAGTGTTTTCCATTACAAAGACTATCTTCTAATAAGGAAGGATGACTATCAAATTTGCCTTTATGTTTCCATAGTCTTATTCCTAAGGTTGAAGCCAAAGTTGTGTATGTGTTGGTTTATATTTGATAAGGCTGTATCCAATAGAAAAGCCCCATACAGTGGTTTAGAAAATATCCTCTCAGGACTGGGCAGTAGCACACCTGGTTAAGTGACACAAGGACCTGGATTCAAACCCCTGGTCCCCACATATAGGGGGAAGATTTCACGAGTGGTGAATCAGTGTTGCAGCACCTCTCACTCGCCCTTCATCTCCCTTCTCTCTCAATTTCTCTCTGTCCTAGCAAATAAAATAAATCTAAAAAATTAAAAAGGAAGAAATCCGGGTGTCGGATGGTGACACTGGGTTAAGCGTACGTGGCGCAAAGCTCAAGGACCGGCGTAAGGATCCTTCTAGCCCCCTCTCCCCACCTGCAGGGGAGTTGCTTCACAAGCAGTGAAGCAGGTCTGCAGGTGTCTATCTTTCTCTCCCCCTTTCTGTCTTCCCCTCCTCTCTCCATTTCTCTCTGTCCTATCCAACAACGATGACATCAATAACCACAACAATGTTAAGCAACAAGGGAAACAAAAGGGAATATATATATATGAAGAAATCCTCTCATATTAAAGAAAAAAATTAAATATTTATTTGATAGAGTCAGCCAAAAATTGAGGGGGAAGGAGGTGATAGAGAGGGAGAGAGAGACAGAGAGACACCTGAAACACTGCTTCACCACTTAAGAAGTTTTCTTCCTGCAGATGGAGACCAGAGGTTTGAACTTGCGTCCTTGCACATTGTAACATGTGCGCTCAACCAGGTGCACCCCCCGGACCCCTCATATGAAAGAAATTTAATATTAGTAACTCCACAAGAGATATAGCACATCTACAAAGATAAAGACTTGACGATTTTCCCATCTTCTTGTGTTACTAACCTAATTAATGGCTCAAGGTTCTCTCATTGTACTGTTCAGTCAATTCTTAAGCTTCTCTCCTTGCATAATTGGGTTCCTGCCTCATCATTGTGTTTACCAGCAATCTCAGTCTTGGTCTTTTAGATGTAAAACTCTTAGGGATATTCCACCTTGTCAATCAGATCACAAACTGAGTGCATGGCTACCTTAATGTCTGTCTTGTTCAAAGTCTATAACCTTTGCCCATAATTTTTAAATTTCAGCAATAAACTTTCTCTGAGTAAAAAGACTTCTAGGTATGTCTTTAATGTAAAAAAAAAAAAAAAATTTTTGTCAAAAGAGTTACAGAGGTAGATTTGTGTATTTATTCAGTGACATTTTCCTTCCAGGTACCTGTTATTGTATCATTGCGTAATAGCATGTTAAGCTTCCCTGTTCCTGCAAGGCTCGTCTCTTAAATGTTTGTAAGTTATTTAATTCTGTGGTTGCATTATTTGTTATCGTATAAAACCACTTGAAGGCATAAACTGCTATTGTGTTAAGAAAAGCAATGTGACTTGCAAATAGATGTATTTTGGGTTTGCTTATAGTTTTATGAACCATTGAAATTGTCTCCTAAAATTCTTCATTTGGATTTTCTTCTAATTGAAGTTTCTCAGCCATGAGATTGTATCCATTAAAAGCACATAGTAACAACACAGAAAGTGAATACACAGTTGTAATGGCATTTTCTGCTGTTCTACTTGTTCTATACAATATTATTGTGAAATGACCTTATGTACAGTATGCTGTCAAAACTACCTCCTCTATGTTTGAATTTCCTTTGAAATAAATATACAGCAATGCATTATACAATATCTATGTTTTCTTTCAGAACACAACACTGCCTTATTGAAGATTAGCAGCTAGACTCCACTTTTTCTTTCCCCCTTCACCAGGGTTATTTCTGAGGCCTGATGCCAGCATGACAACTTCACTGCTCTCAGAAGCCAACACTTTTTTTCTTTACTGATAGAGTGAGAGCTAGAGCAAGAGCGAGAGCGAGAGCGAGAGAGAGGGAGAGAGAGAGGAAGAAGAAGAAGGAGGAGGAGGAGGAAGAGGAGGAGGAGGAGGCAGAGGAAGAGGAGGAGGAGGAGAGGCACTGAAAGCATTGCTCCACCACTGGTGAATCTTCCCCCTCGTAGGTGAGGAACAAGGACTTGATTGCCAGACTATAGGGTATAGTTCTACACTGCACCTATCACAAGAGTTCTGTGTCCCCACCCTTGCAGTGATAAACACCATAGTTGAAATGGGTCCTTGTGCATGGTAACCTGTGCTCTACTGGGCTTGCCACCATATTCCCTTAGCCACTGACTACTCCCAATGACACAATTTTTACTAGTGGTGCCTTAAATCTTAAATATTGATGGCACACCCAGTAGATGAGCACACACATGCAAGAGAACCTGGGCTCAAGCTCTTGGTCCCCACCTGTAAGGGGGATGTTTCACAACTGGTGAAGCAGTGCTCCCTTCTCTCTCTCTTCCCCATTCCCTCTCAATTTCTCTCTGTCTATATAAATGAATGAAAGAAGAAAGAAAGAAAGAAAGAAAGGAAGGAAGAAAGAAAGAAAGAAAGAAAGAAAGAAAGAAAAGAAGGAAGGGAGAAAGAAGGAAAGTACTTTAAAGTAAATATAATATTAAAAAAAAAGCCACGGAAACTTAATGAAAAAAATCAGGATGAATAAACTGATAGATTTTCATTTTGTAGGAAATTATTCAAATCTAGTAATTTATAAACCTGTTGACATCACAAATATATACGGTCTTAGTATTAGAGTCTACTTTACTATAGAGTATTAGTTACTCCTAACTGGCTAGACCTAGATGGCAATATTAGAGTTCAGCAACCACTTTTACATTCTAATATACTCACAAACAAACTTAATTACAGAGTAGCTTGGAAGACCAAGAATGTTAATTTCCTTAGGAGAAGTCCACCACATTAAATATAATAGTTTTTCCATTCATGTATATAGATGATTTGTTTATTTTATTTTTATTATATAAACACAGCAGTTATATTTTTGTTTTCTATCACTTGTCATGATACATGACCTTTAACCTGATGCCGAATTACAAAGAATTTATTGTATTTACTTCTTTAAATTGTTTTATACTCTACCCATTAGTAGAATTACACATTGTGGAAAGTGCCTATGAATAATTATGGCTATTATTAGAAATGATCTCAGAGGCTCATCATAACCACAATGTTTAAATTATACTTCCCATGCTTTTTATAAAATTTATCATTAAGAAAGAGCAGTTCTCAAGTGTTTAGGTTTCATGCCAAATCATGAATTTTTCTTAGGAATAGAAGTTTTTTTTTTTTATTCTCTCTGTCTCTGTGTGTGTGTATGTGAAAGAATGAATAAAGTTCTGCTTAGGCATCCATTGGACTCTGCTTATTGTTGACTTTTTTGTTTGTCTGTCTTTTTCCCCTTTTCACATAGTGTCCATGACTGAACATCTTCTTCTGAGTCACTTCCTAGCTCCCTGACACAGATTATATATATATATATATATATATATATATATATAGATATAGATATAGATATAGATATAGATATAGATATAGATATATAGATATAGATATATAATCACTGAGTCTTCACAACTACTAATTCCACTGCTACCAGTGTAGTCTTTTATTTACCTTTTATTTACCTTTTAATTCTAGACAGAGAGACAAAGAAAAGAGGAGAAATATTACAACACTTCTCCACTCTTTGTGAAATGCCTCTGGTAGCCATAGCTATAACAAATGTTAAACACTGTTCAGCTTCTACTCAGATTAATATAAATCCTCCATGAAAGATAATTTACCTCAGTTTATTTTATCTGTTAACAGCATGTCTGTCTAGCTTTGAAAACTCACAAAGCATGCAACAAGCATGCTCTTTGAACAGACTGAGCAATGATCAGAACCAAACTCGAACATGATTCATACATGTATCAGAAAATTGTAAATACCTCTGATTAATATATTAGGAGGCTCAACATTTGAAGTAAGAATTACCACGGATTTTTCTAAAATTAAAGAGAGCCACCAAGCCACAGATCCAAGAAACTGAGAGAACTTACACAGTAGTTGATCATGTAACATTCAAACCACAGAAAAATGAGTAAAAGAGAGTAGAGTGAAACACTTAAAAGGCAGAAGGAGAAGCAGCACTAAACTTGAATTTTACATTCAGCAAAATTATCTTTGGAAAATGAAGGAGAAATATTTACTCAGCAACAAAAAACTGAAAGAAATATTCTAGTACTATTTTAGCTTTCGAAGAATGATTGAAAGTTCTCTAGGCAGATAAAAAATATGCCTGAATTTATATCAGCTAAAATTTACACAAAGGAAAATAGTAAAGTTTTTTTAAAAAAACTCTTGATTTTGCTTTTTTTAAAAAATTTATTATTTATTTATTTTACCAGAGCACTGCTTGGCTTTGTTTGTGATGTGGAGGATTGAAGGACGGACTTTGGAGTCTCAGGAACAAGAGTCTCTCTGCATAAAAAAAATACTATCTCCTTTGCCCATTTTTCTAAAGAGACTTATTTATTGAGAGAGCCCCACAGAGAGAAAAAAGAAATAGAGCCTTACTCTTGCATATGTAGTGCCAGAGATCACACTCAGGACCTCATGCTTATAATTCCTGCACTCTTTTGCTGTACCATCTTCCAGGACACTAGTTATCTAACTTTTAATGGACATGTTCTAAATTGTTGGTATTCTTCGTGTTGGTTTGGCCCCCTTCCCCCTACCTCTGAGAGAAATGGTTTGGTCCTTGCTAGTTTCGCGCCCCTCTTTCTCCCCGCCCCTTATGCGAAGGACACCCAGAGTCCCAGCAGCAGCTGAGAAAGAAACATGGAGGAAGCAAATAGTGTGGTGATTTGCCCGTTCGTGAATAAAGATATACAGCTTCCCAGCCCAGCCGTGTATCCCTGAGTCTCTCTACTGCTGCGACACTAGCCCAGCCAGCTGGAGCCTCTGAAACTTAACAACAAATGGCGCCCACGTGGACCTGACCTGCGCATCTCTCAGATAAGTGAAGACAATTTGGCTACCTATGTACTATGGCCTTCTCTTCTGCTTGTGAAGAGATCTCCAAAGGCCTCTGCCCTTTCTTCACGAGATTGTTTCGCTGTTTCTGGAACATTTATCTCTGGACCACTCTGTGGTTTCCGCCCAACGCCAGCCCGCAGGAGCCCAACGCCAGCCCGCATGAGCCGGCTTTCCACCGTGTGGCGTGGGGCATTGGGCGCCGGCTCCCTCCACACTGCTCAGCCGCTGGGAGCAGGGCAGCAGACATGGCAGGGCTATGGGGCAGGGCCGCGGCAGCCTATCCTGGCCGCCACCCCAGGGCACCTCAGCCCGCGCCGTCTGTATGGCTGGCCCACCCACCCTCGTGCTATGAAGTCTGGACAAATCCCAGACCACCCGGAGACCGGACACCGTGGGCTCCCTGCTGAAACTGGGCCCCCTGGCTGAGATCTGCAGCTCTGGTCTGAAGGCAGACAAGCTGGAATATGGATTCATGCAGAGATCGCAACCTACAATTCCTACAAGTGGAGCTGCGTGGGAGGCCACCTCTGGATGGTGACCCCCCCAACAACTAAGACAGTACAGATCTAAATTCGTGTTTAAAATGACATGTCTTCGTAACAAAGGTTTCTCTCCTTGTGTATTAAAGACCATGTTTACGTGTGTGTTTAAAGTTTGGTGACATTAACTTTAAGGTTAAAAATGTAACTTTGAGGCTATATTCTTACCAGACAGAGTTAAATGAAAAAGGTTTTCAACATAGTTCTCATAAAGGTAAAATTAACTTACATTTAAAGTCTGAGTTAAAAATTAGTTAAAAATCAATGTATTTTAACTAAGTTAGTCTAAAAAAGAAAACTGCACACACCTAGGGTGTGTCTCCATCTTGAATGGGTGTAACAAAAGGTTAAAAAGATGCTGTTGATATGTAAAACTCTCAAATTCCTTCTCAGTTAAAAACGTTAGATTGCACTATGGTTATGCTAACAATTGTAATAGAGTTATCAATTGTGGTAAACTTCTAACCTGCTACAAGTTTTGTTTCATAGTAAGTAAATTGCAGCTGTCAGGTTCTCTACAGAAAAGCGGAATTCCGATGGCTGACATTCCCCATCAGGACAGACGTACAACAATTCACCCCCTGGCAATTCTTCGGTGGACATCTGCTTTGGACTTGCTTCTATCGGACTCACTGGTACACCTCAGACACTTTACACAAAACTAGCGGCTTCCCGTTATGCTGCTGGGTTTCTCAAAGACTGACTGCAGCCATGCCTTGGGACTCTAGGCCTCACCCTCCCCCCATGCTAGAAAATGCCCATCGAGGCAAGTAACGTCCCCCAGAGGCAGGAAATTTTTTTTTAAGCTGAAAAAATTTTGCACACAGCGGCAAAAAATGGCCCCCTCAGGCCTTCCCTTGGCAGCACACTGGTTCTTGTTGCCCGCTTCCATGTTTCTCCATGTTTGTGCCAGTTTCTTTTTTTTGAAAATGCCTGTACGATATAGGTTTCTGTTCACCCCACACCCCTGATACTGTGGTCATTTACTTAAAAAGAAAAGGGGGAATATGTTGGTACTCTTCGTGTTGGTTTGGTCCCCTTCCCCCTACCTCTGAGAGAAATGGTTTGGTCCTTGCTAGTTTCGCGCCCCTCTTTCTCCCCGCCCCGTATGCAAAGGACGCCCAGAGTCCCGGCAGCAGCAGCTGAGAAAGAAACATGGAGAAGCACAGGGTGTGGGGATTTGCCCGCTCGTGAATACAGATACACAGCTTCCCAGCCCAGCCGTGTGTCCCCGAGTCTCTCTACCGCCGCAACACTAGCCCAGCCAGCTGGAGCCTCCAAAACATTAACAACACTAAATTATTTAAAGAAATAACAGAAACACAGCAGAGAAGTAAAATTAATATCTGCAAGGCAACAAGGGGTAAGAGGGAGAAAATGAGGGATATTTTGCTATAGATCTAGTGACAGTATGAATGTGAAGGTGCATGTGTGACAGTAAAGGAGATGTAGATTAATGAAAATGTGTATTTTAAGCTAGATAAACAACTAAAATATTTCAAAATAAATAATTTAGATGTTAAGAGATGATAAAGTGAACTCATAGCAATGTTTAATGCCATTATTAGAGACAGAAAATGAGAAAACAAATGAAGTCAATAGCAGTTACAAACATGGCAGATAGCTATCAATTGTGTATGTTAATTACTTTATTTTAAAAGTTTTTTATTCATTATTTACCGGTGATTTACAAGATTATAAGATAGCTCCACACTATACTCTTCACCAAAGTTCTGCCCCCGCCATAACCACCATAATTCTTCCAAACTTCTTTGTCTTTCTTTTCTTTTCTTTTCTTTTCTTTTCTTTTCTTTTCTTTTCTTTTCTTTTCTTTTCCTTCTTTTTTCTTTTTCTTTTCGTTTTTGCCACCAGGCTTATTACTGGGGCTTGGTGGTAGCACTATGAAACCACCACTCCCTGCAGTCATTGTTTTCTCCTTTTTAGTTTATTTGATATGACAGAGAGAGATTAAAAGAGGAGAGGGAGAAAGAAAGAGACACTGACAGGTCTGCTTCACAACTCATGAAGGTGGGGAGCTTGAGCTTGAACTCTGGTTCTTGAGCATGGTAATGTGTGTGCTCAACCAGGTACACCACCACCTGGCCTTTCTAAAGGTCTTAGAAACAAGTTGCATATCCCCCTCCACACACACACAGAAGTTCATATTTTTAAGTTTTCTCTGTATGCGGACAATTACTTTAAATGTGAATGGTTTAAATATACCAAATAAAAGACAGGTTTTCAGAGTAAATATCAAAAATCACCCATGTTTTCTAAAATAATCTCATTTTAAACATAAAAAACAAATTTCTTTGAAAGGATGAGAAATGTATGATAACATGGCAACTGTTGTTAAAGACCACTGGACTGTTCATATTAATTTCAGACAGTGCAAGCTTCAGAACAAGAAAAGACTAGGAAGAATAAGGAAGGATACTACTTCAGGACAAAGCAATGGATTTTTTAATTAATTTATTTTATTTTTATTGGGGGGATTAATGGTTTATAGTCAACAGTAAAATACAGTAGTTTGTACATGTATAACATTTCTCAGTTTTCCACATAACAATTCAACCCCCTCTAGGTCCTCCTCTACCATCATGTTCCAGGACCTGAATCCTCTCCCCGACTCCAGAGTCTTTTACTTTGGTCTAATACACCAAGAAGTGAATTCTCATGGAATATAGCATTGTTAAATGTGTAGGTATCAAACCAAAGAGTCAAAGTTCATGAGGCAAAAACTTGTAGAATTAAATGTAGAAAGAAACAAATCTTGATATAAAGAGTTAGATCCAGAAGGCTGAAATATGGAAGGATAAAGGACATTCTCACAGAAACTTAGTGCAACTTGCATTTTTAGAGCATTCTATTCAATAATAGGAGAATGTGTGTGTTACCCAATCTTGCATGGGACATTCACCAAAATGGTACATACTCTTGACTATGAAAACAATAAAAAACTAGGAAATGAACACTGTGTTTTTTTATATTTATTTATTTTCCTTTTTGTTGTCCTTGTTTTATTGCTGTAGTTATTGTTTTTCTTGATGTCATCATTCTTGGATAGGACACAGAGAAATGGAGAGAGGAGGGTAAGACAGAGAGGGGGAGATAAAGATAGACACCTGCAACCTGCTTCACTGCCTGTGAAGCGACTCCCCTGCATGTGGGGAGCCGGGGGCTCTAACCCAGATCCTTATGCTGGTCCTTGTGCTTCGTGCCACATGTGCTTAACCTGCTGCCCCACAGCCCGACTCCCAAACACTGTGTTTTTAAACCACAATGGAATTAAATGAGAAATTAATGATAGGAAGACTATTAGAATAGTTCCCCAATATTTAGAAATTAAAGAATAGTTAAAATAGGGACTGGGTGGTGGCACACCGGGTTAAATATACATAGTATAGAGATCAAGGGCCTGCTCAAGGACTCCAGTTCGAGCCCCTTCTGGGGGTGGGGGATGGCTCAAACAGTGAAGCAGATCTGCAGATGTCTATCTTTCTCTCTCTCCCTCCTCTCTGAATTTCTCTCTTTCCTATCCAATAAAGTGGGGAAAAAATAGCCATCAGGAGCAGTGGATTTGTAGTGCTGGCACCAACCCCAGAAATAAACCTGGAGGCAAAAAAAAAAAAAAAAGAATAGTTAAAATATCAACTTAAGCATTTTAAAAATGTCAATAATTTTGTTCTGCTTTATATCTTAATGCTTTTCAGCCACCAAGTTGTGTATGCTACTATGATGCCATCCTGACTTCCCTGGGCAGATGACCTCACCAATGTACCCAGAAACCCCACCTCCCCACAGCCCTATCCCTCTAGTGAAAGATAGAAACAGACTGGGGGTATGGATCAAGGCCTATGTCCAGAAGAGAAGCAATTACAGAAGCCAGACCTCCCACCTTCTGGACTCCATAAAGAATTTTGGTCCAAACATCCAGAGGGATAAAAAATAGGCAATCTTCCAATGGAGGGGATGGGATGTGGAACTCTGGTGGTGGGAATGGTATGTAATTACACCCCTATTATTCCACAATCTTGACGATCATTATTAAATCACTCATAAAAAATGTTAGTAACTTATCTGATTCATAGTAGGCATTGCCAAAAAACCAAAAGTGGCTAATAGTACTCAAGGAACAGGAACAAGAGGAGGCTTTTATTATAGAGAATACAAGGAAGCAAAGCAATGGAATTACTTGACTGACTGTGGCTTAAGGACTACTTTATTTAGGAAAGCCTTGTTGGCTGATCATAATCAGTCATAAATTTTACTTTCCCAGATTGGAATGCACTGGTTCGGGCAATAGAGCCACCTCAGTCTAATGGTATCTTGTTTAATTTACTCTTCAAATAGCTCAATTCAAAAATTAGATCTATGTTAAGAGTGAATAAAAATTGCATTAGAGATAAGAATACAACATTAAAATGAGTGCTGGAGAAATAGCTCCCTTGGACAGTGAGCAACTTTGCCGTTGCCTGGCCCAGGTTTGAGTATAGACCTGTCACACTGAAGGAAGTTCTGGTGTTGTTATCTGTTTGACTGTCTCTCTGTCTTTCTGTCTCTGTCTTTAAAAAATATATATGGGGTTCTGGGCTGTGGCACAGAGGGTTAAGCACACTTGGCTCTGAGCACAAGGACCAGCATAAGTATCCCGGTTTGAGCCTTCCCGCTCCCCACCAGCAGGAGGGTCACTTCACAAGTAATGAAGCAAGTCTGCAGGTGTCTTTCTCTCCCCTGCTCTGTCTTCCCCTCCTCTATTTCTCTCTGTCCTGTCCAAACAACAATGACAGCAATAATAACAATAACAACAATAAACAACAAAGGCAACAAAAGGGGGAAAATAGCCTCCCGGAGCAGTGGATTCATAGTGCAGGCGCCAAGTCCCAGCAATAATCCTGGAGGCAAAAAAAAAAGCAGGATAGTGAAAAAGATGTGCTGAGAAGGTAATTGACAGTGCTGGAGGGCAGCTTTCTGGGCAGGGTGATGTACATAGACCAGTTTTGAGTCTACCAAAACTTTGTCATAACACTGGAAGTGGTGTGATGTCTATCTCTGTTTCACTTCTTTTCTTTTCTCTTTTTTTCTTTCCTTTCCTTTCCTTTCCTTTCCTTTCCTTTCCTTTCCTTTCCTTTCCTTTCCTTTCCTTTCCTTTCCTTTCCTTTCCTTTCCTTTCCTTTCCTTTCCTTTCCTTTCCTTTCCTTTCCTTTCCTTTTTTTTTCTTTCCCTTTCTTTCTTCCTCTTTCCTTAGTTCTTTCTTCTCTCTCTTCCTCTCCCTCCCCCTCTTTATTTTTTCTTCCTACCTACCTTCCTTTCTCTCTTCATTTCTTTCTTTTTTTTTTTTTTTTCTTGTTTCAGTCTTTCTGTTTGAAAAGGTGAGCTGGGGTGATGAACTCCTGAGTGCTGGAGGCCTCCGCTGACTGCACTGGAGGGCATGGAGTACAGAGGAAGAGGTAATTTATAAGCAAAGATAGGACAAAAGGAAACATGGAAAGTTAATAATATAATCCTGTCATGTAGGAAGCTAGAGGGAAGAGCTAGTTAAGCGCTACACAAAGCGAGCAGGAAAGGGGAATTAACCTAGAAACTACAGTTTAAATCAATGAAATTGGGAAAAAAAAGAAACAATAAAGTCAATGAAACAAAAAGCTGGTTCTTTTAAACAATCAATAAAATTGTGCCATCTCTTGTCAGTCTTGCGGAGAAAAACAGAGCAGACACAAGTGCTCTGGTGCTTCCTCATCACCCTTGTTCAGTTTTCAACCTCAGTTCAGCTGTCAGTACCACCACCTTTCAGAGAACCCTGCACATGGATCCTATCTCCCTAATTTAAGTAATTAGTCTAGAAAATGAGATCAATGCCCCTCCCACACCCAGCAGTTCTACAGATAGGTCCTTAATTGAATGAATAAAAACAAGCAGCTGCTGACTGTCTACTTCTTGCTATATGGTGAGTAGAGCCAGAAAAACCTTCTTACTGAGGTCAGTTTCTTTCGTTGTTTAGCCTTATTACACAGTATACTACTTTGAAGCATGTGTCATGCTGGTGGCTGGGAATTTGCAGGGTTGAGGATTTGCTAGAAGTGTGTCTCTCCTCTCAGTAAGTCTAATAGAAAACTGAGCTATTTTTTAAAATTCAGGAATGTATACCAGAGTCTAATACTGTTGCTAGCACACAGCAAGGTTTCAGTAATATTACTGGAATGGATCAATAATGAAAGGAAAGAAGAGAGAAAGGGAATAGGGAAGAGAGGGAAAGAAGAAAAGAGGGATAGATATAAGCACAAAGTTTGGTCAGGTAAGGGAGACTAGGACACAAGACCATGTGCTATTTACTTCATCCTGCTAACAATAAGGACTCAATATGGCATTTTAGATAAAGAAACCAGCATCACAAAGGAAGTACTGATAAGGATGGATCAGAGAGAGGATGCAAGCTGCAATAAACAGCAAATCATAGCCTGGGACATAAATGATAGACACAAAAGTCAAGGCAATACTTACATAAACATTGTAAATGGCAAGTATTTTTTATATTAGTAGTTACACATGGATTTTTCTAAAGTTTTTTTTCTATGTGTGTGTTATCTTTTATTTTGTATTTATTTATCCCCTTTTGTTGTCCTTCCTGTTTTATTGTTGTAGTTATTATTGATGTTGTTGTTGTTGAATAGTACAGAGAGGAGGGGAAGACAGAGAGGGGGAGAGAAAGACACCTGCAGACCTGCTTCACTGCCTGTAAAGCGGCTCCCCTGCAGGTGGGGAGCTGGGGGCTCTACCCAGGATCCTTCTTCTTCTAGCGTTTGCCACCCAGGATCCTTATACTGGTCCTTGCGCTTTGCTACCACCTTAACCCGGTGTGCTACCGCCCAACTCCCGTGTGTATTTATTTGTTTATTGGATAGAGACCGCCAGAAATGAATAGAAAAGGGGGTGATAGAACTTCACCACTCACAAAAATTTTCCCCCTGTAGGTGGGGATTAAGGTTTGGAACCTGGTTCCTTTCACATTAACATATCATGCTCAACCACGTGCACCACCACCCAGCCCCAGTATATTAATGACTTAATATTTGTCTACAAAATTATGATATAAAGGGGGTATAATTCTGTACCATTACTGTTACCAGAGTTCCTTGTCCCCATTCCCTGCATTGGGATAGGCATTAGTTCTCCCAACGTCACAGATATGGGTTGGCTATTATTTCTATAGCTATCTATATTTCTATGTTTTTGCCCATTTTTACCTAGGTTCCTGCCTTCTCTTCCTTTCTAAGTCAGAAAACACCCATTACTACTTCTGAATGTCTTTCATTTTTTTCTTATCTCTTCAGGTCCTGATGGGATTGGAGTTCAGAGCCCTCTGGTCTTCTTCCTCTAGCATTTCTCCCCTTGTGGGGGCATGCAAGAAAATTATTTTTAAAAATATTTTTATTATTTAATATTGGATAGAGAAAGAGTAAATTTGAGAGAAGAGGAGGAAACAGTGAGCAAGAGAGACACAGAGACACTTGCATCCCTGCTTCATCGGATGTGAAGCTTTCCTTCTACAGGTGGGGACCAGGGGCTTGAACTTGTGTCGTTGCACACTGTAATGTCATATCCTAAC
The DNA here is from genome assembly GCF_950295315.1 of Erinaceus europaeus. Taxonomy (NCBI): domain Eukaryota; kingdom Metazoa; phylum Chordata; class Mammalia; order Eulipotyphla; family Erinaceidae; genus Erinaceus; species Erinaceus europaeus. Next base: position 191,595,956 of record NC_080162.1, read on the forward strand.
CAGATGTTCTTCCATCTGCTCCCTGGACCACAATTCTTTACAGGGTACAGAAGATGGGATATCTGGCTTCTTTAATTTCTTCTCTGCTAGAAATGGGCATTGGCAGGTCAATCCATGTTCCCGACTTCTTTCTATATGTTTCCCTAGTGGGGTAAGGCTCTGAAGAGGCAAAGTCCCAGGACACATTTGCGAAGTCTTCTGCCCAGAGAGGTCAGGATGGAATCATAGTAGTATCTACAACCTGGTGGATGAAATGTGTTTAAGATATAAAGCAGGACAAATTGTTTAATAAACAGGAACCAAAAACCAGGAATAGAGCAGATGACAATGGGATCTGGGGTGGAGAAAGCCTCGGAAGAGTACAGTTTGGGCATGTTCCAAGATCCCCAATTTATACTTGAACTTGAAAATTAACGTGAAGCTGACCTAAAAGTATTCTTTGGAAAGATGATGTCAGAGTTGAGAATAGGGCTAGAAAGATAGATTAGTACAGAGAGTAGCTCACAAGGGCAATGATTTTAAACGTAAAGGCACTATGAGCTAAATCTAAAACAACACTATTGTGCAGATTCTCAATTCAATAGGAACAATTGACTTTAGGGCCATCTGACACTTTGTATATCTGTATACCAAGTGGATACCAGTGTTATAAAATTTAAAATGATTGTAATAAGGAAAAGTACTTTTTCAGTGTAGCAGCAAAACAGAACAAGTGCAGAATTCCAAAGCAATTTGATAACCTGAAATGCATCTTCATACTGGCAACTCCACTATTTTTATACCTTTCTTGGTGGGTTATGCATAAGGTGGGAAAAGATAGTTTTTGCAGAATTGAAGCAAGGCGGAACTTGTCAAGGCCAGGAATCAAGCCACAGGTTCCCAGCATGCCATATGGCAGACATTTTGAGGATGGAGTCTATTTTGTAGCACCTGTTATCTTTAGTTCTGTGATGTGACAGACACTAGGCCTATTTTCAGTCTCTGCAAAGCAGTTGTTGGTTTTGGAAAATTATTTGCAGCTTTAGTTATTAGACAGGGATAAATTTAAATTATCACTGAACAGTGCCATGTTCTAGGGAGAAAAATGTATTCTATCAGAGCATGGCACTACAGATATAGTACTTAGTAATTCTGTAAATAAATCTTACTTATCTTTAGATAAGTATGAATTATATTTATACAACTTGCTGTGTTGTACAATTGCTTTTTTGCACAGGTATTGTTAAGTATCTTTTTTTTCTTGTTTGTTTCCAGGGTTATTTCTGGGGCTCAATGCCTGAACTACAAATTCACTGCTCCTGGAGGCTACTTTTTCCCCTTTTGTTATCCTTGTTGTTTATCGTTGTTGTTGTTATTATTGTTGTTGTTGCTGCTGTCATTGTTGTTGGATAGGACAGAGAGAAATCCAGAGATAATGGGAAGACAGAGAGGTGGAGAGAAAGATAGACACCTGCAGGCCTGCTTCACCACTTGTGAAGTGACTCCCCTGCAGGTGGGGAGCACAGAGCTAGACCCAGGATTCTTATGTCAGTCCTTATGCTTAAATATCTTTTTTTAAAAATAGAAATGGAAATGAATTACAAAAAACAACTTATAGGATTGTGATAGAGGCCCCCAATAGTGGTCTAGAGCAAATTGTGGATTAATCATATTTGGATGAGTTAAAATATGGAGTTTTGGAATTTTAATCCTCCCCCAAATTTAACTCTTTGGAACAATGTTCAATAGTATATAGAATGAATGCTATTATGGGTACCAAACTCAATTTATCATGTATTAATTGTAATTCACTAAGTCAACTATAACTTGAATTAAATTTTTATTAATATTTTGACATCTAAGTAGTAATGATTTAAAATGTGTTTTCAGGGTTTTTACATTTATAATTTACATTATGTTCAACACAGTCCACTTCCTTTTGCACAACCAAAATTTGTATTTGATTCTAGGCAAATTTTGCTATAAATTTCCCAGGTCAATCCTTGAATTTAGGTATGTTGTGAGCCAAACTATGTCCTTCTATATTTGGTGTTCTGTAGTTTTGCTCTTACTGTAAAATGTCCAATATGTGCAAGTCATTGTTACCCTCATTATTGAAAACTCTTCCTTAATGTAATTCAATATTTGAGTTCTGGAACAATAATTCTATAATATGTCAAAACAAGTTACGAATTATTTCTTTCATCCTCTTGTAACAATTTGGTTGTACTTTTATGAAAAGACATGATGAAAGCAAGACACTTCCACTCTGTGTTAAGAACTGTACTGAATAGTATTAAATAAAACCACATAGTAACTATTTTACATATGAAATTACCAATAACAGTTTTATAAAAGTCAAGGGAAGATACAGAAAGTTCCTTCAACTGTGGGGGGTGGAGGGAGGAGAGCTTGTTATCTGAATTCTTAGGCCCTGGGTTTGATGCTAAACTCTCCCATTGCATGACCGAGCAGTACTCTAATCTCTCTCAAAATAAATAAATACATTTTATGCTGGACGCCTGGGAGGCATGGCCATGGAGTAAGGCTAAACAGAAAGGACTTTTCCCCCAAATAACAAATATCTACAACTGTTGATTATAACAAATCTCACCAACTACAACTGAGACGTCAACTGAAGCACTGTAGCAAGTCGCATCAACATGCAGCCGAGTAGCTTACAAAATGCTGCCTCTGCTAGGCTTAAACCAACTTGGTCAGTTATTTGTGAGCTCTTGAGGCACTCTCCAGCCCTCCAAAATACCACTGAGACCTGGTGTTTTTCGTTACCACCATGTCATAAAATTGAGGTAGGCAGTATTTTCCCAACTACCTTCTTCTCATTCTCTCTACCATTACTACACAGTTTTTTGATCATGCAATGTCTTATACATGTATTTTAATTAGTGAAGAGCAGGGATCTGATGATTAATCCTGCTGTTAAAGAAAAAAAATAATTAATAAAAAAAGAAGTTTAACTGAAGGAGATATATGAGAGCAGGTTTTATAATATTTATTGAAAGTATATACTTTAGGAAGTAAACTAGCAACAACAATCACCACAAAAAACAAAACAAGAAACACTTTGAAAGGCTGTCTAGACATACAATTTCCTACTAAAGTATATGATTTGTCTTAAGAGATCACTTATTAAATTGGAGTAAAATATTTATATTTTTGTTGATATGCTAGCTCACAAGTAGTATGAAATAACATTGTTGGACATGTGATTTTTTATAAGATTCACACAATAGAGAGCTAGTGCTTAGTATTTGAAATAGATTGAATTTGCACCTCCATTTCTATAGTTGGAAAGATTAGTAGATTATGGAGTCAGTTCAGAAATAACTTGATAGATTTTATGCTTTTGGACTGGTTTTAAAACTTGTGACACATTTGAAATACACAATAAATTTTGTAACATCAACTATTACAATGATGCTGTTATTTTACCTATTATGATGAGTCAATGAGTCTAAAGATATCTCATAATTTTAAAGGTATGGAAAATATATTTAAATATACTGATCATAAAATAATGAACTATGAAGACCTTCCTTTATCCAAGAAATCATAACTGGGATTTTTCAGGTAAGCATCTACATTCAGAATGGATGTTTATAGTCTGTCCAGCCATGGAACATTTTATAAACCAGTCTAGAAAATAGAAAAGATCTATTTTGCTAGCAATGAAGAGAACAGTAGAAGTACCCATTTGAAGACTAGAATATCACTTTATGACAGGAGGGCACAGAACAGATAGACATAGGCTGACAGATGATGACAGCTGGTCAGAAGAAGCCCTGAGAGTCCCAGATTTAAAACATGCACATAGAGAACTGTCTGAAAAGCCTGACTGAAAAAAAGATTAAATTAGTAGTATGAAAATAAAATCTTATGTCTCACTCTGCATTCAGCCTCAAGCAATTTTCCTTTATCTACATTTCTCTCTCCCTCTCTCTCTTTTACACACACACACACACACACACACACACACACACACACACACACACACACACACACACACCAAACTGTTCTGAGAAGAGAGTGAATGAATTGTATGAGAAATATAGTTCTCAGTGTAGATAGTGGTAACCTAGAAGCAAATACCCAATGTTTAAGACTTGAATCTCCTTGTCCTCAGTAAAGACCAGATGCTTACACAGTTTCAGCACAAAAATAGCAGGTGGCACACAGTCTGCTCATATGAACTGAATTTCCATACTGTTTCTCAGTTTCTTAATATACGATGTTGAACAATTAGTCAAGACGCAATGGTTGACTCAATTATCAGTGATGAAAATGATTGATCAGAATCAGACCATGTACATCAAAAAGGAAATAGGAAATAGTCCTTCAGGAAGCAAAAGTTAACTTTTTTCAAGGTATTTTTATGTATTTAATATCATCAGATGTTGCTAGACAACTGCTTTAGCTCTTTAGGTATATTGAAGTGTTAGAAGTGGAAGAATAAAAAAGTAAAAGAACTCTTCGAGTCTAGAAATAAATTGAAATAATTCATATTTTTAGAAGAGTGTAGACAGAAAGGGTTTGAGATACTAAGAATAATAATGAGTAATATAAAGCCATAGGTAATTCTATTTTTTACTAGTAGAAATTCCAAATGGAAAAATAGGAAATTGAAAGTGATGCTAATCTTCAAATTTGAACATCCCACTAAATGAATAATAGGCTGGATGAAGGTAGCTCACAGATACACACCTTACTGTGTTATTCTAGAGCTCCTATGAATGAATATTGCGAAATTTCCTAAGAAGAAAAAAATGGTTATTCATAAAGAATTTAAATGTACATTAGTGTTAGATTTCTGTTTAGCAACGTATCTGGATAAAAGTGAGCAAAACTGTTAAGAATTTTGAGGTAAAATTATATTTAACCTAGAATGTAATACTATTGATCGAATGATAAAACAGGAGTTAGATATTTCATATTAATAAGAAATTAGAAATAATCAATATAAATTTAATTACTTAGTGATATGGTAAAATGAAAGAGTAAGTCAAATTGAAGGCATAAACTGTAAAAATAATGGCTCCTACCAAAAAGGGCAATAAAATTCAGTCATAAGTTAATAGCACTTAATTCTCGTGAGGAGGAGTTAGTTCAGATTAGAGCAGATGAATGGGGAATCTTGGGCAGATAACACTAAAGAAGCCATATGAATAAGAGAATGGTGTACACTACTGACTAAATCTGAGCTAGCGTCTGTTTAATGAAAGTAAGTTTTATTAAAACATAGCCACAAAGTCATTTGCATATTGCACATGACTATTTTTATATTACCATGTCAGAGCCAGCAGCTGCAGAGAGAGAGAGAGAGAGAGAGAGAGAGGAGAATGAAAGGTCTATGCTTATTTATTATCTGAGGTGTTTACAAGAAATTTGACAACTGGAATTCTCTGGGCAGATGACCCTCCCATGTGTCCTGGAGCCCCATTTCCCCAGAGCTCCACCTCACTAGGGAAAGAGAGAGACAGGTTGATAGTATGGATCAACCTGTCAATGCCCATGTTCAGCTGGGAAGCAATTACAGAAGCCAGACCTTCCACCTTCTATACCCCATAATGTCCCTTGGTCCATATTTCTAGAGGGTTAAAGAATAGGAAAGCTATCAGGGGATGGGATGGGATGTGGAACTCTTGTGGTGGGAACTGTGTGGAGTTGTACTCCTCTTATCCTATGTTTTTCTCAGTGTTTCCTTTTTATAAATAAAAATTAAAAAAAATAGAAGTTTGCAAGGAATTGGAGTCAACATCTAGGCTGGCTCTTCTAAGACAGCTATTCACATCCCAGCATCTCTGAATGGAAGCTGGATTTCTAGGCCAGTAGAAGAGAAACTACAGAGGAGAGTTACGGAGAAGCTACAAAGGAAGCCTGTAACCCACATATGATCTGGCAACAGAGTACTAAAATGAACAAAGGTAGGTTGTGAGTTTTCTACTGCACCATCCCACACTTACCTTTAAGCCCTAAAGCAGCTCATTTGTGAGAAGAGTACTATTCCCTTCTACCTTCTATGAAGTTAACATCACCCTGATGCCAAAAGCATCCAGGGACACAACAAAAAACGAAAATTACAGGACAATGTCTCTGATGAACATAGATGCCAAGATATTGAACAAAATTCTATCCATTTGTATAAGCAGTATATTAAAAAAGATTGTATGTCACAACCAAGTGGGATTTATTCCAGGGATGCAAAACTGGTTCAATATATATAAATCAATGTGACCCACCATATTGATTGTTGGTATGCTTCTAATTCTGCTTCTAAAACCCCTTCTGTTTCATTGGTTTAATCCCCCCTGCTTAACACTATATTCTATTTACATAACCACTGTTAACTAAGCACCGCCCAAAACCCCTTCTGTTTCATTGGGTTCATGATCCCCACTGGTTCACAATGTCTTTTTGCTCCGCCCCCTCTCCTTGTCAAACCCTGATTTTCACAGATCTCTTTGCTCCACCCTCTCTACGTCACATCCTGTTTACACCCTACTTGGCAAGTATATATATAAGGACAGGACTGTGATTATAGTTTAGTTTAGATGGCTTAGATTGTGCTGCGTCCCACATGAATAAAGAGATACTGCGGACAGCTCAGCCATGAGTCCCTGGTTGTGTGTCTCCCGCCCGCAAAGCCAGCCCGGCAATCGATAAAGGAAAAATCAAAAACTACATGATGATCTCTGTAGATCCAGACAAGCCTTTGACAAAATCCAACATCCCTTCATGACCAAAACACTACAAAAACAAATGAACAGAAAAATGAGAATAAATGGAAAATCCTTTAACCTAGTGGAGTACATATATAGAAAACCTACAGCCAGCAGCACACTCAATGGTAAGAAACCAGAAACATTCTCACTAAGACAGGGCTGCCCACCATCACCATTACTATACAACAAAGTGTTAGGATTTCTTGCCATGGCAATTAGGCAAGAGAAAGAAATTGAAAGGATAGAGACTAGAAAAGAGAAGTCACACTGTCACTATTTGTAGATGATATATGATAGTATACATAGAATAACCTAAAGAATCCAGAAGGAAACCCCTGGATATTATCAGGCAATATAGTAAGATATCAGGGTACAAAATTAACATACAAAAGTCGCTGGCATTCCTGTATGCAAATACTGTCAGAAAAAGAAGAAACTCTCTCTCAATTTCTCTCTGTCCTATCCAACAATGATGACAACAGTAATAACTACAACAATAAAAAAAACAAGGGCAACAAAAGGGAGTAAATAAGTAAAATAAATAGAATTTAAATAAAGAAGGAAGCCATAGACCACTCCTATTCACTATAGCAACAAAACAATAAAATATCTAGGAATAAACCTAAAATAATAAGTGAAAGGCTTGTGTACCGAAAATTATAATTGCATTCAAGGCCCCACTTTTTTGTTTTTTACTCTTTCTTCTTTTTTTTCTTTAGGGTTATCACTGGGGCTAGGTGCCTGCATTATGAATGTGCTGATCCTGGAGGTCAATTTTTCCTCCTTCTTCTTTTTTTTCATTGTATAGGACAATGAGAAATTGTGAGAGGAGGGGAGCTAAAGAATGGAGAGAAAGATAGACGCCCACCGAACTGCTTCACCACTTATGAAGTGACCCTCCAGCAGGTGGGGAATTGGGGCCTTGAACCCAGATCCTTGTGGGGGTCCTTGCACTTCATACTATGTGTGCTTAACCTGGTATGGCACTTCCCAGCCTCTTTTTTTTTTTTTTAAGATAATAGAACTAAAGCTGTGAAAATTTATTTGGAAGCAGAAAAACACTAGGATCACCAAATTAATCCTGAGGGGGAAAAATAAAACAAAGAACAGAACTGGAGGCATTATGCTTCCAGGTCTCAAATTATATTATAGGACCATTGTAATAAAAACTTTCTGGTATTGGAAAAAAATAGACACTGACCAGTGGAATAGGATTGAGAGTACAGAAATAAACACCCACACCTGTAGCCATTTAATTTTTGACCAGACTATTAAATGGAGAAAGGAGAGTCTCTTCAACAAATGATATTGGGAAAAACAGATTGAAATGTGCAGAAGATTGAAACTGAACCTCTTCAGTTCACCATACAGAAAAGTAAATTCCAAATGGATCAAGGACTTTGGTGTTAGACCAGAAACTATCAAATACTTAGAGGAAAATATTGGCAGAACTCTTTTTCATCTAAATTTTATAGGTATCTTTAATGACACAAGTCCAACTTCAAGGAAGCCTAAATAAATAATAAAAAAAAAAACACCTATGGGACAACATCACATTGAAAAGCTTCTGCACAGAAGAAAACAAAAACACTACTGAAACAAAGAGATTCCTTACAGAATGAGAGATTATCTTTACATGCTATACATCAGACCAAAGAAGGCTAGTAACCAAAATATATAAAAAGTTCACCAAACTAGGCAACAAAAAGAAAATGACCCCATTCATAAGTTCTTTGGTGCAATACTCCAACTTCTATCATGCATATGAGTGACACACACACACACACACACACACACACACACACACGAAAAATGCAGAAGCTCTGTGTTGCCTAAGATTTCTAACATGAAACTTTGCACACACATGCATAATATGCATTATCCTAAATTCATTTTTAAGTAGATAATTTAATAAAACTATAGGTAGAATTTTATTCAGATTGATATCTACCTATGTTGAAATGCATAGAATAGAGTATGCTTCAATTAAAAATAAGAATATTCTTATTCAAGAAATGACTATCTTTAAAAAATTCACAAGTAAAGTGAACTGTATTTTATTCTTAGTTCATCTACTGACTAGATGATTAAAGAAATAATGAAGTGATTGTAATTATGAAATTAAAACAAACCCATTAAAAATTCATGATAGTTACAAATAAAACTGTGAAGTTTAAGGTTTTTTGGGGGGTGCAAATAGATTCTTTTTTATGAGCAAACTCTTTTATTAATAGTTTATGAAGGTCATTCAAAATTATTTGATAATTATTATATTAGAAAGTATTAATTCTTTTTTCTTCACCTTTTTTGTTATTAATGATTTAATAATGATCCACAAGGTTGTGGGATAACAGGGGTACAATTCCAAACAGTGTTTCGTATACCATCGCCTTTACTAGAAGTTTCCCCTGCTCTTATCCCTTTGCGAATATGGACCAAAGATTTTTTTTTCCTCCAGGAGTAACACTGGGACTCTGTCCCTGCACTATGAATCCACTGCTCCTGGAGACTATTTTCCCCATTTTTTTTGCCCTTATTGTAGTTGTTATTGTTGTTGGATAGGACAGAGAGAAATCGAGAGAGGAGGTAGAGAGGGGGAGAGAAAGAGACCTGTAGACCTGCTTCACTGCTTATGAGAGCGACCCCCTTGTAGGTGAGGAGCTGGGGGCTCCAGCAGGGTTCCCTTGTGCTTTGCGCCATGTACACTTGACCCGCTGCACTACGGCTCAGCTCCCTGGACCAAGGATGTTTATGAGGTGCGGAAGGTGGGAGATCTGACTTCTGTGATTGCATCTCGACTGGACATGGGCATTGACAGGTCGACCGTATCATACCCCCAACCTGTCTCTATTTTTCCCTGGAGGGGTGAGGTGCCAGGACATATTGATAAGGTTATCCGCCCAGGGAAGTCAGGTTGGCATTATGGTAGCATCTGCAACTTGGTGGCTGAAAAGCATTAAAATATGGGGGCCGGGTGGTGGCGCACCTGGTTGAGCGCATATGTTCCAGTGCACAAGAACCCAGTTTCGAGCCCCCAGATCCAACCTGCAGGAGGAATGCTTTGCAAGTGGTGAAGCAATGTTGCAGGTGTCTCTCTGTCTCTCCTTCTCTATTACCCCCTTCCCTCTCAATTTCTGGCTGTTTCTATCCTGTAAATAAAATAAAGATAATAAAAAAGGAAATAACTATTTAAAATTAATATATATATATGTATATATATATATGGCAAGGGAGTCAGGCAGTGCGCAGTGGGTTAAGCACACATGGCAGGAAGCGCAAAGACCCGCCTAAGGATCAGTGTTGGAGTTCCTACTCCCCACCTACAGAGGAGTCACTTCACAGTTGGTGAAGCAGATCTGCAGGTATCTATATTTCTCTTTTCCTCTCTGTCTTCCCCTCTCTTGATTTCTCTCTGTCCTATCTAACAACAACAATATCAATAACAACAATAATAATAAGCACAACAGCATTAAACAACAAAGGCAACTAAAGGGGGGGATAGCCTCTAGGAGCAGTGGATTCATGGTGCAGGCACTGTGCCCCAGCGGTAACGCTGGAGGCAAATTAAGTAAATAAATAAATAAATAAATAAATAAATAAATAAATAAGACAGGAGAAATTTTTTAGTAAGCAGAAACTAAGAGTAAGAATAGAGCAGATGAGATTTGGGGCCTTCATGTTGGAAGAAGCTAGGAAAACTATTTTATGTATATTCCAAGGGCCCTTGACTAATTTTTGTAATTACTAATTTACTAATTAATTTTCTAATTACTAATTTAGTAATTTTTGCCTGAGCCGGATAGCTCACATACAGGTAGGCCAAAGGTTCTGTCTGGGGAGATGATGTCAGAGTTGGAAATAGGATGAGAAAGCAGGATGTGGGCAGAGAGTAGCTCCCAAATATGGGAAAAGTAAATAACTGGTAACCCAATTGATCTGACCTAGGGTCCATATCTATTCATATTTAGCACATGAGCTTGTGCAGCCTCTGCATCCCTACCAGTCTGAACTTGAATTCCATGGTCACAGCTAGGAATAGTCTAGGCTGCACTCATTGCAGCATGCTTTTTCTTTGAGTGGCAGAGTATGTTGACCCAGCCTCCCTTAGGAGAGTGGGGCAATTTCTACCACTGTTATTCTATATTGAGGCCAATGTCCTACAGAGGGTTTATGATGTTGTTCCTGATGGAGATGACCAGTGATGGTGAAGAGAGGTATCTGTTAGAGGTCTAAGCCTATCATATGTGTGGGAATCCTAGCATTCCCTGACTAGGTGTGGGGAAGGGCATACAATCTGGGAAGTCCAGGCCATAATTTCCATGAGAGTCTGAGAGAGTTGACCTCGAACCCTTTCCTTCTCAGGAGAGATGGTAGGCAGGTCCTCGCCTGATCTTGTGACCTTATGATGGATGGGCTTTTCCAGATTGAGAACCTTCCCTTACGTACTTACTCATTCTCTTTAAACAAAGGTCAGGAATTACTTTGTATGGCCAACCAAAACCCACTGCAAATATCCTGGCTTTGCTCAGCTGCCCCCTTCCCCTCTGCCCTGAGGTGCTTGTAATTCACCCTTAGAGAAAAAAGTCCACCTATGTATTGTAAGCTCATGACCAGATCTTATACGGTAACTTTCCAGTTGTGATCAAATACTTGATAGGTTAAGATTTAACTCTGTGTTGTGTATGGATTCATGATTACCACAACTTTTTTTCTAACCTTTGAGTATATCTACATGCTTGTATTCCCCAGTAAATGAGTCGTTTCTCGGAAGCTTCTCCCCGAGGAGGAAGTTGTGGTATATTCTTCTCAGTGCACTCTCCCTCATCACCAGGGTCTCCCAGGACCCCCAAGGGCCACCCTGGTCTCTACTTCCAGTGGCCAAGGAGGTGGAGAGCCCAGTACGACCCACATCTAGGGTCTCAGATGATGGGGTGCCCTGGTAGTGACCAAAAGGGCCATCTTGCCTTTATCCAGCTTTTGAAGTCCTTACTTTATCTGACAAGGTTAGCCTTAGAGTGATTGAGGGACGTGAAATAGAAAGCTAGTGAGGAGAGAATCTAGTTTTAAGTAAAAACCATTTGATTGTTACTTTATGGTGTCCTATTCAGGTCTTTCTACTTTCTTGCTGAACTTACTGAGTCCCTGTAGACTATCTCACAGAAAGTATGAATTCTTTAGGGAGAATTTGAAAGCTCTAGTTAGAACTCATATTAGTGAAGCTGATAGTTTTCTAGAAATTTCGAATGATATCCTTGAGTATTTAATATAGTCCTTTTAAGCCATAAACACACTGCTACCAGTACTGCTGCTCACTCTTTCTTCTTGTGCTGTAAAATTTTTCAGCACATAAATTTTTTTTTCTCATTTGAAGTTGATGATTTATGGCATTTATACATAATGAAAGTCCAGAACAATGGCTATTGCTTGTAACTCAGAGTGATAGATGGAATTATATCTGTGCAATCAATACTTATTAATAACTTTAGCGACTTGGAATTATTTACTAGAGTATGTAGACAAATATGGAGAGCCTTCTACTCAAAGGGTGTAGACAGATTCGTTTCTGGAGGGGCCCCGGCTGTGATGTACCTAGTGAAACACACATACCATCCTGTGCAAGGACCCAGGTTTCAGCCCCGGCTCCCCACCTGCAGGAGGGATGTTTCACTTGTGGTGAAGCAGATTTGCAGGTGTTTAGATCTCTCCAACCCTCTCTCTCTCTCTCTGTCCTGTCAAATAAAAATTAAAAATTTTTTTTAAATAATGAAAAAAATGGCCACCAGGAGTGGTGGATTCATAGTTCTGGCACCTGAGCCCCAACGAAAACACTGGTGGCAATAAAGAAAAAAAATATGTTTTGTATTCAGTTTCTTCTTTAGGCCAAATGTATTTTGTGTCATACTATAAAAATAGTGACGAGGCTGAGAATGTCACTATTGCCTCAATTTAGTTCTGAAAGAAGAACCAAATATTGTGTGAGACAATAAAGCAATTATAATACAAAATGATTTAATGTTCTTCTGTTGTTCCTGTTTCTTGACTTTTACTATTAATTCTGGTGACCTGAACAGAAAAATAGTAATAAATTAATAGTAATAAATGAAGGAGGCAATTAAAATATTTCATGCATTAGATAGAAACAGTCAAAGAAATCAATAGAGAGGGAATAAAATAGATGCCTACAGCAGTGCATCAACACTTGTGAACTCCTCCCACCCACCCCCACACAGCTGGGAACCAATGAGGGGACTTCTACATAATGGCATTTTTTTGAAAATATCAACTTTATTCATATAAGTATTTTTTAAATTTTATTTATAAAAAGGAAACACTGACAAAAACCATAATATAAGAGGGGTACAACTCCACACAGTTCCCACCACCAGCTCTCCGTATCCCATCCTCTCCCCTGATAGCTTTCCTATTCTTTATCCCTCTGGGAGCATGGACCCAGGGTCATTGTGGGATGCAGAAGGTGGAAGGTCTGACTTCTGTAATTGCTTCCCCGCTGAACATGGTCGTTGACAAGTCCAAGCATACTCCCAGCCTGCCTCTCTCATTTCCTAGGTGGGCAGGGCTCTGGGGAAGCAGGGTTCCAGGACATGTTGATGTTTTTTTAAATAGAACAATGAGATGAATAAGATCTCAGAACATTTGAATTTATTATATTTTCTCTAATTTGATACTACATACTTTCTTTCTAGAATACATGTTTCATTGAAGTACTATTGTGTTACAGCCTTATATTTCTTCTGTGTCTTTAAAAGTCAACATACGAATATACTACATTAACTATATTCATATAGCTTAAGAACATTGAATGAGTTTAGCTTGCTTTTGGAATTTAATCAGTAACTCATGAAAGAGGTGTGAAAATTATGCTTCCGGTACCCATTTTGGAACCTATAAAGAAGGTTTGTAAATCTTCACTCTGTGGAAATAGGAAATGATATTTAAAGTAAGTTTTACCATTAGAAACACAAAAGTTTTTAGTCGGCACTTATTTGGTGACACTTATTTGGTTTAGTAGGTGTGAGTGGCATCTACATACTACTATTATATTCACATTCCTTACAGCATCTACACATTGACTTAACAAACTAATAAAATGAGAACATAATCATAGGAAACAATGACAGCTGTCTTCACCAGCTTCTCATCATGTTGGAGAAAAAGCTAAAGGACTGAAGAACTCTTGTAAAATTCTTTGCATTAAAGTGCAAGACCCATACCTCCCCATCATTTGGAATAGAAATATGAAGTTTCTTAATTGTATTAACTCGATCAAGTAATTGTCTCTGAGATTAAGTTGCTTTGTCAAATATTTCCAACAGTAATGTTTGCCTTACAGTTGAATCCCTTAGATGAGGAAATGCCGAGCTAGCTTCGCAGGCAGGAGAGAGACGACCAGGGACTCATGGCTGAGCTCAGACACAGTTTTATCTTTTTTTTTTTTAATATATGATATACATTTTTTTATTTAAGAAAGTATTAATTAACAAAACCATAGGGTAGGAGGGGTACAATTCCACACAATTCCCACCACCTAATCTCCATATCCCACCCCCTCCCCCGATAGCTTTCCCATTCTCTATCCCTCTGGGAGCATGGACCCAGGGTCATTGAGGGTTGCAGGAGGTAGAAGGTCTGGCTTCTGTAATTGCTTCCCCGCTGAACATGGGCGTTGACTGGTAGGTCCATGCTCCCAGTCTGCCTCTCTCTTTCCCTAGTAAGGTGTGTCTCTGGGGAAGCTGAACTCCAGGACACATTGGTGGGGTCTTCAATCCAGGGAAGCCTGGCTAGCATCCTGATGGCATCTGGAACCTGGTGATTGAAAAGAGAGTTAACATACAAAGCCAAACAAATTGTTGAGCAATCATGGACCCAAAGCTTGGAATAGTGGAGAGGAAGTGTTAGGGAGGTACTCACTGCGAACTCTACTGTACTTCTGCTTTCAGGTATATATTTTGCAGTAGTTTATGGATAGTTGTGAACATAAGCTCTCTCTCACAGAAACTGGTGTATATCTAGGTTTTGGGACTTTGTTAGAAAGTGAACCACCTGAGATGAAATTAGAGTGTACTATAAAAGGAAAGATCTCACCCGAGTAATGAAGCTGAAAGGTTGTCATTCCACACATGAAGTCTCTGGACACAGTCTGAGGTGAAGCATGTTGAGGTGGCAATCGTTGCGTTGGTTAGGTTGTGGTCGGCGGATGCAATATTATTTGATATGGCTTGGGAGAGGCATACGGGAAAGTGGGCCCTATCCAAGGGTTCCAGGACTGGGGGAAGTAGGAGCTCTATAATGGAGATGTAAGGTTCCTGCTGTCTTAGGGTTCAAAAAGACAATCGATAGTTAATGTTATCATCACATTATTTGGTAATTGGGTTAACTTTGAAAAGTCCTTTTGTTAGGGTTTGCTGTACAGTACCCAGTATCTTGTATATAGCTGTGCTGTTGCTTGCTTCTGATCTACTTTGTCTAGGGTTTTGAGAGAGTCCTCATATCAAATACACAGCCTATATATTAAAAAGATTCAGTTTGTGTTTTGAAAAACTTTGAGACATACAATTGATTTTCCCCCTCTCATATTAATTAACTAGTGATTTATATGACTACATTTTACTAGGAGTGTACATAAACACCATTCCCACCACCAAAAGACGGTGACCCACCCCACCCACCCACTCCCACCCCCCACTGTCCCAGGAAGCTGCATGTCTACCCCTCACCACTGGGTTTTTACTTTGGTGCCCTACTTACAATTTGGTCAGGTCCTGCTTTTAGTTTCCCTTTCAGATCTTCTTACTCAACTTCTGTTGATGAGTGGGATCATCCTATACTCATCTTTATCTTTCTGATTTAGCTCACTTAACATAAATCCTTCTAGCTCTGGCCAAGATGGGTCAGAGAAGGTGGGTTCATTGTTCTTGATAGCTGCATAGTATTCCATTGTGTATATATACCACAGCTTTCTCAGCCACTCATCTGTTGTTGGGCACCTGGGTTGCTTCCAGGTTTTAGCTATTATGAATTGTGCTGCTATGAACACAGGAGTACACACCTCTTTTTGGTTGGGTGTTATGGAGTCCTTGGGGTATAAGCCCAGGAGAGGAATTACTGGATCATATGGAAGGTCCATGTCTAGCCTTCTGAGAGTTTTCCAGACTGCTCTCCACAGAGGCTGTACCCATTTACATTCCCACCAGCAATGTAAAAGGGTTCCTCTGTCCCCACAACCTCTCCAGCATTTGTTGCTGCTGTCCTTTTTGATGTATGCCATTCTTACAGGAGGGAGGTGGTATCTTAGTGTTGTCTTAATTTGCATTTCTCTGACAATCAGTGACCTAGAGCAGTTTTTCATATGTTTGTTAGCCTTTTGGATCTGCTCTGAGGTGAATGTTTTGTTCATATCCTCTGGTCATTTTCTATGGGGTCATTTGCTTTTTTGGTGCTAAGTTTGCTGAGCTCTTTATGTATTTTGGTGATTAGTTTTTTGTCTGATGTATGGCATGTGAAGATCTTCTCCCATTCTGTGAGGGGTCTCTTTGTTTGTTTAATAGTTTCTTTGGATGTGCAGAAGCTTTTCAATTTGATGTAGTCCCATTGGTTTGTTTCTGCTTTAGTCTTCCTTGCAATTGGGTTTGATTCATCAAAGATGTCCTTGAGATGTAGGTAGGAAACTGTTTTACCAATGTTTTCCTCTAAGTATTTGATTGTTTCTGGTCTGACATCTAGGCCTTTGATCCATTTGGAGTTGATTTTTGTTTCTGGTGAGATATAGTGGTTCAATTTCATTCTTCTGCATATTACAACCCAGTTTCCCCAGCACCATTTATTGAAGAGAGCCTCCTTTTTCCATTTAATCCTTTGGGCCCCCTTATCAAAGATTAGATGCCCATAGGTGTGGGGATTTATTTCTGGGCTTTCAATTCTGTTCCACTGGTCTGTGTGCCTATTTTTGTTCCAGTACCATGCTGTTTTGATGATGATGGCTTTATAATATAGTTTAAGGTCTGGGAGTGTGATGCCTCCATTTCTGTTTCTTTTCCTTAAGACGGTTTTGACAATTCTAGGTGTTTTCAGGTTCCAGATAAGTGATTGTAGTGTTTGTTCTATTCTCTTAAAGAAGCTTTGTGGAACTTTGATGGGTATTGCATTAAATTTGTATATGGCTCTGGGGAGAATATTCATTTTGATGATATTTATCCTTCCAATCCATGAGCATGGGATATCTTTCTATTTCTTGGTATCAGTTTCTATTTCCTTGAGTAGCGACTCATAGTTTTCAGTATATAAGTCTTTCACTTCTTTAGTCAATTTTATTCCTAGGTATTTTATTGATTTTGCTGAAACAGTAAATGGGAGTGATTTCTGGATATCTTCTTCTTCAGATTTAGTGTTTGCATAAGGAAATACCACTTATTTTGTAGCCTGATACCTTGCTATATTGCCTAATAACTTCCATTAGTTTTCTGCTGGATTCTTTAGGTTTTTCTATGTATACTATCATATCATCTGCAAATAGTGAGAGCTTGACTTCTTCCCTTCCAATCTGTATTCCTTTCATTTCTTTCTCTTGCCTGATTGCTATGGCACGAACTTCCAGTACTATGTTGAAGAGTAACGGTGACAGTGGACAGCCCTGTCTAGTCCCCGATCTGAGGGGGAATGCTTTCAGCTTCTGTCCATTGAGTATGATGTTGGCTGTAGGTTTGCTATATATAGACTCCACTATCTTGAGGAATTTCCCATCTATTCCCATTTTTTGTAGACTTTTGTGCATGAATGGGTGTTGGATTTTGTCAAAGTCTTTCTCTGCATCTATTGAGATAATCATGTGGTTTTTGGCTTTGCTTTTATTGATGTGGTGAATGACATTGATTGACTTACAGATGTTGAACCAGCCTTGCATTCCTGGGATGAATCCCACTTGGTCGTGATAAACAATCTGTTTGATATGTTGCTGTATCCAGTTGGCCAAGATCTTGTTTAATATTTTGGCATCTATGTTCATCAGAGATATTGGTCTGTAGTTTTCCTTTTTTTGTTCTGTCCCTATCAGCTTTTGGTATCAGGGAGATGTTGGCTTCATAGAAGGTGGAAGGGAGTATTCCTGTTTCTTCAGTCTTATGGAAAAGCTTAAGAAGTATGGGTACTAACTGTTTCCTGAAAGTTTTGTAGAATTCATTTGTGAAGCCATCTGGTCCAGGACTTTTGTTGTTGTGGAGATTCTTAATAACGGTTTCAATTTCTTTGTCTGTGATTGGTGCATTTAGATTTTGTAGTTCTTCTTGGTTCAGTTTTGGAAGGGCATATGCTTCTAGGAATTGTTCCATTTCTTCCAGATTCTCTAGCTTGGTGGCATATAGTTCTTTATAGAAGTTTCGCAGGATTCTCTGGATTTCTGTGGTGTCATTTGTGATATCTCCTGCATCGTTTACAATTCTATTAATTTGAGTCTTCTCACTTTTTTGTTTGGTGAGTCTGGCTAGGGGTTTGTCAATTTTGTTTAACCTTTCAAAGAACCAACATTTGGCTTCATTAATCTTTTGTATGGTTCTTTTATTTTCGATGTTGTTTATTTCTGCTCTAACTTTAGTGACTTCTGTCCTTCTGTATGCTTCAGGGTTCCGTTGTTCCTCTTCCTCTAAGTCCTTGAGGTGTGCAGTAAGGTCGTTCATTTGAGCTTCTTCTTGGTGTTTCATATGTGATTGTATGGCTATAAGTTTCCCTCTCAGTACTGCTTTAGCTGTGTCCCAAATACTTTGATAGGTTGTGTCTTCATTTTCATTTGTTTCCAGGAACATTTGAATTTCCTGCATGAGTGAATCTCTGACCCAGTGGTTCTTAAGGAGTATGTTGTTTAGTTTCCAAATTCTGTGACTTTTAATAATTGTCTGTTTGTTGTTAAATGTTAGTTTACTCCACTGTGGTCTGAGAAGATACTTGGGATGATTTCAATGTTCTTCAATTTATTGATGCTGTCTTTGTGGCCTAACATGTGGTCTATCCTTGAGTATATGTTATGTGGATTTGAAAAGAAGGTGTATTCCAGTTTTGGGGGGTGAAGGACTCTGAAAATGTCCAAGAGGTCTAGTCTGTCAATCTCTTCATTCCATTCTCTTGTATCTTTATTGGTTCTCTGCATTGTTGATCTGTCTAAATGTGAGAGTGGCGTATTGAAGTCTCCCACTATTATTGTATTACTATTGATGTATTTTTGAAATTCTTTCAGTAAGTGCTGATGTATTTAGATGGTCCCTCATTGGGTGCATAGATGTTAATGATTGTTAAGTTTTATTGGCTGATTGATCCTCTAATCATTATGTAATGTCCTTGCCTATCTTTTATTACTTTATTTAATTTAAAATCTATCGTGTCTGAGATGAGAATGGTTGTTCCTGCCCTTTTTTGTGGTCTGTTAGCCTGTATGATAATTTTCCATCCTTTCACTTTAAGTCTGTGTTTATCTTGTTGTGACAGATGGGATTCTTGCAAGTAGCATATGGTTGGATTGTGTTTTCTGATCCATCCCCCAACTCTGTGCCTTTTGATGGGTGAGTTTAAGCCATTGACATTTACTGATATTATGGATTTTATGTATTGTAGTGCCATTGTTCAAAAAAAAAATTTTTTTTTGCTCTGATATATTGCCAGTATTGTAGTGATGTTCTTGTTTATAAGAGGTCTTCTAGAACCTCTTTCAGGGTCACTTTGGTGATGGTTGCCTCTTTTAACCGTTGTTTGGCTAAGAAGGTTTTGATCCCTCCATCTAGTTTGAATGACAGTCTAGCAGGATATATTATCCTTGGTTGAAACCGTTTTTCATTCAGGGCTCTATAGATATCTTGCCATTCTCTTCTAGCTTTTAGAGTTTGAGTGGAGAATTCTGCAGGTAATCTTATGGGTTTTCCCTTGTATGTGACTTTTTGTTTCTCTCTTGCAGCCTTTAGGATCCTTTCTTTATCCTTACTTCTTCTCATTGTGAATATGATGTGTCTTGGTGTCTTCAGGTCTGGGTTTATTCTGTTTGGTACTCTCTGGGCCTCTTGAACCTTGATATCCTTTCTGTTATTCAGGTCTGGGAAGTTTTCTTCTATTATTTCCTCTAGAATTTTTGCTTCCCCTTCCTCTCTTTCTTCCTCTGGCAGGCCAATTATGTGAATGTTACTTCTTTTGATATCATCCCATATGTCTCTGTTGTTGTTTTCAGTATCTCTCAATCTCTTTTTAAGCTCTTTCACCTCTTTCTTAGTTTTCCCTAATTCATCCTCTGTCTGACTAATTCTGTTTTCTGCTTCTGTTAGTCTGCTTTCCCTTGCCTCAGCTTCTTTCTTCATTACAGCTATTTCAGCTTTCAGTTCTCTAATTGCCTCAAGATAATCAGTATTTTCCTTGGGGGTCTCAACTGTTGTTTCCCTAATACTGCCATTCCTTTCCTCCAATGTTGTTTTCATTTCTGTGATTAATAATTTTATTATTGCTTGCATACTTTTCTTATCTATGGTTACTTCTGGCTGATTTGTAGTTTCTTCTGGGCTCTTGTCTACATTCATTGGAGTAGCAGTTTTATTTGTTTTTGATCTACCCATTTTTTTTATTTATGTGTTTCTTTTTTCTGTTGTTCCTCAGCTGTTGTGTCTTGAGTACAAGCAACATTGTACTAAATACCTTTATGACAATTGCACTCACCAACATCAGGAATTTCAGTAGCAACTGAAGCAAGTATTGAAGCAGTTTAATCACTACCAGTTAGCCAAACAATTTCTCCAGTCCATGAAAGAATAGTAACCAAATCCCAGTGAAGAAGAAAGAGAAAAGAAAGAAGGGATAGCAAGAATAGACAGTTATGCAAATCTACTATCCACTGTATATTCTAGGGGTAACAAGAGGGGAAAGGGAATTAGAGCAGAGATACACACATAGAGAGTCCACTCTGAGTCAGATTTCTTCCCCAAAATAATTCACAAATTCAGAAAGGCAAAGAAGAAGGAAGGAAGAAGTGTATGACAAGATATAAAAAAAAGAGAAAAAGAAAAAAGAGACAAGTGAGAGAAAAAGGAAAAGATAAGTAAAAGAGCTGTAATTAAAGAGCAGTGAAAGGAAAGGTTTTTTTTGATTACTTTATTTTTAATTTAATTTAATTTAATTTTTTTAATTAGCTAGGAGAAGGAGGGAGGGGAGAGTCTGTAGAGGAGGTAGGAGTAAGGAGATAAGTTCCTCCCACAATAGATAAGATGCCCACTACCCTAGCAATGAAAGATACCCTAAGAGTTAATTCTGATCAACCTAAAGGGGGATAAGATATATGCCTTTATATAATATTAATAATAAAATAGAGCAGGGTAAAAAAAAAACCCTGTCCCAGATTACCTCAAACCTCATGATCAGAGTCAGCTGATTGTTAAGAATGAGAAAGAAAAAAAAAAATAAAACCTCAGGACTAGACAAGGATAGTTGAAACAGACAGTTATGCAAATCTACTATCCACTGTATATTCTAGGGGTGGCTAAGGAGGAAGGGAAGTTGAGCAGAGACACTCGCAGTGAGAGTCCAACTCTGAGTCAGAATTCTTCCTCAAAATAATTCCCAAATGTGTATCAGTGAATTCAAAAAAGCACACTGTTTGGTGGTGTGGGGGCTGGGGCCTGTGGCTTTGGAAGCTGTAGGATTAAGGAAGAAAAGATGACAAGAATGAGAAAAAGAATAAAAAAAGAAAGAGAGAAAAAAGAAAAAGATAAGAAAAAGAACAGTCATAAAAGAGTGGTGAAAGAGTTTTTGTTTATTTATTTATTTATTTTTAATTATTTAATTAGCTATGCAGGGTGAGGTGGGGGGGTTTGCTACTTAGAAAGAAAAAAGGCCAGAGGTTTCAGAAGGGTATAGACTTAGAATGAATGATACTCCCTGGTGGGACAGGAATTTGGTAAAGACAGAAGCTTAGCAGGGGAGCCTGCTAGGGGCTGGTCCCCAGGGACTGGTTATAGGGGGGTGGGGAAGGGAGAGGCGGTGTGCTTAATAATTAAAAGGAAAAAAATTTTTTGTTCCCTTTTTTTCTACTCTATTTCTTAACCCAAATTAAGTTATAGTCACCTCCTTGGTGTTACCGCTAGGACCCCTTATTGACTGGCAGAAAATCCTACCGTTTCCAGAAGATGTGGTCAGAGCTCAAGCCACTAGCAGCTTCTCAGTCCAACATCTTCTGGGAACCTGATATTACAGTTTAATCTTTATTGATGAGTGGGAATGCAGTGCAATCAATATAATCTCTGTTCATTAGAAAATTCTGTCCTTTATATCTCCTGAGGTAGAAGTGTCAGGTCGGAAGAGGAAGTACGTAGGATAGGGGGTGGGGAGAAGGAAAAAGCACTCGTGCAGAAGTATCAAGCTTGCATCTAACCAGTGGGGATTAAACCAATGCACTATGGGCAGGGTGGGTCTCAGGTGAAGCAGTGATTATGTAAATAGACCACAGTGTTAAGCAATGCAAGCAAACCTAATGTAGTGATCAAAACAGAAGGTCTTAGCAGAATTAGAAGCAGACCAACAAGGAATCACATGGCAGAGCAACTAGTAAAGCACAATGCATGAGGTCCTGAGTTCAGACCTCCAGTCCCCACCTTCAGGGGGAAAACTTCATGAGTGGTAGAGCAGCAGGAGTGTCTGTCTTCTCTTGCTATCTCTTGCCTATTTCTCTCTGTTCACTATCATACATGAAAAAAACTCCAATGACAGTAAATAGAATATAGAAAATAGAATCTGATGCTTGTTCAGCCTAGAGATAGACCCCTCTTGGCTGATATTAATAGAGATATACATATGACCATAGTCTGGATGTCAAACCTCAGAAAACATCTTTCCCTGATCTTCCTGAACCAACGAATTTAAAACCACATCCTACCTTCTCCTCTCTGAACATCCCAAACCCATCTGAGTTCACATTTGTTACCTTTACCAGCTATAATTGTCATTGATCAATTACAGTCGACTAGAGTAGACCAGAACTGTACCAAGTCGGTTTAGCCCAAAACATTCTTGTTAGAAGGAATACTTGATTTTGAAACTTGTAATGCTATATAGCACTTCTATGCAAAAAAGTATAACATTAGGGGTCTGGTGGTAGAGGACTGGATTAAGCACACATAGTGCAAAGCACAATGAACAGCTCAAGAATCCTGGTTTGAACCCCTGGCTTCCCACTTGCAAGGGTGCTGCTTCACAGGCAGTGAAGCAGGTGTCTATCTTTCTCTCCCCCTCTCTGTCTTCCCCTCCTCTTTCAATTTCTCTCTGTCCTATCCAATAAGAACAGCAATGGAAAAAAGATGGCCTCCAGGAGATGTGGATTCATAGTACAGGCACCAAGCCCCTGTGATAACCCTGGAGCCAAAAAAAAAGTATAACATTAGAATTCTGACATAAATATGAGCTGATTATCTAAAACATTCTAAAATTCTAACATCAGAACCTAACTGAGAGACAAGTGTTCCGGGGTACCATCTATACTCATGGTACACTTTCTAAGGTATCGAATTTTTCAATGTGTATGTGTTGTGTTTATGGTATGCAAGCTTTTACTTTATACTGCATATTCTCTGTAAACATGATTATAATAATGAATACCTAGCTAGTTGGCAAGATATTCACTCAGTAATAAACATGAACACTAAAACTTTTCAAGTTTGTCTCTAGTACTCACTTTCAGTAATGTTGCATTACTGTACCAGATTTTACTTTGACATATTCACTTTGACACTTAAGTGTTTTTTCTTTATTTTGTTGTTGTTATTATATGTAATACTAATAGATATTTTTATGCCTTTTTAGCTGATTTACTCACAAGTATCAATGCATACTCTCAGATGTCATTTCTCCTACTCTTTCCTCTGTCATCTCTCAAGTTTGGACTAAATATTAGGAATTGTTGGGTAATGAATTGCAGTTTGAAAAAAAAATGATAGTATCAACCCATGATTATGGAAAGAGAGTTTTGTAGCTGACTCAGGTGAGTGCTGTGAAATTTTGTTGAGAACCTGGGAGTACAGTGCTAGGGAACAAAGTATGTAGGGCTGGCAAACTTACCTAGGAGTGTGCCAGCCTTGTTGTGTGATCAGACCAGGTTAGAGCCTCATTGCTATTGTATCTTTCCATATCCCTCACTCTCTGTGTCTCTTTCTGTCTGAAAAAGTCAACCTGAAGCAGGAGAACTCTGTGACATCATCATCACCAACAATAGCAACATGGACTATAAAGCTATTTGAATAAATAATAATCTTTGACTACCAGAACTGTGCTTTAGAAAAGATGCCTCTAAAGTGTTCTGAAGTTTGTTTCCGTTTTGATAGAGAAAAGTTGAAGCTAGAAATCAGGACATGGAAGCAACTAATGTAATCATTCATGAAAGTAGATGAGCTTATGAATGTACATGGAACTGAACACAGAGATTGCAGGTGAATATTTTCTCTTCTATGTTAAGAACAATTCAAGTCTCAGGGGCTGGGCAGTGACATGTGTGGCAAGCGCACAAGGATCTGGGCTCAAGCCCCCAGTCCCCATCTGCAGGAGGGAAGCTTCCCAAGTGGTAAAGCAGCAGTGCAGGTCTCTCTCTCTCTCTCTCTCTCTCTCTCTCTCCTCTCTCTCTCTCTCTCTCTCTCTCTCTCTCTCTCTCTCTCTCTCATCTTGATTTCTCTTTGTCTTATCAAATTAAAAGAAGAGAAAAGAAAAGAAGAGGAATGGGGTGGTAATCGGCTTCCAAGAGCAAGGGGTTTGTCCTGCAGGTACTAAGTCCCACTGAAAACTCTGGTGGCAAAACAAAATAAATAAATAAAATTCAAGTCTCATGGAGACACTTTACACAGCGTTTGTCTTCTTTGATAATGCTTCAAAGTTATTTGATTATTTCTATAATAAGTAATGTCAAAGGACATAAATTATAGTGTTGTCATGTATGATACAGTAAATCCTAGCAATGAGATTTTCAAAGTTAGCCTAATTGCCAAATAATTTTATTATAGCAATAACTAACTACTGCCTTCTTAAACTCTAAGACAGCAGGAACCTCCGGCTTCCTCTTTAAAGCCCATATTTCCCCCAGTCCTTGAACCTCTAGGGTGGGGCTCACTTCCTGCATGCTTCTCTTAATTCATACCAGATGATATTGCATCTTCTGATCCCAGCCTAATAAATGTAGACTGTATCACCTTGGCATGCCTCACTTCAGACTGTGTCCAGAGATGTCAGGCATGAAAAGTCAACCCTTCAGCCTCCTTACTTTTCCTTTCTCATAGGATTCTCTGATTCCATTTCTGCTGGTTCTCTTCCTAACAAAGTCCCAAAACATAGATTTAGACCAGGTCCCATGAGACAGGACATATGTACATATGTATCACCTGCATATCAGATGTCAGACTCAGGAAAAAATTAGTAAAGTCATGAGCCCTTTAGAATATACCTAAAATAGATCTACTAGCTATTTCGAAAATGGAGCCCCTCAAATCTTCAGCTGCAATATTCTAGCCTTTAGGTTCACGATTAGTCAACAATTTGTTTGGCTTTATATGTTATTTTTTCAGCCACCAGTTTCCAGATGCTACCATGATGCCAACTGGACCTTCCTGGGCAGACGACGCCACCAAAGTGTCCTGGAGCCCTGCTTCCCCAGAGCCCTGCCCCACTAGAGAAAGGGAGAGACAGGTTGGGAGTGTGGATCGACCTGTCAACACCCATGTTCAACAGGGAAGCAATTACAGAAGCCAGACCTTCCACCTTCTGCAACCTACAATGACCCTGGGTCCATGCTCCCAGAGGGCTAGAGAATGGGAAAGCTCTCAGGGGAGGGGATGGGATATGGAGATTGGGTGGTGGGAATTGTGTGGAGTTGTACCCCTCTTAGACTATGGTTTTGTCAGTGTTTCATTTTTATAAATAAAAATTTAAAAAAGATCCATTGACATAGCAGCACAGTTGCAATTTGTATGTCAGATTTTATCCAGTCCTACCACTATCCATTCTTTTCCTTTGCTTCCAGAGCTGCCTTTCAGTAGCTGCTGTCCTTGAAAATTGTGTTCCACACCCATCCAAAAAAAAAAAAAACAACTATGTACACATATGTTCTTTGCAGCACAATTTGTAATAGCTAAAACCTGGAAGAAACCTAGGTGTCCAACAACAGATGAGTGGCTGAGCAAGTTGTGGCTTATATACACAATGGAATACTAAATACTACCCAGCTATTAAAAATGGTGATTCACTGTTTTCAGCTGATCTTGGAGGGAGCTTGAAAAAATCATGTTGAGTGAAATAAGTCAGAAACAGAAGGATGAAGATGGGATGATCTCACTCTCAGGCAGATGTTGAAAAACAAGATCAGAAGAGAAAACACAAGTAGAACCTGAACTGGAATTGGTGTATTGCACCAAAGGAAAAGACTCTGGGGGGAGGGGGGAGAGAATACAGGTCCAAAAAGGATGACAGATGACCTAGTGGGGTTTTTTTGTTGTTGTTATATGGAAAACTGGAAAATGTTATGCATGTACAAACTATTTTATTTACTGTTGAGTATAAAATATTAATTCCCCAATAAAGAAATAAAAAAGAAAAGAAAATTGTTTTCCAAACAATTTTGTAAATGTTGCCATACAGAAAATTATATAAACATACTGCTCATTCGTTTATTCATTCATTCACTCATTTTAACCACGGCACAGCTCAGCTCTAAGTACGGCAGGACTAAGGACTGAACCTGTAACACCTTAGTCTCAGGCATACAAGCCTTTTTGCATAACCATTGTGCTATCTCTTCAGCTCTACTATTTACTTTTTCTTTTTTTAAGGTTTTTTTTTTTTTTTTATTATGAGAGACAAAAAAACAATGCCAGAGCACTGTTCAGATCTGACATAAGGTGGCATAAGGGATTAGACTTGTGACTTCTAGGGTCTCAGTCACTAAAGTCTGTGCTCTAATATATATAGTTATTTCCCTGGCCCCTAAACTCATACAAGAAACTCACTGGGAAGAAAATATCATTCTCATCTGTGTTTTTATTACCAACACTACCTGAATACTACCAGTTAACACATACTGAGGATTTTCAGAACACAAGTCTTTAGGGAAATATGCTTAACATTTTTTCATTCACTTAAAGTAACACCAAGTATTTCCATATAAGTACATCAAGCTACACACACACACACACACACACACACACACACACACACACACACACACTGATTTCTGAGAACAAGGCTGCCTGGCAAATTTATGACTTTTTTTCCAGTCTGCTTTTAGAAACCTGAAATATTTTTCTGAAAGTACTTAAAAAGTGACTGGTTATGTCAGTTATGTTTTGTGATGATGGAAACTGTCAGTTGTGAATCATGTTATAAACACCTTTTACAAAAGTCAAAAAATAACTTCAAAGAAAATTAGTTTTCTATCCTCTCTGACATGTGTGGACAGGATCAAATTTAATATATAACAACTTACCCTATTCCAATAGCACATTTCCAAATAATATTTTTCCTGATTTTTTGAAGAACATCTAAGACATAATTTAATTTCATTTTGATGGCTACTATATGTGAACATTTCTTCATTGTGTTTCAATCACTTTAGATATTTCAGCATTTTTAGACCTGCAGGATTATCACTAATACTTGTTAATTATTTTCTTTTTTTCTTTTTTTTTTGTTTTGTTTTGTTTTGTTTTCCTTTTCATAGTTTGGGTCTCATGCATGTAGAATGTTACTGCTCCTAGGTGGACTTTTTTATTCAGATATAGAGACAGAGAGTATGTGGTGGAAAGGAGAGAGAGAGAGAGATAAATCACATCATCGGAAAGGAGAGAGAGAGAGAGAGAGATCACATCGGAAAGGAGAGAGAGAGAGAGATATCACATCGGAAAGGAGAGAGAGAGAGATCACATCGGAAAGGAGAGACAGAGAGAGGGAGAGGGAGAGAAAGAGAGATCACATCATCAGAACTTAACCCACTGCCATACAGACTCCCATGCAGTCCCAGGGTTTAAATCTTGGTTAAATATCTGGCAAGACATTCATTTGACCTGGTGAGCTAGTTCTTCAACCCTTAACAATACTTTCCTTTTTACGACATTTTTCATCTTCTGACACATTGCTGCAGATATAGTTCAGTGCTTTAATTTTCTCAGATATTGGAGACATAAAAATATGTTTTATAGGAGGCTGGACAGTGGCATATACGGTTGAGTGCGCATGTTATAGTATGCAAGGACTCAGGCTCCCCCCACCAATCCTCACCTACTTCCTGCTGCAAGTATCTCTCTGTCTCTCTGCTTCTCAATCTTCTCCTTCCCCTTCCATTCCTCTGTGTCTCTATTCAATAAAAAACAAATATTTTTAAAATGTCTTATAACCTATCTATTAACTAAAACAAAATAGGCATATTAGTTGCTTAAAATATGGCTATACAATTTTGAAACAGATAGAATTTATAGAGATGTCATTAAACGCATGTAACTAGAATTCAAAGGAGGATAGAAAGTTTTTTGAGTTACCATATTTGCTTTTCCCTACCATTGCCTGATATGCTTGCATATTCCACACAAAGCTATAAAGAACAGCAGGTGGTAACACCTGAGGTAGATTAAGTAGACTTCCTCTTACATTAATTTGTGCACATTTTCTATTAACTGACAGTTAATCACTCATCACCTCTACTGTGCCTGTCATACACGGATATCTGCAGACTGGCAAACAAATGGAGTCTCTCAAATTGCATATGTTGGGAGGTCACAAATACATGTAAGCAGAAAAAATTTTCCCATTCTTTTCTATTTAATTTTATTTTTCTGTTTAAATTGACCCTAAAAATTAGTGCCAAAATGCCATCTAGGGTGCCCGCATTGGCATGCACCTTATGGAAAAAAAATATATCTGCATTTACGAACACTTTGTTCAGGCTAAGTTATAGTGTTGTTGAATGTGAGTTCAATGTTCGTAAATCATCAATCAATATTAAGCCAGATTCCTTTATACAGCTCTATTCATAAAGCAAGATGGTATGTTAACTAGTTAATAAAATTGTTGTGTCCTGCAACTATATTTGCGATAGAAATGATGGCTAATCTTCACTAACCTAATGTTCGTGGTGTCTAGAAGAACAAAATACTGAGAGTGAGGGAGTAACAAGGATTGATTGGATTGAGAAATAAAAGAGACATTTATGTTGTTTGCTTCCTGCCTGTTAAAAAAAGAGTTGAACTTATCACTCATGCATATACTTTGGGCGTACCCCTCTCAGCGGAGATGTTCATGTAAGGTTCTCTGACATAGTAGTTTCTGAGAGAGAGAAGTAGCACATCGCAGGACTTGCAGGCAGAGGATCCTGGGTTTGAACCCTGGCACTACATGGAGCAGGTCTGTGTGGTGCTCTGGTCTCTCATAAAAAAATAAACAAATTTCAAATGTGTGCCTTAGAGCATATCCACATAGAAATTTATTCTGGGTTGATGTAGCCCATTGCTTTATTTGCATAAATGCAACATTCTTTTTGTATCAAGGATTTTAATAAATATGACACTTTTCCTGGGAATAATATATGAAAGTAAATTTTGCTCTCTGAATACTTACAGTAAACAAAAAACGTTAAGTGTTTGTATCTCACTCACTGTAAACTCGAGAAAACTCCAGATTAAGTGTCCTATAGGCTAATCACTCACTTCCAGATTTCAAAAGTGGGAAACATTATCACCATTTATCTAATAAAAAATTAGAAATTTCATAGTGCTAAAGAGTTAAATCTCTTACTAAATTATACCCATTAGAAAGGAAAAAAGGTTAATGTAAGCCAAGTATTTTCATGAATCAAATAAAAAGGCACCTTTTTGGAAATCTCTTCTTCAAATGAGTCTTTGAATTCATCTTTATACCTTGGACATCAGTGATGTAAGAAGAAAAAAAAAAAAAAAGGTTGTTTCTGATATGGTCTCAGCTGCCCGAGGCCTTCCAACTCGACTTCTTTTTTGGCATCACATGTCAGAAAATAGAATATTCATTGTTCATTTAAAACCATATGCAGCACTGGCCCAGATCCCACTGATCAATATTTATGGCTTTGCTGGCTCCTGGGACACTGACTGGCAGAATCCTAGGATGGAAATACTTTCCTTCCTTCCTCTTTGCCAAGATACTTAAAATTTATAGTTAAATGGAAGGGAAAAAATGACAGATATTTCCCCTTGATAAACAACCTTTAGAGTATTGGTTTCTTTCTTTTTTTAATATTTATTTATTTATTCCCTTTTGTTGCCCTTGTTTTATTGTTGTAGCTACTGATATCGTTGTTGTTGGATAAGAAAGAGAGAAATGGAGAGAGGAGGGGAAGACACAGAGGGGGAGAGAAAGACAGACACCTGCAGACCTGCTTCACCTCCTGTGGAGCGACTCCCCTGCAGGTGGGGAGCCGGGGGCTCGAACTGGGATCCTTACGCCACCCGTCCTTGCACTTAGCGCCACTTGCGCTTAACCTGCTGCTCTATTGGACTGCCAGAATATTAGTTTCTAACGGTGACTGTCTTATAAATATGTAGCTAGGACTTCCGGAGATATGGCTGTGGAGTAGGAACCCTTTCAGAAAAAAAAAAAAAATCACGTGGAAACTCAAAATACAATCAGCATCTCTCCAGAAACTCACTAAACCATAGCCACCAAGTTGCAGATGCTACTATGATTTCATCCTGAACTCCCTGGGCAAATGATCCCACCAATATGTCCCAGAATTCCACTTCTCCAGGGCCCTACCCCACTAGGGAAAATTAGAAACAGGCTAGGAGTATGGATCAACCTGACAGAAGCCAGGTCTTCCATCATTTACAAGCCACAAGGATTTTTGGTCCATACTCCCAGAGGGATAATTGTCAGGGGAAGATGACCAGAAAGTTCTGAACTACAATTCCACCAGGACCTGGAGAGAGAAGAGAGAAGAAAGAAGGGGAGTTGGCGGGGGAGCATTCAGAAGTAGGAGGTGTGAGTTACAAATGAAGAGAAAGCAGGGCTATAGAAAAAGTAGGAGAGAGAGAGAGAGAGAAAGGAGGAGGAGGAGGAGGAGGAGGAGGAGGAGGAGGAGGAGGAGAAGGAGGAGGAGGAGGAGGAGGAGAGAGAAAGAGATAGTTACAGAAATAACAGTCCACACATATCTGTGATCTTGGAAGAACTAACACAATTTCCAATAGAGGGAACAGGGACACAGAACTCTGGTGGTGGGAAAGGTGTGGAGTTACACCCTTGTTATCTTATAATTTTGTAAATATATATTAAATCACTAATAAAAAATTTTAACTATATGAAAAAACTAGTTGGTGACCTAAATGAACTTGCTCTTTAGAGAGAAAGCAAGTCCACTCACAGTACTGCTTTAGTTACTGTTACTGAGTTCAGACATCAGTTCAAATAAAATATTTGCTTTGGAAGGGAGCCAGTAATTTGTATCAGAGGTACCCAGCCCATCTCCACTCAGTTGTAATGTCAGAACCCTAGGATTGAGAGTGGGCAGAGAGAGCACTTTAATTTTTAATTTGTGAGTTGTGCTGTTGTTGTTGTTTGTTGTTTTTTATTGCCACCAGGGTTATTGCTAGGGCTCGGTGCCAGCACTAGGAATCCACTGGCCATTTTGTCCTTTTATTTTTCTTTCTTTCTTTCTTTTTTTTAATAAGAGAGTGACAGCGAAAGACACCTTCAGACCTGCTTTGCAGCTCGTGAAGCAGACACCCTGCAAGTGGATTGCAGGGGCTCTAACTGGCTTCCTTGTGTGTGGGAATATGTGCCCTTAACCGGGCATGCCACTGCCCAGGGAAGTTAGGTTGGCATCATCTACTTTTGGACCAGAATTCTAGTTCTAAGTAAAAAAAAAAACACCTCAGAATAATATTGTAAAATACACTATCTGGGGAAAAAATAAGAATGTTTATAGCACTTCTATTTGTAAAATCAGAAATCATTCTTTTTTTTTTTTTGTCTATGCAACATATACTTTAAATCTTGGTGATTTTTAAAAAACTCAAGTCGATGGCAGATGGCTAAACAAAATAAACCCAGACATATGTATGCCAAGACACAATATATTTAAAATGGCAAAATAAAGAGAGAATCCTAAAAGTGTGAATATAGAAATGGAGATATATATAATGAAATTCCCAAAACATTATCAGTGGATTACTTAACAGAGATTTGATGTACCAGAAGGAATGGGTGACATATGCAAAATCCTGAATGGAAAGGGATGTTGACTACCAAGAATGTTGACTTGTCTCTCTGAGTTGAAGGAGTGACAAAGAACATTATAGTTTAAGGGAAAGAAAATAAAACTGTTAAAGGGGTTAATTTCTACTAAACTTGTCTTGGAAGAAATATTAAAGCGACTCATACACAACAAATAAACACTCTACTAAGTTGCCAGGAGACAATGAAATTGTAAGATTAGGGGAAGAGGAGACTAATAATTGTATCAGAGATTCACTTGTTTTCGTAAAAAAATAGGCAGTGAACTAAGAGTAAGAACAGAGCAGGTGAGATTTGGGATCTCCATTTTGGAAAAAGCCAGGAAGTCTATTTTAGGTATTAAACAATTTGTTCTGTTTTATATCTTAATGTTGTTTCAGTCACCAAGTTGCAGATGCTACCATAATGCCAACCTGATTTCCCTGAACAGATGACCCCACCAGTGTGTCCTTGAACCCCACCTCTCCAGAGCCCTGTCTTACTAGGAAAAGATAGAAACAGGCTGGGAGTAAGGATTGACTTGCGAACACCCATGTCCAGCAGAGAAGCAATTACAGAAGCCAGACAGACCATCCACCTTCTCCACCCATAATGATTTTGGTTCCATGCTTCCAGAGTGTTAAAGAATAGGAAAGCTAGGGTTCGGCACACCAGGTTGAGCGTACATGTTACAAGGTGCAAGGACCCAGGTTAGAGCCCTGAGTCTTCATTTGCAGGGGGAAAGCTTTGCAAGTGGTGAAGCAGGACTGCAGGTGTCTCTCTGTCTCTCTTCTGTTCTATTTTCTCCTTCCCTCTTGATTTCTGGCTGTCTCTATAATTAAATAAAGATAATAAAATTTTTTTAAATGAATAGGAAAGCTTCCAGTACATGGGGATGGGATGTAGAACTCTGGTGGTGGGAATTGTGTGGAACTGTAACCCTCTAACCCTACCGTACTGTCAATCATTATTAAACCAATAATAATAAAATAAAAAAGCTTCTTGAAACAACAGACAAGTTGTTTATCTATTTATAAAATACAATTCTTGCTTTGTTTCTATCAATATATGAAAAAACTAAAGCAAAAAGAGAAAGGAGTCAAGAAAAGTATCTCGTTTACAACTGCTTTAGAAGACTTACTCACTTAGGCATACACCTAATAACAGAAAGAGCTGTTCAAAGAGAAACATTTAAGTGAGTTAAGAAATTAACTACCGAGTTGGGCGGTAGAGCAGAGGGTTAAGCACAGGTGGCGCCAAATGCTAGAGCTGGTGTAATGATCCCGGTTCGAGCCCCCGGCTCCCCACCTGCAGGGCAGTCGCTTCACAGACGGTGAAGCATGTCTGTAGGTGTCTGTCTTTCTCTCCCCCCTCTGTCTTCCCCTCCTCTCTCCATTTCTCTCTGTCCTATCTAACAACGACAACAACAATAATAACTACAACAACAATAAGGGAAAACAAATTAAAAAAGAAAAAAAGTCAAAAAAAGAAATTACCTCAGCAGTGCTTTTGAAACTACTCGCAAATTGAGAATACATCCCACTGAATGAATGGAAAAAACTATTTGTACTATATATCCAATAAGGACATATTACCCATAACCTGTAAAGAACTCATAAATATCAATAAAAAATACTAAAGTGCAGAGATGGCCAGCAGACACATGAGAATATTTTCATAACTTATTATGTGGGGAATGCGAATTAAACCACCATCATATCACACCTGTGAGAATAAATGGTACCAATAAAGATTAGAAAAAAAATAAGTGTTGAAGAAACTGTGGAGAACAAAAGTATAAACTAACTAGGGTGACATGTACAGATTACTCTAAAAAAATCATGTTGATGCCAGCACTGAGCCCCAGCAATAGCCCTTAATGATGAAGTCACCTTCTTCACCTCATCTTGGACCGAGCTTGAAGGAATCGAGTTAAGTGAGATCAGCCAGAAAGAGCAGCATGGATATGGGATGATCTCAAAATAAGAACAGAAAAGGAAATACAAACAAAACTTGGAGGGGTTTAGTGTGTTTTGCAACAAAGTAAAAGACTCTGGTAGGAGTGTTTTTAGCTCCTAGTGCATGGTGATGGGGGAGGAGTCTGGGTTTGGGGACTGCAGAAAGCAGGATTTACACATGTACCAATTTATGCATTTATAAACCACTAATCCACCCAATAATAATAATAATAATAATGTTGAATAACAACAGGCAAGCCTTTGCAGAGGAAACCTGAAAACCATCAATATTGCCACTTCCTAGATAAGAACAGTTAAATACTGAAACTTCAAAAATTCTGGAGAACAGGAATTCATAGTAAATGTTATGAAGGGCTTCTACTTTCAAAAGCATTGCTCAGGCTGATAATTTACAAATTAAGTATTTTTTGTTTCTTTTTAAAATTTTCTTTATTATCTTCATTTATTTATTGGAGACAGCCAGAAATCGAGAGGATGGGGGTAACAGAGAGGGATAGAAACAGAAAAATACCTGCAGCCCTGTTCCACTACTCAGGAAGCTTTCCCCCTGCAGATAGGGACTGGGGGCTTGAACCTGGCTCTTTGTGCACTGTAACTTGTGTGCCCAGCCGGATGAACCACTACCCAGCCCTAATTAAGTGTTTTTATTTGATAAGGATTTGACAATTAATCAGGTGCCATAAGCATTTTAAGAGTAATTATTTCTCCTCATAGTTAAAGCTACTTGACATTCATAAACAGAAAACAGAGCAAATAATACATAGCTTTTGTCTTTTTAATGTGGTTGACTGACTAGTAATATTGAAACATAACCTTCTTAGATAGGGGGAAGACAAGAAGCCTGTCTCAGTTTTTTTTTTTTTTTAATTATCTGTGCAACATGGCCTATAATTCTTGGTAATTTTTAGGAATACTCTATGACAGATGGCCAATTTCATCTTGCAGGGAACTGAAATAAATCATGGCACTTGTTTCTGCTACTTTTGTAGCTTGATATTTTGAATGTTTAAGTATATTTATATAGATACTAAAATTTTAAGTTTCTTTTTGATTCTAAAAATGACACCTAATATCTATATGTTATTGTTTCAATAAAACTTTCCATGATGATTTCTTTACTCAAACAAATAACTAATCCTTGCAGTGGCATTTTATTGTGTGATATTGCTAACTTACCTTCCTATGTGTAAGGGGCCAATAGGCCAAACAATCTTAAAGATGTTTCAAAACTGTAGTGAGGAAGAGAGAGGCAAACTGGGAGTATGTATCAATCTGTCAACACCCATGTTCAGCGTGGAAGCAATTATAGAAGCTAGACCTTCCACCTTCTGCATCCCACAATGACCTTGGGTCCATACTCCCAGAGGGTTAAAGAATAGGAAAGCTATCAGGGGAGGGGATGGAATATGGAGTTCTGGTGGTGGGAACTGTGTGGAGTTGTACCCCTCTTATCCTATGGTTTTGTCAGTGTTTACTTTTATAAAAAAAAAACTGCAGTGAGAACAACACATATATTTAATGTCAAAAGCAGTGGAATAGTGGAATTAATGTGTAGAGTATCAACTTTATTATAAGAGGAGAAATAAAACCACATCAAACTTGTCCATTCCTTCAACAAAGTATTAGCTACTCTTCTCTCCTCTGCACTATTTTAGACACTAAAGAAGAATCATAACAACTCTCATTTTTAGATATACTATAAAATATGATGACTATAGCTTATCTTGCTATATGCTATACAGTAATGTTGATAAAGTAATAAATCCCGAGAGTTCTTTCACAAGGAGAACATTTCTCTCCTTTTCTTCCTTTGTTTCTGTTCTTTTTATTCTATCTAAATGAGAAGATAGATGTCAGTACAACCGACTGTGGTCATAAATTTATGACAAATGTGAATCAAGCTATCGTGCTATTGCCTCAGTGATATATGTGAATTATCTCTCAAATTGAAAATTGAAATAAAAACCCTATTTTGATGGTATTACAGTAAGTGCATAACATTACATGGAGTATATTACATGTATAATATTAAAAGGAATAAAATTTTACATGGAATAAAATGTAATATTTAAAAATGGAATAAAGTATGATATTAAAGAATGAGATGCTACCTTATGAACTCCCTAAATGCATTCAAGTGAGTTGTTTTTCCTCATCTTCCTTCTTTTTCTGGTTATGATAGAACGATAGAAATTAGAAACTTTTGTTTCATTAGTCAACCAAGTATTATAAAGATTTATGTACAGAAAAGTTTGAATGAATGAATATAGAAGTCGTTATTAATTTGAACTCATATGCAGGGTTGAAAGCATACATGTCGCTACAATTTTCTTGGCATTAGTCGGTAGTAGAGAGCTATTCTAATACCATCACAGTGTTCACAATTCAGTATAAATCACTTCTGTGGGCATGGGAAATGCATAGAGGCAGCACAATCGATTCACATCTGTGAGGCCAGACTGTGTGGGTGCTCTGGTATCTCACACACAAAAAAGGAGATATTGCTGGTTCTCACTGTCTGCCTGATTCCAGCACAATTGGCAGGGCCATTTCTTTTTCTTTGCTAGAGGGAAGGAGGAAGAAAGAGAGTGTTGGGTTTCATCACAGGGGAGAGAGAAGAGACCAGGAACTCGTGGCTTAGCGGGAACGCAAATCTTTATTCACACGGACACCCCAGAATTGGGTGTGAGCACAGCAGTTTAGGCCACGTGGAGTAAGTAAAATGGCCGCCTCCCACTATGCCCACCAGCCCTTCTCCATGTCGGGTCGTGGAAGAGAAAAGAGAGAAAAAAATGGAAACAGGAGAGGCTTTTATGGAAAAATTCTGGAAGTGGCAAGTCAGGACAGGATTGGCTAGGAAAGGGGCTAGAGAGAGGCAAAAGGCATGTTGGGAAGGTGGAAGCATCCTTAGCAACTGTTGCAATAGTTTTAACTGAATTAGCAATACCCTGAGGGGATAACGTGGTGCAGATCTGTAAATAACACTTGCATGGAAATATAGTGGTTTGTGGGCCCTGCCAGTATTCAATCCTATTTGCACAATTTCCCAACCCAACAAGAGAGGATAGGACAGGAGAGAAAGAGAGAGAGAGACCATGACACCCGTAGTATGACTCCACTGCTCATGATATCTTCCCTGTAAATGGTGACTGAAGGCTTGAACACTGATCTTCCAACATTATAATATGTGCACTCTATTGGGTGCTCCACTGACCAACCCAAATAACTTTTTTTTTAGAGTCACTTTGTAACTAAAATTAATGTAAAATTTATAGTAATAACTTTCAATCTATAATTATTTCTTTTATTGGAATTCCAATGCTTACTCTATTTGAAGACAACTAGTAAGGAAAGAAGAAAATACACAATGTATTCTGACCAAGCTCTATTTACAGATCAAGTCAGAACTACTGTTTTCTTAAGTTTCACAGGGTTCTCTTTCTTTTCTTATCTTTGTGAACTCAGAAGCCTGTTTTCTGTCAAGGGAAGCAGCTCATGGCATAGATATTGGATACATTTTAACCCCAAGTACACAATTTCATCTTTTTTAATGGTAGACTAGTATTCCATTGAGTACATATACCACAGTTGCTTTATTCTGTCATGTCTCAACTGATATTTTGGTTGAGTCCATATGTTGGTTACTGAATTGTCAACTATGAATATAAAAGTGCATATAGCTTTTTATGTTTTTTTTTATTGATGATTTACAAGCTTATAAGATAATATGGGTATAGTTCTATCCACTCCCACTACCAGAATTCCATGCTCCCACCCTCCACCCAAGAGTAGCCACCATAGTTCTTCTAAGGTCATTAAAATAGGTTGGTTACTTTTTTTTTCTTTCAAATGTATGTGTTTCACGTCTCCATATTGCACATGTGGGTGAAACAGTCTGGTAGTAACTCCTTTACTTATTTCACTAAGCATAATTACCTCTGGTTCCATCCAGTTTGTCCTGAAATACACAATATCATCTTTTTAAATTGCCAAGTGTTAGTAACCTACTGAGCATATGCCCCAATTTCCTTTATCTAGTCATCTGTCCATAGGCATTTATATTGCTTACATATTTTAACTCTTGTGAATAATGCTGCTATGTATTTATATTCTTCAGATGAACAATGAGAGTAGTATTTCTGCATCATAGGATACTTCCACTTTAAAAAATCCTTGTGTCAGTTCTGGTTGAGACTGTAATGGTTAACTTTTCCATGAAAATTGGATCAGAATTCTTTATTTCTCCATCTCTCAGCACTTGGTTTCTTCTATTTCTTTCCTTTTCTATTTTTTCTTTGTCTTCTTCTTCCCTTCCCTGTCCCATCTGACCTTAGAATTCTTCCTTTCTCTCCCTCCCTCCCTCTCTCTCTTTCTATCTTTCTCTATGCCACAGGAGTTATCACTGGAGTTCCATGCTTGCATGATTCCACCTCTGGTGGGAAAAAAAAGAAGAGAGAGAGATGGAAGTAAAGACAGACAGAGAGAGACCACAACATTGAACACACTGATCATGAAGCTTTCTTTGTGCAAGAGCTCCTATGTGGTGACCTGATTCTCAAACACAGGTCCTCTTATGTGGTAAATTATGTGCTCTATTAGGTGAGCCATCTCCTAGCCCATTTGTTTCCATCCTTTTGATACAGGCATTCATTGTGGTTTTAATTTTGATTTGCTGTTGAGTGATTTTTTTTCCCCACAGTTCTACAGGTTATCTGTATGTCTTCTTTGAGAAGGTATTAATTCAGCACTTTTGCCAAAAATTAATTGGGTATGATTTATTGTATAATTTTTTTATATGTTTTGGATAGCTTCCTAACTGCTAGAATGTACACATTTTGTCATCATTGGAAATTCACCTTGGAATTCATTCCAAAGAAAAGTCATAGGTAAAAGCTTCACTTCATCTTTTCTGAATTATTTCTCTACCTGTCATAAAAATCTAGCAACAACTAATGCAAAGTCAAGTCTATGAATAGTGTTATACCTGTTGTTCTTTCTTCTAAATAGTAAATAGATGTTCTTCATGATGTTGAATGATATGAATATATTATATTTGTTTTGGTATAGGAGACTGGTAGGTATCATAATTTATTCTGTGAAGATTTTGTTCACATTTTAGGTAACAAATATAGTTGGGCTAAGGTCTGATGTCATCAATGTATGAAGGGAAACTGGGCAAATTGCCTGAATGAAATTTAACTCCTTCCTTTGCCAAATGAAGACAATTAAGATGATAAGTCCAAATAGGTAATATTGCAGAAGAGATTGATGCATTGTTACAGGGAGGACTTTATGACCTAAGACTTTATTCTTGATACATTATTGTTCCCAGAGCACCTGAAAATCAAAATATTAGAGGCCAAATGGTGGCTCACTTGGCTAAGTGATTTTGTTACCATGTACAAGTACCCAGTTTCAAGTTCCCAGCCCCACCTGCAGAGGAAATGTTTCATGAGCAGTGCTTCAGATGTCTCTCTTTATCCTCATCCCCTCTCATTCCCGTGTTATCACTATATAACATAAAATAAGATAAAATAAAACTCTGACAAAGTCAGCCTTAGAGTGACTGAGAGAAGTGAAATAGAAAGTTGGCAAGGAGAGTAACAAGGTCTTAGTAGAAACTATTTGATTACGTGCTTTATGGTGTCTTTTTTGTTTGTTTCTTTTGTTTTGTTTTTGGTCTTTCTACTTGCTTGTTGCATTTACTGAGTCACTGTAGACTATTGCACACTTTTATTTTAAGGTATATGTTTTTCCTCAACTTATGGATACATATGCACTTATCACATGGGCCTTGGTCTATATCTAGGTACTATAACTTTGTTAGGAACTGCTGTACTCGAATGGAACTTAGGAGTCCCAGGAGCTAGGAAAGTATTGAAGCTGGAGGGTTGACATCCCAGGCCTGGCATCTCTGGACACAGTCTGAAGTGAAATATGTCAAAATATTACTGGTTGTATTGATTTGGTTGAGATCAGCAGATGTAGTATCAAATAGTATGGATCAAGAGAAGCATCAAGGAAAATGAGCAAAGACCCAGAGGTTCCAGGACCGGGAGAAATACAGGTTTCATAGAGAATAAGGAAGGTTCCTTGCTGTCTCAGAGTTTAGGAAGGCAATAGGTAATTACTATTATAACCAAGTTATTTGGGAACGAGTTTACTTTAAAAATCCCATGGTTACGATTTACTGTACCATACAAAATTTTACCATTATTTATGCTACTTAATGTTATTTACAAGTAGCTATATCTTAGATACTGGCAAGACCAGTCACTTCTGGTCTCCTTGGTCTATGATTATAGGTGATTTAATATTTCAAAAATATATTATTAGAAATTCATTAACAATTTAAGTCCAATGTTAAATTCAGTTTGTTTAATCATTTGAAATTTTAAGTGCTTAGATTAAAGGAACATATAATGAGAACTTAAGTCTATGCATTAAAAAGCTGAGACATTCAACCTATTGTCACCTCTCTCATATTGATTAGTTATTGTTGTTTTCGACGGGCTATGTTGTTTTCGCCGGGCTAGCTTCACGGGCGGGTAACAGACGACCAAGGACTCATGGTTGAGCTGTAGGCAGTATCTCTTTATTCATGCAGGACGCAGCACAATCTAAGCCGAGCTAAGCTAAACTCAAGGTACTCTAAAACTCACAATGCTGTCTTTATATATACTTGCCAAGTAGGGTGGAAACAGGATGTGACATATAGAGGTTGAAGAGAAAAGTGACTGGCGAAAATCAGAGTGTGACAAGGAGGGGGTGGAGCAGGCGAGAATCCTATCACTGAGCCACCAATGCCCTGGAGGGAGTGCTTTATATAAATGTAAAAGTGATTTATGTAAATAGACCA
The DNA here is from genome assembly GCF_950295315.1 of Erinaceus europaeus. Taxonomy (NCBI): domain Eukaryota; kingdom Metazoa; phylum Chordata; class Mammalia; order Eulipotyphla; family Erinaceidae; genus Erinaceus; species Erinaceus europaeus. The sequence goes on from NC_080162.1 coordinate 191,636,749, forward strand.
AAGCTTTGAATGGGATTAAATCTATTCCTATATAGGCATATGGTTAAGCAGAAGCCAGGGGGACCTGGCATACTATCCAACAAGTTATTTTTTATTTATTTAATAAAGGAGACATTAACAAAACCATAGGATAGAAGGGGTACAACTCCACACAGTTCCCACCACCCAGTCTCCATGTCCCATCCCCTCCCCTGATAGCTTTTCCATTCTCTATCCCTCTGGGAGCATGGACCCAGGGTCATTGTGGGTTGCAGAAGGTGGAAGGTCTGGTTTCTGTAATTGCTTCCCCGGTGAACATGGGTGTTGACTGATCGATCCATACTCCCAGTCTGCCTCTCTCTTTCACTAGTAGGGTGGGTCTCTGGGGAAGCAGAGCTCCAGGACACATTGGTGGGGTCTTCAGTCCAGGGAAGTCTGGTCGGCATCATGCTGGCATCTGGAACCTGGTGGCTGAAAAGAGAGTTAACATGCAAAGCCAAACAAATTGTTGAACAATCATGGACCTAAAGGCTGAAATAGTGCAGATGAAGTGTTGGGGGTGGGGTGGGTACTCACTGCATACTCTTGTGTACTTCTGCTTACAGGTATATATTTTTCCCTGGTTTATGGACACGTGTGAACATATGCTCTATCTCAGGGGACCTGGTCTATATCTAGGTTTGGGGACTTTATTGGGGAGTGGACCACCTGGAACAGAACTAGAGAATACTATGAAAGGAAAGGTCTCACCCAAGTGATGAAGCTGAAGGGTTGTCATTCCGCACCTGAAGTCTCTGGACACAGTCTGAAGTGAAACATGCTGGGGTGGCACTAGTAGTGTTGATTAGGTTGCGATCAACTGATGCAGTGTTGTTTGATATGAATTAAGAGAAGCATGCAGGAAAGTGGGCACCACCCTAAGGTTCCAGGACGGGGGGAAATATAGGCTCTATAGTGGAAATGGGAGGTTTCTGCTGTCTTAGGGTTCATGAAGACAATGGATAGTTAAGTTTTCATCACATTATTTGCTAATTGGGTTAACTTTGAAATGTCCCTTTGTTAGGGTTTTCTGTATAATACCCAGCATCTTGTATATAGCTGTGTCACCAGCTGCTTCTGTTCTACCTGGTCTAGACTTTTGAGAGAGTCAACATATCAAAGACTCAGCCTAAAAAGACTAAAAAGACTCAGTGTGTGTGTGTTTTTTTAAATATTTATTTTATTTATTTATTCCCTTTTGTTGCCCTTGTTGTTTTATTGTTGTAGTTATTATTGTTGTTGTCGTTGTTGGATAGGACAGAGAGAAATGGAGAGAGGAGGGGAAGACAGAGAGGAGGAGAGAAAGATAGACACCTGCAGACCTGGTTCACTGCCTGTGAAGTGACTCCCCTGCAGGTGGGGAGCCAGGGTTCGAACCGGGATCCTTATGCCAGTCCTTGTGCTTTGTGCCACCTGCGCTTAACCCGCTGCGCTACAGTCCAACTCCCAGTGTGTGTTTTAAAAAGATTGAGACATATGATCAATTTTCCCCTCTCATATTAATTGAATAGTGGTTTATATGACTATACTTTAATAGGAGTGTACATAAACACCATTCCTCCCACCAAAAGACTGTGTCCCATCCCACCCAACCCCCACCCAGTCGAATGTCCACTCTCCCCCTCACCACAGGGCTTTTACTTTGGTGCCCTACTCTATTTAATCAGATCCTGCTTTCAATTTCCCTTTTTGTTCTTCTTTCTCAACTTCTATTGATGAGTGAGATCATCCCATACTCATCTTTATCTTTCTGACTTAACTCACATAACATAATTCGGTCAGATAAGGTGTTAGTTCTCTTACTTTTTTCTTAGTTATTTTTTAGTTAATTCTTGATTTTGCTAATTGCTAATTCTGTATTCTGTTCTCATTCTCTCAGCTCCATTATTTAATTGAGCCATTTTGTTACCATGTTAAGTTACAGTATTAGCTTGTTCCACCATTTGAACTTTTAAATCTGCTATTTCATCTTTCGGCTCTTTAATTACCTTGGGATATTTTGTGTTTTCTTTCAGAATTTTACTTGTTTTTTTCCCTGTTTCTGGTAATATTTCCCTCAAAAGCTTTTCTCACTCATAATTATCGCGTTAATTAATGTTTGGGTATTTTCCTCATTCTTATTTATTGGAATTTTTCTGAGCTTCTTTTCTGGCTCATTGTTGTATTAGTTCTTTTTGATTTGACCATTATATTTGGTGTCTTTTGAAATTTGTGTCCTTGGCATTGCTGTTCAGATATGTTGTAAGGTGGATTCTTTTCTGTTGGTTGCAGTGCCAATGGAGTCAATCATGTTGTGATTTGTCTTAGAAGGGGGCAGGCTATTGTTCTAATGGTGATGCAACTGTCTCTATTTGTGAGTCTATGCTATGGGGACAAGTTGGTGGGGCTAAAAATCCAAGTTGATGAGGCAGCTACCTGAGAGATTTGACAAAATATACTCTTGTTGAATACAACCCAGTGATCTCAGTCTGTCACAGATAAATGACTGCAATGGGGTCTGTTGATCATTTTAAGCTGCAGATACTGATTGTAGGTATTCTTCTGACCTGCCCACACTTTACCTCCACAATAATTCTCCAGAGAGAGCTGACACTCCACCTGTGTAATTGCCAAAGAGGGCTTTGGATGACTTCCCAACACTAAATTGAACACCTTGTTACTCAGGCAGCTTGTCTTATTGCTCTTGTTGAAGTCAGAGTTCCCCTTGCAGAGAATATCCCAGGATGGCTGAACAATGCAGTCATGCAGGTGCTTGGATGGGCGGGGGATCACCACTCCCATTTGTACTATAATCTGCATCAGTTTGTACATTCCGGGCTTGGGTGGTGAAGTCAAAACCTTGAGGAATTCAACTCATCACTCTAGATGTCTGGTGTACCCTTCTATCAGTCTCTCTGGGTTTGGGGGAGGGGGTGAGTAGGCAAGGCAGAGTGCCAGTCACTGCTGCCGTCTCTGTTTTCTTTAGAGGGGAGGTCAAAGCCTAGTGAGAGACTTGGCACACTCCTCAGATGATAGCAATGGCAGCTATAGCAGCAATGAAGGTGGTGGTGAGAATGACCACTTTTAAGGTAGCAGACTCAGCAGCTAGGTAGGGAAGTAATTTTTCTCCTTATATATTAATGTTTCTTGCTTTACCAGAAATCCCAGCTGTTCCCAGATAAAATCCATTTTGTTATCATTAATTTTTTTCTTTTTTTATAAAACTTGTTTTCTGAGAGAGAACCAACTTTCTGTGATTAGGTTACCATAACTCTGTCATGTTTTCCAGTTTTCCTCCAATTCTTTTTGTTTTCCCCACACACCCCTACCCCCAAGTTGAATGACTTAAGTTTAAACTGTGAGCTTGGTTGTAACTACTATCTTTACTTTCTAACATCTGAAGGCTTTAAGAAATTCAAATCTAACCCAAGCCCACATAGTGATGACTTCTTGTTCCATATTTCATTCATTTCAGAGAAATTAACTTTTCAGAATGGATACTTCCTTGGCATTATAAATAGATTCAATTAGAGAGAAAAATTATTCATAATCATACTTTGTATTAAAATGTATATTATATCATTTCTGCAATTCTAGAACTACTCTTCCCCAAGTACTTTACATTAATGTGTCATCTTAGATAAATGTGAAATAATAAGGTACAGAATCAGATGCTACAGTCCAGATGGAAGTCTGAGATGCATTTTCCCTCCTCCATGATTGAGTGGTGTTATATATCATTTGCTACGACTTCCCAATGATAGTACTTGTAACTGAGATTTATAAACCTGCCCTCTGTATTTAATTCAACATGAATAAATTCTTGTCCTCAGTAGTTCTCTGAAAGTCAATTAAATGGGCTGCCTATGTTCCCTTCAAAACTGAATAAAGTGTTTAATGTGTATTGATGATAGTTGTTTTATAGAATTTTCACACCGTTAGACTTTATTATTCACTTATCTGCAAATATTCAAAACAAAAAAATCAATACAATTCTTTAACACTAATCAAGAGCAACGCACTCATTATTCAAATAACAACATTTTAAAAACAGTTGGTGTGTGGCCTCTCTACTCCTCGTTCCTCCAGGAAGCCTGAAAGTAAATCATTTCAGGCAGAAGTACATTTGCTTTAATTTTAAGGAGTGGCAAGGATGAAGTTTGTGTGACATCCTATTTTGAATAGGTATTGTTTTCTATAGCTAAGCAATCTGTCTCTGTTCTGTCATTCATGAGATGGGGAAGAGCTTTTGGCGATTCCTATAATACATTTTCCTATACTCTATTGAGTTTGGTTGAAAGGACTGAGAGGATGCCCATTTTGTCACTTCTGAAATCAGACACCTGAAGTCACTCAATATTTGGCAGAACTGGGATTAGAATTTAGATCTCTTGAACAAGCTCTTTAATATCATGTGACTTCAATGATTTGAAGAGGGACTTCTTAGGCACAGGACATATGATAATGTCATCTTCTAACAAGTCCTATATAGTTATAACTGAGTTTGCAAATGAATCTGTTGATATATGCTGAGATGAATTTTTAGTCCTTTTTGAGCAGTAGAGCTAAAATTTGGGAATTTTCTATATGCAGAGGAGCTGTAAGCATCTATTTATTCTCAGCACTACACAAATAGTTCTGTGTATTTTTAAGTATTTTATGTCTTAATTTACTTCTTGGATAATTTATTTTTTTAATTTGTTTATTGGGATTTTTTTCACTTGACAAGGAATAATTTTAACATCACCAAGCAGGATTACTGTACTCCTATGCTCCTGTAGCATTAAGAGAAAGGCTCAGAATTCTGTAAAAAGAATAAAAGGTATCTAGCGCAGCGAGTTAAGCACAGGTGGCACTAAGCCCAAGGACTGGGTAAGGATTCTGGTTTGAGCCTCCAGCTCCCCATCTGCAGGGGAGTCACTTCACAGGTGGTGAAGCAGGTCTGCAGGTGTCTATCTTTCTCTCCTCCTCTCTGTCTTCCCTTCCTCTTTCCATTTCTCTCTGTCCTATCCAACAAAGACAGCAATAAAAACTACAACAATAAAAAAAGGAATAAAAGACATCTTAGTGTATTTACTCTAGAGATGGTATGCACTACTATAGTAATAAGTATTTTCTGGTCATCAGCATCAGTTATTTCTTCCTAACTTTAAACTCTTTATAAGTTGACAAGAAAAAGTAGCTATGGAAATAAGTAGAACATATGTTCCTTTATGGGCTTAAATGGTGCTGATGTATACTATCTAGACAAAACATGTTATGCTTTCCTGACATTCAAGACAAAAAAGAAAAAAGACCACTTTCAGCCATCTGGATTTTTATCCACAGTGTCCAAGATTGTTAAAATTTTGTAGAGTGGAATCAGCAAAATAAAAGTATTAATACATCTTTTAACTACTCATATACTTTGACATGCAGTAGAAAATAATTCACATATCCAAAATTATCTTTATTTATATAACATGAGAAGCATACTGATACTTAAAAGAAATTTATAGTAAAAATAAAAATCATCTGTTTAAATGTTAGCCAGTGTTGGAAAATATTATTATTTCATTTTGCTTCATTAAGAAAAATGAAACTGGGGCCAGGTGGTGGGACACTTGGTTGAGTGTATACTTTACAATGCACAAGGACCCGGGTTCAAGCCCCAGTCCCCCCCTGCAGAGGGAAAGCATCGCAAATGGTGAAGCAGGGCTGCAGGTGGCTCTCCGTCTTTTTCCCTCTCAATATCCCCCTTCCTTTCAATTTCTGGCTGTCTCTATCCAATAAATAAATAAAGATAATTAAAAAAAGAAATTAAAAAAGAACTTTACAAAAAAAGAAATATAAAAAAAGAAAAATGAAATAAATGCTTTCAAATTATTCTTCATCACAAGCATTGGTGCATTTTGTCTCTTGTGAGGAATTTATATTTAGCTTTATTAATTCATATGAGAGATACACAGAAAGAGAGGCCGAATCACTGCTGGGCTCTGGTTTATGGTGAAGGGGGTAATCAATCCTAGGATGTCATAAGTAGAATATTTTTAAAAGAAATATCAAATGTAATCAATAAAATAAATATCTAAGAACTAGTAGTAATTACACACACACACACACACACACACACACACACACGCACGCACACACCTATGATAACTAAAATGATGACCATGTCTGTGATATAGGCTAAGAAATTCAATGCCTGCTTTGACAAAAAAAAAAAGTACTAATAACAAGCACCATAATAATGATAGTTACATAGATTGGTTATGAGGAAGGTTAGGAATTCTCCGGATTCTGTATTAGCCATAACTTACTACTTCCTAAGCCATATTCTTGAGAATATTAAAGATTCTTAATAGGCACAATGCTCCTGTTAATTTTTTTGTAGCATCAAACTTCCAAAGTAGTTTTATTTTTTTAATTTATAAAATGGAAATATTGACAAGACTATAGGATAAGAGGGGTACATTTCCACACAATGCCCATCCCCAGAGCACCATATCCACCTCTCCCCCATTAGCTTCCCTATTTTTTATCCCTCTGGGAGTACGGACTCAGAATCATTATGGGGTACAGAAGGTGGAAGGTTTATAACTTCTATAACTGCTTCCCAGCTGAACATGGGCATTGACAGGTCAATCTATACTCCCAGCCTGTCTCTCTCTTTCCCTAGTGGTGCAGGGATCTGGGGAGGAGGGGCTCCAAGACACATGGTGGGGTCCTCTGCCCAAAGAAGTCAGGTTGGCATCATGGTAGCATCTGGAACCTGGTGGCTGGAAAAGAGTTAAGATACAAAGCAGAACAAATTGTTGACCATGAACCTAAAGGCAAGAATATTACAGATGAAAATTTGGTATCTCTGTTTTGGAAAAAGCTAGTAGGTTTATTTTGGGTATATTCCAAGGGTCCCATGACTTTTCTAGTTTTTGCCTATCCCTAACATCTAATATGCAGGTGGACCCAGGTTATTGTCTGGGGAGATGATGTCATAGTTGGAAAAAGGGCCTAGTAGTTTTAAAGCCTAGGGAACGTGGGAAGATTCAACTTGCCCACAGTCTAACAGCTTCCAGAAACAGTCGGTGGTGGCAGCAATTACTAAAACTATGGGCATCCACAATTACAGAAACAAATCCTTGAAATACAGAAAGTGTAAAGGCAGAGGAGGGAAAATGCAAGGAGTACAGAGGAGGAAAAAAGATACTTAGAGGTAGGGCAGAACTAAGTGCCCTTGTAACAACGTCATAGAGCAAGCAGTCCTGAGGATGGGAATCAAAACTAAAACAGCCAAAGTTACAACAGGAATCTTAATTGCAACCAAGATCCCTTAACTCTTCTGGATCAGTTTCCCTCCATGCCTGAACCCCAGCACCTCTGGCAGCCCTAGCCTGGTGTCCACACATAGCAGAGTACTCTGCCTGTCTTGCCCAGCCAATAGCCTCCAGCACTGGCATTCCTCCACGCAAGCCTCCTAGTATTGCCCTTGAATAGATAGCAACCCCTGCCCCACTAGAACCCTGACCTCCAAAGCACTACCTGCCCCTATAACTGCCAGAAGTTTACTAATTGCTGACAGACCCCAACCTGGTGACATTTTCAGTCAGCATGTATTATCAATCCAGAATAGGGTCCTATACTGCAGCGTGCCCTGTCTGAAAGCTGTTAGCTCCCAAGAGTCAGCAGAGCTACACCAGGGCAGGGTTTTACTTTAACCCAAGGGAGGGGCCCCACATTTCTGAGCGGTCCCACCAGAGACACAGCAGTTGTGGCACAATCAAGTCCAGCTACATTTGGAGCCAGCCAGCACCCTGACTGACCTCTGCCTGGCATCCTCTATCACCACATGCAGTGCTACACCCATGGAAAATTCGCACTGTAACTCAAAGGAGAGATCCCAGATCTCCGCATGACCCCTGAGAGAAACACAGCAGTGGTTGTGAATCCCAGCCCAGCCACATTCTGTGCCAGTCTGCACTGTGACTTCAAGTCCGGGACCCTATATCACCATGTGTCATGCCTGAACTCAGGAAGGGCCCCCAACTACCATACTCAGTCAGAAATCTATCAGCTCTGGTGGACATCTACAAAGCCATATCCAGGGCAGGCTCATGCTGAGATCCACGGGGTCCCCAAATACATTACATGTTCTACCAGAGGCTCCTCAGACCTCATGGACCCCAACCAAACCCCATACAGAGAAGGCCCTTAAAGCCATACATGGACAGGTCCCTGAACACTCTCTGAAAGTACTAGTAGACACTAGCTTAGCTTTGACCAGGGCCAGTCTGAATTGAGAGCCATAGGCAACGGGCAGAATGGGAAGACTAAAGAAATCCACCACACCAGACTGCTCTCCACAGGGGTTGGACCAATTTCCATTTTCACCAGCCCTGCAGGAGAGTTCCTTTGTCCCCACAGCCTCTCCATCATTTGTTGTTGCTACCTTTTCTCATATTGGAGGCCAAAAAACACTAAGATATAAAGCAGAACAAATTGCTTAATAATCAGGAACCTAAATGTAAGAATATAGCAGATGAGATAAGGGGTTTTCATTCTGGAAGAAACTAGGAAGTCTATTTTACTAGATTTCATACATAGGCACATAGTCATTTCTGTTTCTAATCATTTCAGTTTGTGGTAAAAAAAACAACAAGCAACAATATAATAGAGAAAATAAAAAGATTAACAGATATAAACACTGTTCGTACATGTTTGTATATTCACACATGTTTATAGATATACATGAACCTTGTCATGTGAACCCTGAGGAAGAAATAGTTGAGTATTATAACTGGAGTTTATTAAAGAAAGATAAACCTTGGGAAAGGATAAAATGTGTTGAATATACACAGTTGCTTTGCATTCAAGTTGATACTCAGGCTAAGTCAGATAGCTTATGATCAGTAGTAATAGAAAGTGGACACACACACACACACACACAAAAAAAATGGAATAAGACTGCAAAAGGAGAGTGAATGTGAAGAAGTCTGGCTAGTATACTTCAGAAAGGACTGACTGAGGCTATCTGACAGAAAAATAAAGCATTATTGCTGTGCCTTAAAAATAAAGCTCACCATACAAGGATTCCTGTTGGAGTCCCTGGCTCCCTACGTGCAGGCAGGAGGGTTGCTTCACAAGTGGTAAAGCAGGACTTCATGTGTTTATCTTTCTCTCTCCCCTCTCAAATTCTCTGTCTTATCCAATAAAATGGAAAAAAATGGCAAGCAGGAACAGTGGGTTTGTAGTGCAGGCACTGAGCCCCAGCAATAACCCTGGAGGCAATAAAATAAAATAAATAAAATAAAATAAAACTCAAATGACAGTGTGGTGGGTTATTTGGGGAAATAAAAGATTGAAGGCAGGAGAAAACTTGGGAAATGTTGTAGTAATTGAAATTGTGGTTAATAAGGGCAAATACAAATGCAGGTGCATATGCAAGGAAATATTAAAAAGATTAGTATCAATATGGCTTAGTTCATGATGGAAACTGAAGCTAGTGAGACATAATGCTGTAAGACTGTCATGATGTTAAAATATTTAACATTCTAATCAGAAAAAGTCATTGGAAAGAAGATCATATTACAGAATACCTGCTCAGCGCTGAATGTCACTATATTTCAATGTTGTAGCTATTTAGTCATCAAAATAACTTGTAAGTAGGATGTTTTTGCCCAGATAATAGCTGATTATCCTATTTTTCTAGGTACTCAGTAGGTAGGGCATAATTTCAAGTTAGAATGCTAAGTCTAAATGCCATACTGTAAGCATTAGTTCTCATCATCCAAGTTCATGTTCAGCCTGTTGAATTTAGGAATAAGTTCAGCAAAAAGAGAGTGAGAGAGAGAGAGAGAGAGAGAGAGAAAGAGAGAAGGATGAATATCAAATGATCTCATTTACTAGTGGAACTTAATAAAGTAGAGGTGGGGAAGGAGAGCACAAAAGTGAAGCAGGGACTAGACATGTAGTATTAAACCAAAGCAAAGGACTCTGGGAAGGGAGGGGAAGTGAGGAGAGTGTTGTTTTCACTGGGCTAGGTTGTTTTCGCCGGGCTGGCTTCACGGGCGGGTAACAGACGACCAGGGACTCATGGTTGAGCTGTGGGCAGTATCTCTTTATTCATGCAGGACGCAGCACAATCTAAGACGAGCTAAGCTAAACTCAAGTACTCTAAAACTCACAATGCTGTCTTTATATATACTTGCCAAGTAGGGTGGAAACAGGATGTGACATAGAGAGGGTGGAGAGAAAAGTGACTGGTGAAAATCAGAGTGTGACAAGGAGAGGGCAGAGCAGGCGAGAATCCTATCACTGAACCATCACCAATGCCCTGGAGTGCTTTATGTAAATGTAAAAGTGATTTATGTAAAGAGACCAAAGCTTTGAATGGGATTAAATCTATCCCTATACAGGCATATGGTTAAGCAGAAGCCAGGGGGAGCTGGCAGACTATCCAACAGGAGAGGAAGAAAACATTGAGGGCCTGTCACATAGGTAAATGGTCAGCATATGTCTGTGATTGCGCTGTAAAGCACCAGCCCCCTCAAAAAAAAATCCTGTGCTCTGATTACTTGGTTTCTTGTAGGGTAGACTGCAGGCAGAGGTATATGGCACTTGAACAGAAGACTCTGTAAACAGGAACAATACTAGCACTGTAACTTAAACAGTGTATCTAGTCAAAGTTTTTTTTCTGACACAGAAAACAGTCACATCTCGGGCAGGGGTAGATAGCATAATGGTTATGCAAATAGACTCTCATGCCTGAGGTTCCAAAGTCCCAGGTTCAATACCCTGCACCACCATAAACCAGAGCTGAGCAGTGATCTGGTAAAAAAAAAAAAAAAAGAAAAGAAAAGAAAAAGAAAGAAAGAAAATAGTCACATCTCGTGGTCCAGGAGCTGGCACAGTGGGTAAACAGTTGGACTCTCAAGCAGAAGGTCCTGAGTTCTATCCCCAGCAGCACATGTACCAAAATGATTTCTGGCTCTTTCTCTCCTCCTATCTTTCTCATTAATAAATAAATAAAATTTTAAAAAAATAGTCACATCTCTCAGACATAGCTCACTGGCTAGCACAGTTTTAACATAATGAAATATTTAAGATGTTTTCATAAGCAAATGATTATCTTATGTACAGAGAGAATAACATTTACTTAATACAAGAGAATAGATCATAGCAACCTGTATTTGTGATAGGCGCATCTATTAATTAAGTGATAATAAGCCTAACACCTCAGGGTTAATTCAAATTTGGAGCAGGATTATAGTATTAAGAAAACTAGGTGTAGGGATCAAAGTCTTTAAGTTTAGTCTTTCTCTTTTGGGCTTATCTCATTTAATATTATGTCTTCAAGTTCCATCCAAGACGTAAAGCAGTTCAATATGTTTAATGTTGCATTCATAGCATAGCGATAGGCAAACTGGGCATAATGAAATATATAGCAGAAAAGATTTATTTACAATACTGCAACCACAATGTACCTTGAAATAAAAGAAATCCATGTAATTTTTCATTATTATTATTATTATTACCAACATAAGAAACCATAGCTTTACCTGGAAGGCTACTGCTATGTTCATCTTTAGTTTTTCTCAAAATTAAATGCTATTCTTATATCTGTCTTTGTTTTATCTTTAGGCAACGCAAATCCTGGTTCCTCCCTCATGAGCTAGCTTCACGGGCGGGAGACAGATGACCAGGGACTCATGGCTGAGCTGGGAATGCAGTTCAATTTTTATTGACGAGTGGGGATGCAATTCATCAATCTAATCTAATCTAAATCTCTCTTCATTAGAAAGCCCTGTCTTTTATATCTCCTGAGGTGGAAGTGTCAGGAAGAGGAAGTACATAGGATAGGGGGTGGGGAGAAGGAAAATAGCTGCTAACCAGTGGGGATTAAACCAATAACAACAATGATTGTGTCAATAGACTACAACGTCAAGCAATGCAACAGAAGGGGTCTTAGAAGCAGAATTTAGAAGCATACCAACACATTTGGGATGCTTACTCTAGTCTTGTTCTTGGAAACCCTTTTTGTTTAAACTTGCAATTCTAAGTACCAAGATAGATGGCAACAAATATATACAGGGTACATGAAATACTATTGTCTCATTACTCGCAGTAGATTAAGTTATCGAACTGCTTTATTCTCTACTTATAGTCTTCTTTTAAAAAATACTTTACTTATTTTGTTGAGAAAGTGAGAGAGATTTAGAAAGAGAGAGACCAAGGTAATGCTCAGCTCCGGCTTATTGTGGTCATGAGAAATGAATCTGGGATCACGGAGCTTCAGGCATGCAAGTCTTTTTGCATACCCATTCTGTTGTCTCCCCAGTCCTGTGTCCTTTTAACCCTTGCTGAGTCACCGCAGTTCTGTCCATAAAGATTAGAGATTAGTAGGTGCCTTCCTATCTATTCAACTTTGACTCAACAACTTGATTTAATTTGGATGTGTGATATTCGAAATTGTAACACAAGTAAAAATGAGATGAGCTTAATGGTGGCGCCTCTCTCTCTCTCAGAATTTCTGTGTGAAGAATATGCTTGATAATTTGATGATCTCAGGACTAAGACTTAGATGACATTGTCTAGGAGACAGGAAAAAGACCTGCTCTGAAGTTCAAGCATACCTGCCAACCCACAACTGAGACTGGTAAAAACACACAGCTTGTCCTTGTATGATACTCAGTTTTTGAGGTTGTCTGTCATACTGCATTAACTGACAGATTCCACATTTGTACAGGAAAAAGGATGAATTGTGGAAACCAGAAAGACAATTAGCTTTATTTTTTTACTGATTTAATAAAGATCAACAAGACCATTGAATAAGAAGGGTTCAATCCCACACAGTTCTCACCACCTGAGTTCCATATCCTATCTCCTCCACTGGAAGCTTTCCTACTGTTTATCTCTCTGGGAGCATGGACCCAGGATCATTATGAGCCTCTTTAATGTTAATTCCAAAACTTCTCCAAAGAGTGCATACCAAAAGAGTTAAGGTTTGTACTGTTTTTGTATATAAGAAGCTGAAAGCCTGGATAGAAGGCCAGGTGATAGTGTACCTGGTTAAGCGTACTTGTCATAGAGGGAAAGCTTCATCAATGGTGAAACAGGGCTGCAGGTGTCTCTCTGTCATTCTCCCTTTCTGTCTCCTCCTCCCCTCTCAGCTACTCTCTGTCTCTATTCAATAATAAATAAATAAAAATATTTTTTAAAAACCTGGATAGAAGTCCAACACTGTAAGGCTACAATCCAAAGGAAAGAATGGTATTTTTTTCTGGTTTAGATACCTAGGATCCACTACCAGGTAAAATAGATCTCTTTTAGTAAAAAAACAATTTCCAAGTATAGGACTCCCCATGGAAAGCTGGTCTGGAACAAAGTAAGACCTTGGAAGTAAGAAGTAAATTTAGGGTTAGCTGACAGAATTTCTCCTAAGTGAGTCTATTCTAACCAATTGGCTTGAAAGGCTGCATGAAGTACTTCAGAAAAAAACAATTCAGTGAGTACTCCGTGAGAGCACAAGTACCATTCATTACTTAAGCATAACTTCGAAAGGATTGCTTTACTTCTTAATTTTTCAAACACAAAACAAACTTTTTTATTGTTATTAACCTTCCAGTCTATGCTGTAAACAGGATGTCTAACCATTAAAAAAATCTGACTATATCTTTCTCAATTTGTATTTTACTAATCAACATGTATTTATGTATGAGTATATATTTGGATACATAGTTGATTATATCTGCACCATATTTTGTATTGTGCTGTAATTAGTATTTATTTGGAGCCATGGGTAACTCATATACATATACAGTCATTTTTCTATGATGAAAGTCAAATATCATTTAATATTTTGAATTATCTCAAGATCTGAATGAAATAATAACTTAATATTTTTAAGTTATTATTTATATTTATAGTTTTATATTTATATTTAAGTTATTATTTATATTTATTTTATAGTTATATTTTTAAGTTATTAAGTTATTTTTAACACAGAAGGAGGAAAAAAATCTAATTTCAGATGGTAATTTTATGATTAGTAAAATGTCTCTTCTTTTAAGAAATAGAACTTTAATGCTTTCTTAGTTGTGAAACTTGCTAAGTATTAAAAAAAATAACATTATGTGCTAAATCTATGCTCATTAAACAAAGCAGAATCATTCCATTGCAGTTAGTAAGACACTAAGAAATACCCCTGGGAGAGAGGCCTATGAAAATAGATTAATGAATGGGGGGGGGGAACTATTCTGGCTAGGAAATTAACCACATAAAAGTGGAAGAGTATGAATCTTCTACCCCTAGGAAGAAGAATTATAATTAGTTTAACCTACTCAAAACATGTTGCCTGGTCTCTCTGTTTTCTTTCCCTCCTTCCCTTCCTTTTTTCCTTTCTTTCTTTCTTTCTTTCTTTCTTTCTTTCTTTCTTTCTTTCTTTCTTCCTTTCTTCCTTCCTACCTTCCTTCCTTCCTTCCTTCCTTCCTTCCTTCCTTCCTTCTTTCCTTCCTCCCTGCCTCCCTTTTTTCCTTTCTTTCTTTCCTTCTTTCTCTCTCTCTCCATCTCTCTCTCTCTCTCTTCCTTCCCTCCTTCCTTCCTTCCTTCCTTCCTTCCTTCCTTCCTTCCTTCCTTCCTTCAGCATAGTATAGTTGTTAACACATGGACATAATCTCTCATCTCCTATGCTAGATGTCTGCAAAGCACACTCAGCACAACACAGATCCCTTTCCACCATCATGTCCTAGGACCCCAGAGTTCTCCTCAGCCCCAACCCTGACCCAATCCAAACCTCCATTCCCACCCTTCCCCTTCTTTCTCACAGTCTATTGCTTTGGCACAATATAGCAAACCCAGTCCCAAATTCATTTTGTGTTTTCCCTTTTTGTCCTTGTGTCTTAAGTCCCACCTACTTTTTTTTTTTTTTAATCCTGTTTCTTTGGATCTCAGGTAACCTTTCAGAACTCTTCCTGTTGCTCCTGTGCCTGAGTATATGAAGTCAGACATGATGACAAACGGAATAATTGCATGCATAAACGAATTAATGAACAGTCCTAGCTTGGACCATAAAATACTGGAGAAACTTTCTACTGAGCTCATCACAGATGCTTTATATATTGACCAGACTCCATATCATTACAGAAAACTGAACTTAAAAAAAAATTCTATTAAACTGTACACTTTCCATATAGCTCTGGCTATTTCTTGCAGGATCCCTGTCAATCTTTTATGACTTCATAAGTATACCTTGGTCTTGCCTTGGTACTCTGCTCTTAATATCATTTATATGGAAATAAAAGGAGATACAATTGGAATTATTCACTTTGACATCCCCTGCCCAAGCCCTACCTGCCCTGACCAAGCCTGCTTATACCACATTAGGGAGGTCAACTGTCATTTATCTGACCATCCTAAAATTTAATGATCAAGCTGACTAGCTTACTGCCTTAGGTATCATTTCATGACTTTCTACTTTTTTGTTTATGATTTAGATTTGTGAGCGCTAAGTCAATTGTTTTTTCAAGTTTATTTATTTTTATGAGAGCTAGAGAATGAAAGAGAAGTTATATCTGTTCAGTTTTGGCATGTGGCAGCACTAGAGATGAAACCTATGGCTTCTGAAACTTTATGTATGTGAGTCCTCTGCTATAACATCGAACCACCTCTCTGGCCCACAGAAAGTAAAGTATTAAAATATGCTAAATTAGCAATAGAGTTATTTGACTTTAACAATAGAGTGCAGTCATGTATTACAGCCTACACATAAAAGCCATCTAAGTCTCTATGGATTGCTGGGCTTCTGATTGCCATTTAACCCTGTTTCAAGGACTTAGGAAATGTCTGTTGTGCTATAGGATGGCTACTAGGTAGGTATCAACAGGCCCAAGTCCTATTGCTATGCAAACTTGGACAGTTATTTAAGCCTGCTGAATTTTTAGCTGTGTGATTCATAAGTTGAGCTTCCATATTTCATAGAATAGCTGAGGCACTAAGATAATGTGTGTAAATTACTTAAGATAACACAGAATAAATTATTACCAGTGGCTATTAGAAATAGCATGGGTTAGTGGAATTGCTCCCTATTTCAGTCTATTCCTATATAACTGAGTAAGAATAAAAAAATAAAGTTTAGGTCTTTCAAATCCCAGAAGGTCTATACATTTGAAATATTTCCTATTAGAATGGATGACAAGATCAGAATTTTTTACTTTTATATTCTTATAGGAGATCGTGTTGGCTAAATAAATTTCATAATAAAAATGTTTTGAAAAGTTGACTGCTCACTATTTGATATATGTGCTTTAGTGAATATCATAACTCTCAGAGATAAGTCTTTTTAATTTTTTAATTTCTTTATTGGGGAATCAATGTTTTACATTCAACAGTAAATACAATAGTTTGTACATGTATAACATTTCCCAGTTTTCTATATAACAATACAACTCCCACTAGGTCCTCTGTCATCCTTCTTGGACCTGTATTCTCCACCCCCCCCACCCCAGAGTCTTTTACTTTGGTGTAATACACTAATTCCAGTTCAGGTTCTACTTGTGTTTTCTCTTCTGATCTTGTTTTCAACTTCTGCCTGAGAGTGAGATCATCCCATATTCATCCTTCTGTTTCTGACTTATTTCACGTAACATGAAATTTTCAAGGTCCATCCAAGATAGGCTGAAAACTATGAAGTCACCATTTTTTATAGCTGAGTAGTATCCCATTGTGCATATCTACCACAACTTGCTCAGCCACTCATCTGTTGTTGGACACCTGGGTTGCTTCCTGGTTTTGGATATTACAAATTGTGATGCTAAGAATATATGTGTACACAAATATTTTGGATGGCTGTGTTGAGTTCCTTCGGATATATTTCCAGCAAAGGAATTGCAGGATCATAGGGTAGGTCCATTTATAGACATATGAAAGTTCTTTAGACTATTCTCCAAAGAGCTGGGACCAATTGACATAGCCACCAGCAGTAAAGGAGGGTTCCTTTGACCCCACAAACTCTCTAGCATTTGCTACTGTTACCTTTTCTGATGTATATCATTCTAACTGGAGTGAACTGGTATCTCATTGTTGTCTTGATTTGCATTTCTCTGACAATTAAAGACTTGGAACATTTTTTCATGTGTTTCTCGGCCTTTGGGATCTCTTCTGTGGTGAATATTTTCTCCATGTCCTCCGCCCATTTTTGGATGGGGTTATTTGTTTTCTTGTTGTTGAGTTTGGCAAACTCTTTATATATTCTGGTTATTAGTCTCTTGTCTGATGTATGACATGTGAAGATCTTCTCCCATTCTGTGATGGGTCTCTTGGTTTAGGTAGTGGTTTCCTTTGCTTTTCAGAAGCTTTTTAATTAGATGTAGTCCCATAGGTTTACACTTGCCTTAGTCTTCTTTGTAATTGGATTCATTAAATTGAAAATAACTTTAAAATGTATGCAGAAAAGAGTTCTGCCAATATTTTCCTCTAAGTATATGATAGTTTCTGGTTCAACATCCAAGTCCTTTTGTATTTGGTGAAATATAGTGATTCAGTTTCATTCTTCTGCATGTTTCAACCCATTTTATCCAACACCATTTGTTGAAAAGACTCTGCTTTCCCCATAATAGTCTGAGCACCTTTGTCAAAGATTACATATCCATAAGTGTGGGGGCTTACTTCTGAGCTCTCAATTCTATTCCACTGGTCAGTGTGTATATTCATGTTCCAGTACCAAGCAGTTTTGATGACAGTGGCTTTATTTTTTAACCAGAGCACTGTTCATTTCTGGCTTATGGTGATGCGGGGAGACTGAACCTGGGACTTTTGAGCCACAGGTATGAGAGTCTGTTTGCATAACCATTATGCTATCTACCCTCTGCCGACAATGGCTCTATAATATAATTTGAGATCTGAGAGTGTGATGCCTACAGTTCTGTTCTTTCTTCTCAAGATTCTTTTGGCAATTCTAGGTCTTTTCTGGTTCCAGATAAACATTTGTAAGCATTTGTTCTATTCTCCTAAAAATGTGTTGGTATCTTGATGGGGATAGTATTAAATTTGTATATGGCTCTGGGTGGTATATTCATTTTGATGATGTTAATTCTTCCAACCCATGAACATGGAATATCTTTCCAATTCTTTGTGTCTTTTTCAATTTCCTTGAGTAGTGACTCATAATCTTCAGTATACAAGTCTTTCCCTTCTTTGGTTAGGTTTATTCCTATATATTTTATTGTTTTTGTTGTTATAGTAAAAGGAATTGATTTCCTCATCTAACTTAGTGTTTGCATAGAGGAATGCCACTGACTTTTGCATGTTAATTTTGTAGCCTGACACCTTACTGTATTTCCTGATGATTTCCAAAAGCTTCTTGTTGGATTCCTTAGGTTTTTCTATGTGTACTATCATGTCATCTGAAAATAGGGAGAGTTTGACTTCTTCGCTGCCAATCTATATCCCTATAATTTCTTGCTCCTGCCTAATTGCTGTGGCAAGAACTTCCAACACTATGTTGAATAGTAATGGTGATAGTGGTCAGCCCTGTCTAGTACCTGATCTGAGGGGAAATGCTTGAGTTTTTCACCATTGAGTATGATGTTGGCTGTAGATTTGCTATATAGAGACTCCACTATCTTCAGGAATTTTCCATCTATTCCCATTTTTTGTATTGTGTTGATTATAAAGGAATGCTGTATTTTGTCAAAGGCTTTCTCTGCATCTGTTAATATGACCATGTGGTTTTTGGTCTTGCTTTTGTTGATACGGTGGATCACGTTGATTGATTTACATATACTAAACCAACCTTGGATGCTTGGGATAAACCCCACATGGTCATGATGAACAATTGTTTTAATATATTACTGTATTCGGTTGGCTTGCATTTTGTTCAATATTTTAGCATCTATGTTCATCAGACATATTAGTCTGTAGTTCTTATTTGGCTGTATCCCTGTCTGCTTTTGGTATCAAAGTGATGTTGGCTTCATAGAAGCTGGAAGGGTGTATTCCAGTGTCTTCAGTCTTCTGGAAGACTTTTAAAAGTACAGGTATTAGTTCTTCTTTGAAGATTTTGTAGAAATCATTGTAAAACCATCTGGTCCAGGACTTTTATTTTTGGGAAGGTTTTTGATTACTGTTTCAATTTCACTAGCTGTGATGAGTCTGACATGTTATCTAGTTACTCTTTACTTAATTTTGGAAGTTTGTAGGTATCTAGGAAATCTCCCATTTCTTCCAGGTTCTCTAGCTTGGTGGCATATAGTTGTTCATAGAATCCTCACATGATATGTTGAATTTCTGTGGTGTCTATTGTGATATCTCCTCTTTCATTTATGATCTTATTTATTTGGGTCTTCTCCCTGTTTTGTTTTGTGAGTCTGGCTAAAGGTTTGTTGTTTTTTTCACCCTTTCGAAGAGCCAATTTACTTTCATCTATCTTTTGTGTGGTTTTCTTATTTTCAATATTATTGATTTCTGCCCTAACTTTAGTGATTTCTGTCCTTCAGGTTGCTTTAGGGTTCCTTTGTTCTTCTTTTTCTAGGTCTTTAAGATGTGCAATTAGGTTGTTTATTTGTGCTTTTTCTTGTTTCCTAATGTATCCCAAATATTTTGATAGCTTGTATCTTCCTTTTCGTTGAACTCTCAAAACATTTTGATTTCTTCCTTTATTTCCTCTTTGACCCAGTAGTTGTTAAGGAGTGTACTGTTGAGCTTCCACATTTTGGGACTATTACTAATCTTGTGTTGATTGTTAAGTGTTAGTTTTCTTCCACTGTGGTCTGAGATGATGTTTGGGATGATTTCAATGCTCTTGAATTTGTTGATGCTGTCTTTGTGGCCTAACATATGGTCTATCCTTGAGAATTAACCATGTGGACTTGAGCAGAATGTGTATTCCAGTTTCCTGGGAAGAATGACTCTGAAAATGTCCAGTAGTTCTAGTTTATCTATCTCCTCATTTATCTCCCTCTTGTCTTTATTGATTTTCTGTCTGGATGATCTGTCAAGTTGAAAGAGTGGGGTGTTGAAGTTCCCTACTATCACTGTTTTGCTCTTAATATATTGCTGTAGCTCTTTCAGTAGATGTTTGATGTATTTAGATGGTTTCTCATTGGGTTCATATACGTTAACAATTGTTAGGTCCTCTTGATTGACTGATCCACTGAGCATCAAGTAGTGTCCATCCCTATCTTTTAAAATTTTATTTATTTTAAAGTCTATCATGTCAGTTATAAGAATAACTGTTCCTGCCCTTTATTGTGGGCTATTGGCTTGTATGATACTTTTCCATCCTTTCACTTTGAGTCTGTGTTTGACTTGTTGAGTTCGGTGGGTTTCCTGTAGATAGCATATAGTTGGGTTGTGTTTTCTGATCCATCTTCCTACTCTGTGTCTTTTAATAGGTGAATTCAGGCCATTGACATTTACTGATATTAAATATTGAAGATATTTTAATGCCATTATTATAGATTTGTAGAGTGTTCTGATATATGGCCTATTTATGGTGGTCTGATTGTTTATAGGAGACCTTTCAGAACTTCTTTCAGGGCAGGCTTGGTGATAGTTGATTCCTTCAGCTGTTGCTTGTCTGAGAAGGTTTTTATGCCTCTGTCTAGTCTGAATGACAATCTAGCAGGATACAGTAGTCTTGGCCTTTCTCACTGAGCACTCGATAGATATCTTGCCATTCTGTTATGTCCTGTAGTGTTTGTGTGGAGAAGTCTGCTGCTAATCTTATGGGTTTTCCTCTGTAGGTGACTCTTTATTTTTCTCTTGCAGCCTTCAGGATTCTTTCTTTATCCATATTCCTTTCCATTCTAAATAGGATTTGTCTTGGTGTCTTTAAGTCTGTGTTAATTCTGTTTGGGACCCTCTGGACTTCTTGAACATTTATGTCTTTGATGTTGTCTAGACTAGGAAAGTTCTCATCAATTATTTCCTGAAGAATGGTTTCTTCTCCTCCCTCTCTTTCTTCCTCTGGTAAGCCAATAATGCATATATTATTTATTTTGAAGTCATTCCATATGTCTCTGTTGTTGTTTTCAGTATCTCTTAATCTCTTTTTGATATCTCTTACTTCTTTTCTAGTTGTCTCTAATTTGTCCTCGATCTTGCTAATTCTGTCTTCAGCCTCATTTATTCTATTCTCTCTTTCCTCTACTGTTTCCTGGAGTTCATCTATTTTGCTATCCTGTTATGATACTGTTTTAGCTTGTTCAACTAGTTGTGTTCTTAGCTCAGCTATTTCAGCTATCAGTTCTCTAATAACCTGGAGATAGTGTTATTTTCCAGAGTCTCATTTGTTGTTTCTGCATTTCTGAAGACAATTCTTTGAAACTCTTTATTCACTCCTATGATTATTGCCTTAACTAGTATTTGGATGTTGCTGTCATTACTTTGTGCTTCCACATTTTGGTGGCTTTTAGCTGGACTCTTGTCCTGGTTCATTTCTCCAGTATTTCTTCATGTTGTTTTAACCATTTTATATATTATGTTATGAGGTCCCTCTCTCAGTACCTTTCAAATTACTGATCACTCTTGCCTGGGTTGTGTCTAAGTAAGTTAATTAAAGGGTTCAAAGTTGTGGAAATTGACAATTGTTTCAATATTATTTTAATCCTTGAATTGAAGTTCAGTGATTTAAAAGCCTCTTTTGTTTTTTTCTTTCCTGTAGACTATGGGAGCCTGAGGGCTTTTAAACTATAAGTAGGCTTTTTAGCTTAATCACTGACTCCTGATGAAGAGATAAATCAGCGTGGAGCAAAGATAATCCAGTGGTTATGCAAAGAGACTTTCACAGCTAAGCCACCCAGGTATAGATCTTCTCCTGAGTTTCCTGGTTAGTTCTCTGTCCCCTGGTGTCAGCACAGGGCCTCCCTGCTGCTCCTCCAGATTCTGAGGGCAGTAGCAATGGAGACTCACAGTTGCATTTGGTGAGTCTCACAGGAGTCCTCTCCTCCCTTCAGCCATTCCCTTTTTGTCAAAACAGACTGGAGGTGGTATCTCAACTGGTAAACTGATGGACTGTTACCAGCCACTTAATCTCTCCCTAGGCTCCTCTTTGTCCAAGCACCACATGTGTTTGTACTCACTGGTGATTTTGTGGGTTCCTGAAGTTGTTCCAGGCCCATCCTGTTTCACTCCCAGGTGGTTTCCTTTGGTATTCCTAGTTGACCCAGGGGAGGAGAGGAGAGAAACACAGCTGCTGCTGCTCCATATCCCTGCCAGAGCTAAGGCTTAGTGACTCCCAAGACTGGTCATTTTTAATACTCAGCTCACATTATGATGAACATTTCTTTTTCTTCAGTAAAAATCATGCCCATTTTTCTTATTGCTGTTTACAGTAATAACTCACATGATTGTATCATAACAATTCCCTTTCTTCATTTAATCTCCTTTCAATTATTAAATCACTAAACATTTAATGAAGATCCTCATATCTTAGATATAAGTGGGCACAGGAGAGTGTAAAAGGAAAATCTCAGAATGGCATCAAGCAGGCAATTTTAGTTGTGGCTGCTATAACTGGAGGGGATTCTGTATAGAAAGATACAGATAAGAAGAAAGAGTCAAAGTTCTCTGATAATGGAGAAGAGATGTTTTTACTTCCTTTCAAAATTGCCATAAAAAATGTCAGTGATGGTATTCTCAGGCACTAAAGTATAAACTTCAATAGGTATAATTGCAAATTATTAGTAGTAGAATACTGCCTTTAGGATGTTTTCACAAATTTTTCAAATAACAAAGTGTGACATTTGAGAACCCAAATGTAATTCCAATCTTTGTGTATTTTTTTATTTAGCCACATGACCAAGCTTAACTTGCACCCTTATCTCAAAGGCAAGTTGCCCAGATGAGCCTTATCAAATTGTCACTCTACCTAATCACATTGTCCTGTGAGACCATGGCCCAAACAGCCATAGTGAGATCCTAGAAAGAGACAGTCAGAATATTTTTACATTCTGAGGATATAGAGATACATAACAGGAGTATTCTGAATTTTTAAATTTTATTTATTTTCCCTTTTTTTGTCCTTGTTTTTTATTGTTATTATTGATATCATTGTTGTTAGATAAGACAGAGAGAAATGGAGAGAGGAGGGGAAGATAGATGGAGGAGATAAGGATAGATACATGCAGACCTGCTTCACAACCTGTGAAATGCCTCTCCTGCAGGTAGGGAGTCGGGGGCTCTAACCATGAACCTTACACTAGTCCTTGCATTTTGTGCCACATGCACTTAACCCAATGTGCTAATGCCTGACTCCTTAGATTCTGAATTTCTAATGATATAAGTAAGAGACTGGATTTATCAAATCTGGATCCACAATTTAATGAGTTCCTTCAGTTATTTTTCTCTTATTGCTGTTATATTATTTAACTTTCAAAATCATAGGGTAAAGAAATCAAATGGTTTGCTTTAGGCCATATTCCATATGTTCATGACTAGGTTTTTGAGAATTAGACCACGTAAACTAACAATGCCATCCCAACACACTACGTTTTCTTGTCTTTAAAAATATGAAATTCCACAAATAGAAAATAGAAGAGGGTATACTTTAACACAAGGCATGAGTATAGATGCTTAGTAGTTATATAAAACTGTTTACTATATGAAAAGGATAGTCTGGTTGTTGTTGTTGTTGTTTCAGATTATGTGGTTTTATAGAGTTCTTCATTATCCTCATCAATTTAATCTTCTAACTTGGGGCTGGGTGATGGCCCACCTGGTTGAGCATGCTTGATACAATGCACAAGGACATGGGTGCAAGCCCCTAGTCCCCACCTGAAGGGGGAAAGTTTTGCAAGTGGTAAAGCAGTGATGCAGGTGTCTCTCCCTCTCTATCTTCCCCTACCTTCTCAATTTCTCTTAGTCTCTACTTAGTAAAGATAATAAAAAATTTAAATCTTCTAACTTAAAAATACTTTTAAAAAGTTTTTTAGGTTTGTTTAACAGTAACTAGCTTCTGTGTAGATAATTTTAAAATTTACTTATTTATTTTATGAGAGAGATGGCTATTCTACCATATGCTCTCTTGAGGATGGGACTTGGAGCCTGACTGGTGATGGAATGTGCTGTAACCACTTACTGGCACCCTCTAGATTTTCTTTGTAACATACATGAGTATCTACTTGCAAGTCTCAAAAAGAAAATATAAGCGGACTTTTTACAAGTTATATACATTGAGTAAAACTCAACATCCAAGATAAAGTTTAACATTTTTTAATGGTATGTCTACTGTTCTTTTTTTTAAATTTTAATATTCTATTTATTTACTAAAGATAAAGATAGGAGGAGAGAGAGAGAAAGAACTAGACATAACTGTGGTGAATATGCTGCTAGGGATTGAACTTGAGACTTCATATTTGAAAGTCTGAGAGTCCAGTGCTTTATCCACTGAGCCACCACCCGGACCACTCTACTGTGGGACTATGTGAAAGCTTGGTAGAACTTAGGGGAACTCTCCCCATCCTTGGATGGAGGTCCTGGAAAGACACCCCCTTGTTAGCCTCTCTCACAGACATAAGCGAAGGGGAAAGCAGTCTCCCAGACTCAGTTTCCCCTTATTAGACTCTCAAGCCCACAGAGATCTCACAGTTTCTCCCTGCTAGCAGCAGGCCACACGGCTGCCTGCTTTAAGGTTCACTCAAAGTTCATATAGTCACCCAGAGTTCACACAACCACCTCACTTTTGATCACAAAGAAGAAAATACTCCATCAAACACCTCTTTGACACCAGACAGTGAAGCCCCAAACTCTATTTCCTTATGCCCTCTGATATATTTGATTTACATCAAGTTTGTTTATCTTCTCTCTGTCTCACCCTGCTGGTTTAACCCCTATGCTTCTCTCAATTAACCTGTTTGCATCATGGAGAATAATTGTCTTGACCTTTATGTATCGCATCAGTTCTTGTCATACCAGCCCCCTACCATAGGGGCAAGCTGACCTTTAAGAAACCTGTAATTTCTGACTTATTTAAAAAATGTTCTTTGTTTGAATCTCTATTTAAACCCAAGCCCACCTTCCAATAAATGAGTGAGTTCGCATCAGAATCTTCCCTGAGTATCTTTCTTTCTTTATCACGTAGTCTCTTGAGCTAGTGATAGAGCTTACCTTCCTGGCTGAGAGTCACCCTGCATGAGCTCCAGCACTCTACTATTCTTATAACTGTGCTGCCATTATGCCCACAATATAGTTTGCTATAAACATTAAAGCAAGCGCAACTAGTATGAGAGGAAAGAGAGGTAAAGTTTTTCTTTCATTAAATTATACACTATTAATATTAAATGAAAAGTCATGAAAGCTACAATCATAAATAATGAGAAAATCATATGGTTAGTTATTAGGACACTATATTTCTAAAGCATTGCCCTACCAGTCTGAGGAACTTAATTTGAAATATCATTTTTTGGATGCTTAACACATTGTTTAGTTGCAAAATGAACAAGTTATATCTAAGAGATAACTAAATATGAGGAGTCATACTAATTAAACTTAGTCTCTTCAGTCTTCTCATCAGTACGATCCATGAGGAAAAGGGTGGTGCATTGAGAATACCCACTTCTGGGCAATAAAATTAGTTGCATTTAGTGAGTGCTTACCATATGTTAACCAATATATCAGCATTATCTCCTTTGATTCTCACAATCTCCCCCTAAGCATTATTATCCTCCAATGTACCAAAACTGATGTCAAGACTTAGGAAGGACCAACAGCTGATAGTTATTCATCAAAGCAGGATACCTACCTAATCCTGCCTTGTCTTCAGGTCTTTGCTCTTTCATGGGCAATATGATGCCTCTGACATGACGCTAACATTGTGACTTGATTGGCAGGCTGAGGCTGCCTTCGACTTCTGGGATCACCTCATAAACATTTATGAACATCTGTTAGTTAGTGATTAGACCCAGCACCACTAAGCTAAACTGCTGATTGCTGCTTATTTGCATTATATGTCATTGCAGTTCTTCTCACTGTAACTTCTCAGGGAATTTCTATTGGCCAATCAGAGCCTTTTGTCTCATTCTGTTTTCCTTGGGTTTCCCATCACTGCTTTTTCTACAAAGAAGACAGATGTGTAAAATTCTAATTTTATTATTTTGATGTTTAACCCTTAAAACAATTATAAGAAGGCTGAGCATCAGTGATTTTTTTAAAAGAAGACAGTGATCTGCAGGCAAATGGGACACCACGGTCCTTGAGTTGGACAACAGTGAGACAGACATATGAGCCATGTGTTCTTTCAAGACCTCCTGATGAGGGTAAGTGCACTAATTAATCACTTAAGACACTGGAAAATATCCACAAAAAATGCGATGCCAAACTTCTATTTTCAGTTTGTCCCTAGCTATACTTTTAGCCCAATTTTAATTTCTGCGCTGATGACATTTCATTAAGAAAGTGCTATAGAGAAAGGGAAGTCTGCCACTGCCAAAGTCAAGGTTTGGAGATCATGGAAGCAGCATTAAAATGCTTTTCTAGTCACAGAGAAAAACAAAAGGAGAAAGAGTGAAGATTCACATGTCATCCACTTTCTGAAAGTCTTAAAAATTGTGGTTCTGAGGGCTGTCCAAACTTTTTCAAAGTATCCAGAGAAGAAACAAGATTGACCACTATATCATCTTTCTTCAATCATTCTGAGACCACTGAGTCAGTCATGAAAAATATACATGACAACAACACTTGTGTTCATGGTGGATATCAAAGTCAACAAGTGCAAGAGCAAGCAGACTCTAAAGAAATTCTATGATATTGATGAGATAAGGTTGACATCCTTATCAGATTTAATGGAAAGAAGAAGAAAATTTATGTGCTTGAAAAACTTCTGACCATTATTCTGTGGGTGTTGCAAACAAAACTGAGATCATATAAACAGTCCATCTGATTATTTTTTTCAGTTATTTTTGCAGCCAGGCCTTGAATATGTGTGATTTTGCCTCTCTTAGGCAACTTTTTCATAATAGAAAAAGATAGATGATAAATAGATAGATATATAGGTAGATAGATGATAGGTAGATTTATAGATAGATATACAATAGATAAAGTGGGGGGTTGGCAGAGAAGAGATACCATAGTCCTGGATTGTCTCTAGTGCCATGGCACCTCCTAAGATGTCCTAGGGTTGGAACGTGGGCCAAATGCCTGGCAAGGCATGTACCCTACTCATTGTACTATTTCAGTTACCTCTTATCTAGATAAATATAAATGTACACTTTTTTCATTATGAGAAACTGAATGAATAAGTAAGCTCCTTCACCCTTTCTGCTATGAGATGACATGGAGTAGTATGAGACCTGGAATCAGGTCCTTATGCTACCATGCTGTTGTTCTGAACCCAGACTTTCATGAGAATAGGGGTTGTGAGTTTGCAGTCAAATGGTCAGTTTAAATTAATGTAGATCCTTGACTTTGGTAATTTGAGAAAATCAGGTACATCATTGCACCAACACCAAATACATCTTTTAAAAAAGATTAATTTGCCTTATAGTAGTATTTCCTAAGTAAGTTAGTGGAGTCATTATATGTTGGCTATATTGATTGCCTCACTAATCTGTTTTCTTCTTGTCTTCTCAGAGCAGCCTCTATCCCCTTAGCTGATTCCATATTTCTGATTCTATGCTGTTCTAAAGAAAGAAGCACAGCCCATTTTGATTCCTTAGCACATTTTGTATTGCTCTGGAAACTAAATATGTATATTAGAAACCTCACTCCTTAATCTCAAGTTGATCAAGTACTATCACCTGACCCCAACTACAACATCTCCTGCTAAGTGCTTTCTGAAATGTGAGTGAGTCCTTTGTGTAGAGAGGTTAATTATTACCTTTTAAGATGCTCTAATTGGTTAGGTTTTTATTATAACTAATTATAGAGAATTTGCTTATCTGACAGGGCCAGGGGATGAGTACCCTGTGGAATGGTTCAATTGAAAGAAAGCAGAGATAAAAGACTTTAGCACTACTGAGATTTAGTCTGGGTCTGTAGAAGATGACTGGACTTTGTCAAAACAATCCCTCTCATGCAGAAGACTATCAGATATCCAAATGGTAGCAAATTCATTTGCAAGATTATTATCAACCTTGCTTTAAGAAGTGACTGCCACCACATTCTTTCCCTCTTATAATTTACAGTCTTCTCAGTGAGAGGATGTGGCATTCAGTGGTACCAATTACCATTTACTGTTCATTAAAACAATGTTGAGCAATAGTAAGAACTATCCCTGGAAAATTGACAAAGTTTGTCTCAAATTTCCGTTCTCACAGTCTAGGAAGTTTTCTTTTTGTGTCTCCACAGCTGTGGTGAGGAATATTGGTTTTCCTCGTTGGCTCAGATCTGAGATACACATGAAACTCAAAAATCAAATAAAAACAATCTAGATGTTCTCTTCCAGGTATTAGTTTAAGTGGTAGACTGAAGTTGATGTATACAGATTACTTCAAGTCTCTAAAAACTGGTACTTTACAGAAGTTCCTCTTTGGTATGTGCATATTATCTTTTAAGCAGAAGAAAACTGCCACAATAAGTATCTTTTGAGGGGTCGTGATGGCACATGTGGTTGAGTGCACACGTTACAATGCTCAAGGCCTTGGATTTAAGCCCCCAGTTCCCAACTGCAGGAGGAGGAACCTGGATCAACTGTCAGCCACCTGATTTATCAAACTTTGATTTAAGTTACTTAAAAAAAAGCCACTTTTCAGGTAAAGAGCCTCATACTAAAGTAAATATTGGATTGTGATGTTGCATCATTTCAGAGTGCTTGTAACACTTAGAGTAAGTCATGTCTCATTGTCCTAGGACACACAGAGTATGTGAAAAGTTTCCCATATCTGACTATCATCTGTCTGTCTGTCTGTCTATCTACCTATCTTTCTTTCTCTTTCTCTTTCTCCTTCTTCTTCTCCTCCTCTTTCTCCTTCTCTTATGTTAATACCACCAGAATTATCATAGGGGCCCAGTGCAGGCACTACAAAATCTACCACTCCCAGAGTCTGTTTTTTCTTTTTTTTTTTTTTTTTTTTTGCTTGTTTGGTTCCTTTTTTCATTCTTCCTACTTGTATTTGACACTTTCCTTCCTTCCAGTCTTTTCGTTTCAGTTGAAAATACACTCTTCACTCCTTGAATTTTTGTGTATGTTTACTTATTTCATGGACCATCAGGAACTCCAGAATCTTAAGCAGTATCAGGAACTGCGGATTCCTCCCTCCGTGAATCAACCATTAGTTCATTCCTTTGTCTCCCCAAGAAAGTACTCGATTACCTCACTTTTATTACCACAACGCAAGCTTCAAAGATGGGTCCACAGCTCAGATAGGTTTTTACATTTTTATTTTTAGCAGGCTTACACTTTGTAAGATACATATGTTCAACATACCTAAAAAAATGTCTGCCTTCTATTATGTTTTGGTTTATTCTTGAATTCTTTCTTGCAACAAAGCCATGACCCAGGTAACAAGAACCTGCATTCACTTTTTTTGTTTGGGGGAGGAGTTTGCACTCATGTTTTGTGAGTCATTCATTCCTTAATCTCACTTCTTATGTAGCAACTATTCTTGTAGGTTAAAGTAGAATCTCAGAAAGAATAATATCTCTGCCCATAAAGCCAGATGATTATCCATCTTTTGTCATATTATGTTGCCTACAAAGTGCCAAGATTCACAGAACATTCTTTGTACCATTTCTTATCAGTGTTCATATTCCTTGAGCATGGTGTAGGACTCAGAGCTGGCACTATGATTTTCATTTTTAGATATCTTTATTAAAATAAAAGTAATGACACTTTATTTTAGCTCAGGAATGCTAATATATTTCTCTAGAGTGGATTCATGTTAACCACACAAAACTGACAATCTGTGACTGTGTGACAGTTGATCAATTTTTGATTGACTAGGGAAGTATTTTCCTTCTCCAATTCTTGTTGTTGTTGTTGTTGTTACCTTGGTTGTTTTTATTATTGTGGTTATTATTGTTGTTGTTATTGATGTTGTTGTTGGATAAGACACAGAGAAATGGAGAGGAGGGGAAGACAGAGAGCGGGAGAGAAAGATACACACCTGCAGACCTGCGTTACTGCCTGTGAAGCGACTCGAACTGGGATCCGAAACCAAGATCCTTCCTCGATTCCGTCCCTGGGCTTTGCGCCACGTGAGCTTAACCCACTGCGCTACCGCCCAACTCCCCAATTCTTATATGTTACTTCTTTTATTCCCCAAGTTTGGACCATTCTGATTTAGTTTTATTATTTCCCTGTTGTGTATATATTTGATCAGATGTCACATTTGTCATTCCTTTTCGATAAGTCTCTGCACTCCAGTCATTCAGTCACCATTCCCTAATAACTCCTGTTCACTGTGTTGCATCTTAAAACCTGCAAGAAACACCCTCGTCTCCAAGATGTCACTGACAATTGACACTGTTGTACATGAGGCCTACATACTTGTCTACATGCACTGCTGCTTCTAAGAGCTAAAATACTCAGCTATTCTAAGTTTGGAAATGATAGCCTTAACATACCACCCATGTGATAGTTTACCATGGACAATATGTCCTTGGTTTGTGGCTATGTATGTGAACAATTGAAACTTCAGAGAACAAAATAGTAAACTGAGTCCACATGCTGGTGGCAGGATGTGGTCTGAAATTCCTTAACTTTACAAGTCGTGAATGAACAAAAGTCAGAGTACATGATGAAGCAAAGTAAAATAGAGTGTTGAGGGAATATACCTGACTTGTTCTTTACCGTAGCAGCTTCTTTTGGACCCCCCACCCCCCAGCCCTCATGAATAGCCCACGTCTTCCCATTCATTTCATTCAGGTTTAATTACTTCACCACTAGAGGAACTTGAGTACGTTGTGATGCTGCCCTTTTCAGACAACTCTTAAGATATGTGTGTATTTATATTCATGACTGAGGCTAAACGTTTGAGTCTATAAACCTTGGTCCATCCTTGCCTTCTTGGCAGCCCTGGCAAGAGCCCATCCACTGACCAGGCTAAGTTCTTGTGCATTTCTCCCAAGTGATTGGTATGCTAACATATTAATCATTATTTTCCTCCTCACCGCCACTCTGGCTGTTCCCACTGTCAAGGAGATCTATGATATGATAGTTTTCTCTGACTGTTCTTGGATCTTCTTCTCCTCAATTAAAGCTGATTCAACATCTGTAAGCAAACCACATATCTTTCCATCCTGAAGTAACTGTATTCCCTTGTCTCTCATTTTCTCTTTTATAGCTGTATCAATTTAGTTTAAAGTCCCAGTGACCCCTTTGGAGTGACAGAGGAAAGCTGTATATTATTTATGAAAGAGGAGGAGACAAAGACAAATATAGTAAAGTAGCATATAAATTAAGAAAACCAAAAAAATGGGTGGAGGAGTCATATTATGTTGTTAGCACTACTAGAGAAATAGACACACACATATACAAATGTGCAACCTTGTGGCAATGCTTCGACAATAAAAACACAAGTCATAAATTTTCTGCCACATGAATCTTTAAATGTGCAGATTTCTCTGCTCTAGGCCTGAAAGATAAGTAATACCTGATACTTTCCTATGTTTTCATAAACCTATTTCTCAGTTGTACAGTATTGGTGTGAAATAAGTATCAGTGAACAGTTTTTAAAATTTTAAGCTGGGGTCAGGTGGTGGCACTCCTGATTGAGTGCACATGTTACAGTGAGCAAGGACCCAGGTTTGAGCTCCCAGTCCCCACCTGCTGGGGGAAAGCTTTGCGAATAGTGAATGAAGCAGGACTGCAGGTGTCTCTCTCTCTGTCTCTCTGTATCTCCCCCTCTCCTCTCAATTCCTAGCTGTCTCTATCCAATAAGTAAATAATATAATTTAAAAAAATGATAAGCAGTCCGAAAGGTGGTGCAGTGGATAAAGCGTTGGACTCTCAACCATGAGGTCCTGAGTTCAACCCCTGGCAGCACATGTACCAGAGTTATGTCTGTTTCTTTCTCATGTCTCTTTCCTATCTTTCTCATGAATAAATAAATAAATTCTTTTAAAAAATTAAGATTTCTCACTTGAATGTGTAACAGAATAACAAAAGTTGGGACTAGTGCAAGTTTAATTGATAATTTTTAACTATATTCACAATGATAATAATGACAAATCCTGGGCCAGGTAGTGATGCACCTGGTTGAATATATGTTACAATGTGCATGAACCTGGGTTCGAGTCCCCCGTCCCCATCTGCAGAAAGAAAGTTTTGCTAGTGATGAAATAGTGCTGCAAGTGTCTCTCTTTATCTATCCCTCTCTGTCTCCCCTGCATCTCAATTTCTGGCTGTCTCTATCCAATAAATAAAGATAATAGATAATTTTAAAAAATATTTATGGGATACTTACCATGTGTCAATCAAACTTCTAAGCATATCATTTGTTTCATTCAAATTTTATCTCAGTTTCATAAATATGTATTGTTTTTTAAATCAATTGTTTTATTTTTTACTGGGTAGAGACAGGAATTGAGAAGGAAGGGATAGAAGAGTCACTTGCAGCATTGTTTCACTATATCCAGGTGAGGACTAGAGGCTCAAATCCAGGTCCTTGTGCATTACAGCATGTGCACTACACCCAGTGGGCCATTGCCCAGTCCCCTGTAAATATATATTGTTATAATTGAATAAATCGAGGCACAGAGGGTTTGCATAATTAATGTGAGTTCTTCAGTAAGGCATAGGGCAGACCATGTTTTGCATGTAAAGATTCAAAATAGTTATCATTTATTATCACACATACCTTTAGGGTCTCTCTAGTAAGACAAACTATTTTGTACATTATTTAACATGATATTTTCTATTTTAGACAATCTGAGGTGATGCAGAAAAATGGCTTATACTATACTAGGGAGCACAACGTATGTAAATGTTTGAAGATGCATGGCAACAGGGTGATTGTGTGTTGCTTTTTCTAGTAACTTAACAAAGTATTAAACTATTTGGGGAGCATAAGTTAAAGGCATTATCTTTTAGAAAAGATGTGGTGCTAGACAAAAAAAGAACTGTTATAATCACAATGTTGTTCTTTCACATATTCAGAATTTATTATAGCAGTCATTTAAATGTCACCCACTTTTCAATTATATACAGTATCACAAACACACACATATACTAATGCTCTCGTAAGATGGTATAGAGCATTCTAGCAGAAGCCAAAGTGAAGAAAAAATTACCTTGTTAAAATGAAAAGTAAACTAAGTCACCTGTACAAGATAAAGCATTATATTCCAAAGAGAAGATAGAAAGGCATGACCACTATGCTCCATAAGGTGATAAGACTAAGGCTATGACACTAAACTTTCTTGAAAATAAGAGGTGACATTAACAAGTATAACTGCTTTGTGACACAGTCTCTCTGAAGGACAAAAAGGAATAGTAATAAATCCATAAATGGTTCAGATAGAAGATAAAATTTAGTTTAACAATTTATTTTATTCATAGATTTTCTTCAATATTGGGAGCTACCCTTTGCCCTAATCCAGTGTTCTAGCCTTTTTTTCGACTATGACGCTATCTTCTCAGACAATATTTTTGGCCAATGCAATATTAGCTATCAAAATCAAGCAAAAATGGTATTTTGTTCTTCATGCTCAACTAGGAATAGCAAAGAAGATCACCTAAAAACACAACAAGATAAGACTTGTTCACTCCAGGAACCCATCAAGCCACAGGTGAGTGCAAACACATGTGGCTCATGGACAGAGGGACTTAAGGAGAGATTCCTGGGGCTAAAAGTACATGCATACTCAAGAGTGACTGGTACCAGTCCAGCAGTCTTCCAGCTGAAACACCACCTCCTGTCTGAGTTTTATCAACAAAGACTTCTGAATGGAGGAGAACTTATGCCTCACCAATTTACAACTGTGGGTCTCCACTACTGTTGCCCTTCAGGGGCTTGAAAAGTTTCGAGGAAGCTCTATACTGACATCAGAGGCAGAGAGTTGGCTGAGTGACCCAAGTAAACATCTACACTCCCAGTTGTCAGGAGGTGAGGCTATATAGTAGGAGCCTTTTAACATTGTTCTCATGATAAATTAGGAAAAAGAGTGAATAATTCCTTCAGAAATTAGGATTTATTCAGAAACAAAGGGCCACAGAGCACAGGTCTGCTCAGATCCAGCTGGGGGTGGGTGGGTGGGTCATGGATTAGGCTTAGGACTTCAGACCTTCAGGACATGAGAGTTGCTTTGCATAAGCACTGTGCTATCTCTCCCCCACCCTGTTTTATCTCTTGGTCAGGAGAGAGTAAACAAGATTTAAAAAATCCTACTTATAATTAAAAAGGCCTCAGTCTCTCATAGCCTGCAGAGAAGATAAAGAAGATAAGAGGGGTTAACAGCCACTGTGCTTCAACTCAGGGACTGAGATAACATTAAAACAACTGTTAATTTCCAAAACTCTGAACTCTTAACTACCTCACTTGTACACAAGTCAATCCAGGCTAGTGTGATTAGTGGATTGAAACATACTGAGAGAGGGACCTCATAAGACACCAAATACAATGGTTAAACCAAGAAGAAACATTGCAGAAATGAACCAGGACAAAAGTCCTGATAAAAACCCCACAAAGATAGAAACACATAAAAAGGAAGACAACATCCAAACACTAATTGATGCAATAGTTACAGAAGTGAGGAAAGCTTTTGAAAGTAATATCATCAGCAGTGGGGAAACAACAAATGAGATTCTTAAAGAAAACACTAATTATCAAACTCAATCAAAAACTACAATACTCATATACCCCTAGCAACATAACCAAAAAAGACTTCCTAGTTTTATTCTACTCCAAGATCCCTATTCTCATTTGCTCTATTCCTACTTTTTGTTTCCTGTTCATTAATCATTTTGCCCTGCTTTTATCTAACTTGCAGCTACCAAGTTTCAGACACTATCATGATTCCATCTTGATTTCCCTGGGTAGACACCTCACAAATTGTCCTAGAGTCTCACCTCTCTAGAATCCTCTCCTAGCAGGGAAAGATAGAAACAAACTGGGGATATGGATCAACCTATCAATACCCATGTACAGTAGATAAGCAATTACATAAGCCAGAATTCCCACTTTCTGTACCCTAAAAACAATTTTGGTCCATAGACCCAGTGGGAGAGAAGTGCTAGGGAGAAGATGAATAGAGGGCTCTGAACTCCAACTCCATCAGGACCTAGAGATAGAAGAGGGAAAAGGGAGAGACATTTAGATGTAGTAATAGGTATATATGTGACTTGGGAGGGAAAAGAAGATGGGATCATATCAAAGAATTGGCAAATATATAGAGAGAGTTGTAGAAATAAACACAGATCTGAAACCTTAGCTTACAATGGATAGAATGGGAATACAGAACTCTGATGATGAGAACAGAGTAGAGTTGTACCCCTGTTGTCTTGTAATTTTGTAAATCAATATTAAATCACTAATAAAAAATAATTTATCCTTAAAGAAGGAAAGTTATTTGTATAAAATTCCAAGGTATTCCTGTCAGACCGTTGACTGAGGAAGGCAGTTTCAGGGAGGTGAGACTCTAAGTAGAAGAAAACACACAAAGCCAATATTGGTGGGGCAAGCAAGTGTGCAAGCCTGAGGCACCTCTTTATTGTTCTCAGCTGAGCCTTTTATACTGTCAGCTGATGCAATCAGCTTAGACATAAACAGTCATTATTACATAGCTGTGCTGAGTCAGCATTACATCAGGTGTACTGCATCAGCAGTACATCATGGGTGTCAAGTACAAAAGGTGCTGGGTAAAAAATACAGCTTTTGAGCCAAAGCTAATATCCAGGCTTTGAGCTAAAGTATGGCCTAGTCCACAACTACATTTAATTGTCATTTAATGTGTATGTAGGAAAGTAGGAGGACAAATGTCCAGGAAACATACCTGTCAGTTAAAAAGCTATTGAACTTATTCAATATCAGTATAAATATAAAAGTTATGAGCTACTACCAAAGACAAGAAGTTCCAGACAATTTTTCACATTTTGATTTCTTTGAAGGTATCAGTAAAACTAAGAACTCACCTTATATCATAAATTTTCCTTAGAGAAATTTCTAGCTTTTATAGAGGTGATCGTTTCATACAAATCTTTTTTTTTTTTGCTTTCCTTTATATTCAATAAAATAATAGTGCTTTATGGTGAGGGCAAGGTCCTGGAAAGCCCCACAAGAGGACTTATGATGACATTTCTTATGGAAGTGACCACTGGTGGTTCAGAGAGAGGTCCATTAGAGGTCTAGGTCCATCATATTTGTGTGGGGATCCAAGGATTCCCTAATACAAGTAGTATTCTATTAGCTGTCAGATGGCTGAAAATGTAAACAGTATAGAAATTATAAATGTTAAGCAAAAGATGTCTAAGCAACTTGTTGTACATCAATTTGTGATGAGAAATCCTCCTTATAGTCTTCTCATCTGATGTTGAGACCTGCCCGGAACTAATTCACTGCTTTGGCGAATTAAAGAAGTTACAACACCATTCATGGTTTCTGAGAGGCGGCAAGGTAGTTAATGTGAACAATAGGAGAATTAAAGGGCAGCAGTTAGCTAGAGTACCAGAAGATAGAGTATGCTGCCTAAATAATTCTTATTCCATTTCAGAATTGAATTGCCTGAAGATTTATATGGGGTTTTTAAACATCAAAGAGCCTTACATTCCAAAGTCTAGCAAGAGGAGACATTGCTGTAATTTTGCAATCAAGAAGCAAATGCAGTAGTTCTAGTCAGTAGCAACATGTGAATGGGGCTAAGTGGTTTGTGGCATCAGGATCCAGACAGCCAGACTTCTGCTAGGTCTGTGGGACTAAAACAAATGACAAAACCCACCCACCTGCAAGTAGTTATCTTCAGAACCAATTAAGTATCCTTACTAGTATTTATCAGTTCTACACACTGCTCTTTCCACTGGCCTCAGAAAATAGAACTGTGTGTCTTTCTTGAAGCTCTTTTGCATTAGTCATACTTCATCAGCCAAATATATGGTATATAATTATATATTACTTTATAAATCATATTGAAATGTAATCATAGACATCTATAGCCAGATATACAGACCTGTATTGTAAATACAATAGTTTGTACATGCATAATATTTCTCAGTTTTCCACATAACAGTACAACACCTACTAGATCTTCTGTCATCCTTTTCTAGGACCTGTACTCTCCCTATTATTACATCTAAAAGTACCTCCCTTTTTTCTCTTCTCTTTCTATGCCCTGATGGAGTTGGAGTTTAGAGCCCTTTTATTCTCTTCCTCCTATCATTCCTCCCCCACTGGGACTGTGAATCAAAATTCTGTTTCTAAAAGGTGGGAGTTCTGGCTTGTGTAGTTGCTTCTCCACTGGACATGGGTATTGGCAGGTCAATCCATACTCTAGCCTGTTTCTGTCTTTCCCTACTTGGGGAGGATTCTGGAGAGGTGAGGTTCTTAGACACATCTGAGAGCACATCTGCCCAGGGAAGTCAGGATGGAATCATGGTAGCATCTGCAACTTGGTGACTAAAAGACAGAAAGATATAAAGCAGGACAAAATGCTTAGTGAATAGGAACCAAGAAGTAGGAACAGAACAGATGAGAACAGGGATACTAGGGTAGAAAAAAACTAGGAAGTCTATGTCAGGCATGTTCCAAGGGGCCCATGACTATCATAGTTTTCGCTGGAGTTTGATAAACATGGAGTTGGACAAAAGTGTTGTCTGAGAAGATGGTGTCAGAGTAGAGAAAAGGGTTAGAAAGTTGGATTAGGGAAAAAAGTAGCTCTCAATATTGAAAAAGAATCTATGAATAAAACTAAGAGTTTACCCCATCTGCTTGACCCAAAGCCCATATATATTTATATATGGGAGTTTGTATAACCTCTGAGTCCCTATCAGCCTGAGCTCAGAACTCATGGCCACAGTTGGGAACATTCTAGGCTTCACTCCTTTCAGGACCAGTCTTCCTCCAGTGGCAGGGCAGGATGACCCATCCTCCCTCTGGAGACTGGAGCAGTCCCTACCATTGTTGCTTTATGGTGAGGGCAAGTTCCAGCTTGACTACTACTTCTATAACTATCTTTCTATCTATTGATATTTTTGCCCAATTTTTCTATGATCCTGTCTTCTCTCCCTTTCTAAGTCACAACTACACCTATTACTACTTCCAAATGCCTTTCCTTTTCCCTCTTCCTCTCTATCTCCTGATGTAATTGGGTTTCAGAACCTTCTAGGTATCTTCCCCTAACATTTCTTCCCCTCTAGGTGTATGGGCCAAAATTCTGTTTGGGATACAGAAGGTGGCAGTTCTAACTTCTGTCACTGCTTCTCTACTGGACATGATGTTGGCAGATGGATCCATCCCCCCAGTCTGTTTCTGTCTTTCCCTAGTGGGGTAGGGCTCTGGGGAAGTGAGCCCTCTAGGACATATTGGTGAGGAGGTTTACCCAGGGGATTCAGAATGAAATAATAGTAGCATCTGAAACTTGGTATCTGAAGGGCAGTTAAGTTAATGAAGCAGGACAAAATGTTTAATAAACAATAACCAGAAAGTAGGAATAGAGCAGGAGATATGAGTTAAATTTTGTAGGTAGTGTCTCCTCTTCATTCCTCTACACTTACATGCCTGGCCTTTAGAAATAGAAAGCCTGGGCACTGGGAAAGTCTGCATCTCCAACCACCCCCTGTGAGGAAACATCTCTATGTGGGCCTCTGGCTAGCCTCCAGCAAATATTTCACTGGAGAGAACCTTGGTTCAGTTTTTGTTTGTTTGTTTGTTTGTTGCCACTTGCTGGGGCTTGGTGCCTAGAACCCGCTGCTTCTGGATTTTTGTTACCCTTGTTTTTTGTTGTTGTGGTGATGGTGGTGGTTATTATTGTTGTTTTTATTGCTGTCGTTGTTGTTGGATAGGGCAGAGAGAAATGGAGAGAGGAGGGGAAGACAGAGGGGCAGAAAAAGATATACACCTGCAGACCTGCTTCACCGCTTGTGAAACAACCCCCCTGCAGGTGGGGATCTGGGGACTCAAACCAGAATCCTTACTCCAGTCCTTACCCTTCACATCATGTGCACTTAACCCACTGCGCTATTGCTGACACCCTGGTTCAGTTTTCTCTCACGTGCACACTGCTCTCTGTATGCGAATCAGAGAACAAGCAGTGTTCCTTTCAGTTCAGAGGTGAGGCATATAGCCGTTCTTAGCTAGCACAGATAGGTCTGTCTCACTGTGCACTAAACTCTTCCTCAGTGGAGCTGTTCACAGTAGCTGTTCACAATTATATTGTTCTTCCTATAATTACTAATTATGATTTTTCTTGCCTACCAGACACTCAGCTGAATGAGGTCAGTGACCATCTGCAGGACTTATAAGATGCCAGAAAAGGGAAGTGAGGGAAATCAATTTATCAAAGTAATCTGAACTAATGGAGTCAAATGAATATGTGTTTCAAATGGGATAATTTTTTTCAAAGACTTTCTTTGCAGAGTGAGGAATTGAGCCAAAACAGTAAAGGCATTTAAAGTGATGCTACTCCCCTTCCTCTCATCTGAAATAGCTCTTCTGCCACACAGCTGCTGTCATTACCCACTCTGTGGCAAACCTCACCCAGTCATCTGGTCTTCTGTTGTGTAAATAGTACAAAGCTTCAAGATATCCTGATCATAGTGCAATCAATAGCTCCACCAGCCAATCCTGTTTTAGCAAACAAGAGAGGACCTCTTTGCTAGCCCCAGTATAAATTAATCACTCTGTTTTTTAATGGGAAAAGCGGCCTGAAAAGCAAAAATAAATTTCCCTCAGAGTTAGGTTTTTCATTTCTCCCGCTCATGTGTTAACTTTTCCAATTTTGTATACTCATTTCTATTTCTGTGTTTGTTCACTTAAGTTTATTATTGGAAGCTATATTAAATACAGGTGAGAAAAAATGTCGCTGTATATATATATATATATATATATATATATATATGTATAGCAATATTCCATTTAATTAGTTGTTAGCACATTAAATCCAGTCAAATGTAGGGAGCTATACTATGATTTATAAGCTATGCAAGGAAATATAAAAAGAAAATGGCTTGGTTTCATTTTTTTAAATATTTATTTATTCCCTTTTGTGGCCCTTGTTATTTTATTGTTGTAGTTATTGCTAATGTTGTTATTGATGTCGTTGTTGGATAGGACAGAGAGAAATGGAGAGAAGAGGGGAAGGCAGAGAAGGGGAGAGAAAGATAGAAACCTGCAGGCCTGCTTCACAGCCTGTGACACAACTCCCTTGGAGGTGGGGAGTGGGGGGGGCAGCCAAACATGGATCCTTACACTGGTCCTTGTGCTTTGCACCACGTGCACTTAACCTGCTGCGCTACCACCAGACTACCAGCTTGGTTTTATTCTAAGAAACATTTCTCAAAGGGGCATGTACAATACTTGAGAATTCTTTATCTTCTATTGATACTAATAATGTTGCAGAAAAGACATAAATATAAGTAACCATTAACAACTTTTCAGAGAGATCTGCATATTCCAAAAATTTTCCTAACTCTTATAATTTGAAAGAATAAAAATGTTCAGTAATGTTAAATGCTGATTTCTGCTTCCTACATGAATTTATATTTGAATTATTGTGTAAACATTGTAGTCATGAATCAATTAAATAATACTTTGATCCAATTAGGACTTGCAACTTCTTAATATGGCAGTCCACTTTAACATAATGATAGAAGTATAATGGACAAATCCCTGCTTCTATAACATTTTTATCATGATTACGATTTATTACTACAAAATGCTGTCAAAACTGCTTCCACTTTGTTCTATAAAAATATTTAACCTATTTATAGAGTGGTTTCCAGATACAGGTGGGAGTTGTAGAAAAAAAAAGTGTTATAGGAATCTCTAGACTAGGCTGCACTTGAGGATAGAGGGGCAAGACAAGAGCCAGACTTTTAGGTAGAGGAAAGAAATTAAAAGCAAAGACTGATGGGAAGAAGTTTAGTCTGCTTTAGAATAAATAATTTTGTCATGGGCCAGACAGAGACCAATGATGGGTGATGCAGTTACAATTCGAAGAAGTAGCTTAATCATAGATGTTGTCTAGGTTAAGGATAGATATTTAGATTTTAATATAAATCTACTACGAAAACACACTTGAGTTCTAAGTGATGAAATGACATGATCTGACTTATCTTTTAAAATAAGTATTCTGTCTCTCTCTCTCTCTCTCTCTGTGTGTGTGTGTGTGTGTGTGTGTGTGTTTTCAGGGATCAAACCGAAGACCTCACGGTTGCTCTACCAGCATTAGTGGCTGACAGAGTCCCTCCTTTTAACGTCTGAATTATTTGTATTTCAGTAAATAACTTCCTTATAGAGAAATTAATAGACATCTCAAGGTAAGAGATTCCTTCAGAATTACTTGTTCTGGTCAATTTGACTGAGCTACCAATGTTAACATATTTGGCTATACTTATTTCTGGATTTATCTGTGAGGATTTTCTGGATAAGAATTAACATTTGAATAGAAGAAAGCATAAGCAGATTTTTCTTCCCAATATGAGCTGGCCCCATCTCATCTAATTCATTAGAGACCTGAATAAACTAAGTGCTGAATAAGAAAGAATCCTTCCTGCATATTTATCTTTGAGCAGATGGTTTTCTCCAGCTTTTAAAAAACTGAAACTTTTATCAGCAGTTCTCCTTGTTCTCAGTCTTAAACTTGTATGGGAAGACTACTTGTGTTGGACTATTTTGTGTGAACTCAACATTTTTAACTCTATGAATTAATTCTTTCAAATAAGCAACACTGGTGTATGTATGTATGTATGTATGTATGTATGTATGTATGTATGTATGTATCATCTATCTACCCACCATCTATCTACCCTGCTGACTCTCTTTCTTCAGAGAGCTCTAATTCACTAGTCATAATAGAATTGATTGAGAGTAATCCTTCATCTAAAGTATAGAAGAATGAAGAATCACTAAATGAAATTGAGAACATGTACAGAAGTATTAAAATGGGTAGGACCGAAAAGTACATTTTGTACCACTTCTGGTGATATGTAAAATCTAAATGGAAAGAAATAGATCTTTAGGGAGTTGGGCGGTAGCGCAGCCAGTTAAGCGCAGGTGACGCAAAGCTCAAGGACCACCATAAGGATCCCCGTTCAAGCCCCCTGCTCCCCACCTACAGGGGAGTCGCTTCACAAGCGGTGAAGCATGTTTGTAGGTGTCTATCTTTCTCTCTCCCTCTCTGTCTTCCCCTCCTCTCTCCATTTCTCTCTGTCCTATCTAACATCAATAACAACAATAACTACAACAACAATAAAAAAAGAACAAGGGCAACAAAAGGGAAAATAAATAAATAAATAAATACATATAAATTTTTTTAAAAAAGAAATAGATCTTCATATTAGCATACACTTGTGGAATATTATTGACAATATAATTAGTCCCTGAAATTATCTTTCTCTACAAGTTTATTTTCTGTTTGTTGTGTTACTTTTGTTGCTTTGCTTATGTAATCTCCTACTGATTAGTACTCATTTAAATGGTCTGTATAATTCCTTGAACTACATTGCTAGAAACATTAAATTATGTAGTTATAAATATAGCATATGACTGTAAAATAAATATTATGACACTACATGATTACCAAGGATAGTGGTAATGTAGAAGATATAAAATTGGAATATTAAACACCATTGACTTGAGTTCAAATACCCTCAAAAGTAATAGCTTCTTGGAGGTCGGGCAGTAGTGCAGCAGGTTAAGCACACGTGGTGCAAAGCACAAGGACCGGCCTAAGGACCCTTGTTCGAACCCTGGCTCCCCACCTGCAGGGGAGGTGAAGCTGGTCTACAGGTGTCTATCTCTCCCCCTCTCTGTCTTCCCCTCCTCTCTCCATTTCTCTCTGTCCTATCCAACAACAATGACATCATCAACAACAATAAAAAACAACAAGGGCAACAAAAGGGAAAATAAATAATAATTTAAAAAAAGGAATAGCTTCTTATTGAACTTCTCACCAACTCTGTGAACATACAGCACTTATTCTACTTAATGTTTTCCAATCAAGCACAATGCATTTTAGAATATAAAGAAGTCAACAATCACTTTAAATAATAAAATCAGTATTATAACATATTCTCACT
This sequence comes from Erinaceus europaeus, assembly GCF_950295315.1. Lineage (NCBI taxonomy): Eukaryota > Metazoa > Chordata > Mammalia > Eulipotyphla > Erinaceidae > Erinaceus > Erinaceus europaeus. The sequence continues at coordinate 191,679,824 of NC_080162.1, forward strand.
ACATCACCAAATGTGAATGAAAGCTTCAGATAAGTCTATAAAGTTTCTTTGCATAACCCTTATGCTATCTACCCCTGCCCTATGGGAAAACTCTTTACTCACTACTCAGTTGAGTTATAAACCAGAAACGGCTGCAAAAAATAAAGTCAACTATACATATATATGTATACATACATGTGACAGTTATTTATATTAGCTTATCTATTTACTTACATTTATATTTATGTTCTGTAGGGTTATTAAATGTGTATAACATGATATATCAAAATGTTAATTTTTTTCTTTTTTTTTTGCCTCCAGGGTTACACTGGGGCTCTGTGCCAGCACCATGAATCCACTGCTCCTGGTGGCTATTTTTTATTTTGTTGCCCTTGTGGTTTTTATTGTTGTTATAGCTGTTGTTGTTGGATAGGACAGAGAGAAATGGAGAGAGGAGGGGAAGACGGAGAGGAGGAGAGAAAGATAGACACCTGAAGACCTGCTTCACCACTTGCAAAGCTCCAACCAGGATCTTTAAGCCAGTCCTTGCACTTTGTACCATGTGCACTTAACCCACTGCACTACCGCAGCCCATGATAATTTGTTTTCTGTCAAAGGGCTCTTATACTTTCTACATCGTCTCTACTACTTTAGTATTTTATCTGCTTTTTAAAATATTTGTCACATTTGAATGTCTATCATGAGGACAGATTTGTGGTTTTGAGAAATCACAAAGGCTTTATTTTGGAAGTAATATGACAGAAAACTGGGTAAATGAAAATCGAGTTTAGAAATTAAGCTTGCTTTACCCATACTCCATTGAAAAAAACGTGTGCCTGATAAGTTAAACCACTGTTGCAGTCAACTTGCTACATCCCAGTTTATATCCATGTTTGACTGGAAGCGTTCCCAAGTCGAAGAGGAATGAAATAGTCACAGTACATGGAGCGTTTAGGATTGTGAGAATGGTCTATTTTGCACGCACAGCCTTATGCTGGGGCGTTTAGGTCAGAATCACACCATTCATGTCAACTGTAGCTACAGTACCACTCTCCTGTGTCCATCTAGTCACCGTCAAAGTCACCATAAACTTTGATACGTATGTATGTCATGTGCAGTTGACTTAAGTGGCAGATCATGTTTGCTTGAGGAATCATTTTGAAATATTCAAACACGTAGAAAGAATATGTTAGTTTAAGGAAGAAAAGTATCTTCACAAAAACCCCCCACCTCCCTCCAAGTCAAATTAATTTTGTAATGTATTTTTTTCAATAAAAGTTTTTTGTGAGGTAACCCTGATTAAGAAGACTGTAACTGTACACATCTTTCTTCTCTTCAACTATGCTATGTACGACACCTAGCCTGGCCCCACCTAAACACCAAGAGTGCCCCACCCATGTCCCCGGGATCCATGCTGTTCCTGCAGCTGCTCTTTTCCAGACACGCCCTGATAACTCAGCTCTACAGTTCAGACTGGAGGCTCATTTTTTTTTTATTTAAGAAAGGATTAATTAACAAAACCATAGGGTAGGAGGGGTACAACTCCACACAATTCCCACCACCCAATCTCCATATCCCATCCCCTCCCCTGATAGTTTTCCCATTCTCTGTCCCTCTGGGAGCATGGACCCAGGGTCATTGTGGGTTGCAGAAGGTAGAAGGTCTGGCTTCTGTAATTGCTTCCCCGCTGAATATGGGCGTTGACTGGTCAGTCCATACTCCCAGCGTGTCTCTCTCTTTCCCTAGTAAGGTGTATCTCTGGGAAAGCTGAGCTCCAGGACACATTGGTGGGGTCTTCAATCCAGGGAAGCCTGGCCAGCATCCTGATGGCATCTGGAACCTGGTGACTGAAAAGAGAGTTAACATACAAAGCCAAACAAATTGTTGAGCAATCATGGACCCAAAGCTTGGAATAGTGGAGAGGAAGTGATTGACACTGCTTTCTTTCTTGACTTTGCTTCTGATTTCATCATCTGAAAGGGAACAATTTTCCTTTAATATAAGTCTCTGTAGTATTTCTTGCTGATGCCATGTCTGGTTGTGATATCCTAATGAACTAAATTTCTGTTCAAATCTCAAATGAGTTACATCAAGGTCACTTATCTGTTACGAAGACCATGAGTCATCTGTGATCACTGCATATTTGGTCCTTCCATGTTGGAACTTGCACATGTCAGTAAATATATTCACATGACTTTGACTGTATCTTAAAAAGGAAATGGATAGGCGATAGATTCTCTTAAAACAGACTATCTAGGAGTCACAAATAAATGTAATCTTTATTGCAGTATTCGTTGCATTTTGATTTCTGATAAATTTTTATGTCTATGTGATACTTCATGCATCAATTATACCTTGCTTTGGGTATCTATGTTTTTAATGATACTTAGTTTGTCTCAATACTTCCCCAATTCCAGTATGCTTAGGTAATTCCTATGAATGCCCTAGTTTTTTTTTTAATAGTAAAATCTACTTGATTTATAAATTATTTCCTCCTCTACCGAAGGTGAATTGAAGCAGTTTTATAGTATTTCCTTATGTAGCTGACTTTTAAATACGGAAATAAAAGACAAACCATATTTACACTGTATGTATAATTACCTTTCCCTGTGTACTTTGTTTCTGTATATGTATATCCAAGATGCCAACTATATTCATTCCATTTCAGAATGAAGGGCATCTTTTAAAATTTCTTTACAGGCGGTCTGTTAACAATTTATGCTCAGTATTTACTTGGGAGTGTCTTTTGCTTTATCTTTAAAGAGCAACTGTTAAATAAACAAATCTCAACTGACAGGTTTTTGTTTTTTTCCTTTCAGGAATTTTAATGTGTCCTACTATCGGCTTTTGACTTTTTGTGTGGTGACTCTGGTGTTAATCTTATTCTGGTTCCCTTGTACATGTTAGTTGTCTTGTTTTCTTTTCTTTTCTTTTTTACTTTGTTATTTTCAAGGTTTATTTTAATCTTTAAGTTCTACAAGTCTGACTGTGAGTATTATTCTACCTAAAGTTTCCTGAGCTTTTTAGGTATGTAAATTAATATATTTCTTCAAATTCAGGAAATTGTCATATCTGCCTGGTCACTGGTATACTCATTTTTTGTATGGTGTGCTTAAAAGTTTCCATCAAAATCTTTATACTACTAGTATTTTTTCACTCATTTTTTCTTGGTTTTTTATTTTTTCCTCCGGGGTTATCACTGGGGCTCAGTGCCTGCACTACAAATTCACTACTCCTGTGGCCATTTTTCCATTTTTTTTTCTTTTTCTTTTTGAATAGGACAGGAAGAAATTGAGAAGGGAGGGGAGAGGAGGGGAGATAAAAGAGGAGGAAATAAAGACACCTGCAGACCTGATTTACAGCTTGTGAAGTGACACTCCATACCCCCATATGTGGGGAGCGGGAGGGCTCCAACCCGGATCCTTGAGCGATCCTTATGCTTCATACTAAGAGCGCTTAACCCAGTGCAGCACTGTCCAGTCCCCCTTTTTCCTTTCTTTCTGTTCTACTTGATGAGATAGAGAGACACTGAGAGAGAAACAAAGACAGAGAGGGAAAGATAAACACCTGCAGACTTCCTTCACTGCTCATGAAATGCTCCCCCTATAGTTGGGGAGCGGGCTTGAACCTAGGTCCTTGCTCATGGTAATACGGGTGCTTAGCAGGTGCGCCACTGCCTAGACCTTTTCTATTTTGAAGACTAGATAATCTCTGTACATCTGTCTATGATTAGTAGTTTTTTTATTTTCTTTCACTGCTTCCTATTTGCTATTGAGTCGCTCTAACACATTTTTCACCTCAATTATCTTACTGACTGTCCACTTTTTTGTGTAGACTATATATAACTTACATCTATATGATTTGTAATTATAATCTATGTCCTTGGTTTGATGAGTAATTGCCATTATATTTTATTTCAGTTTTTAAAAATATATCTTTCCTTAGTTCTTTGAAATTATTTGAAATAGATGCTTTGAAGACCAATTCAGGAAACTCAACATTTGGAATTAACCAACAGTTTCTTTGTACTGTCTCCTCGTCTATAGGACATACTTTCATATATTTGCAGGTTTCTTTTCTTTATTTTAGTTTTTCTTTTCCTTCCTTTTTTATTTATTTATTTGCTAAGAATCAGATATGATTTTTTAGATAACACACTGTAGCAATATTGTATGCTGATTTTCTGATTCCCCCAAACACTCCACCAAGTTTATTTTTGCAGGCTAGCTTCTTTAAAGTATTGCTTGAATTAATTTATTTCTTTCATATGATCTGTTCTCATTTTATTATTATTATTATTTTGCCTCCAGGGTTATTGCTGGGGCTCAGTTGCCAACACTACAAATCCACTGCTCCTGGCAGGCATTTTTCCACTTTATTCATTAGGACAGAGAGAAATTGAGAGACTGGAGGGGAATCGAGTGGGAGATAAAGAGGAAGAGAGGAAGGTAGACACCTCCAGACCTGCTTCATTGCTTGTGAAGTGACAAGCAATGAAGCAGGTGGAGAGTGGGGGTTTGAACCGGGATCCTTGTGTGGGTCCTTGTGCTTCATACTATATGTGCTTAACCTAGTGTGCCACCTCCTCTCCCCTCTAATTTCATTTTTTTATCATTATATGTGGGGTATATTTGTTCACAGTAAACTTGTTGGCATGTGGTAAAAGTTCTCATTTCACCATGATAGGCATCTGCAAAACATTCTTACTCCCAACTTAGGTCCTTTGGGTCCTTAGATTTTTAGGTCTAATATAAGGTGAAAAAGGTGACTTCATCATCATTAATAGCTGAGTGGTATTAGATTTTATCTCCCACTTAATATGCAGTTTGTTGCCTCTTCACTAAGTTATACTTCTTAATTTTATTTTTCAATCTAGATTCTTGACTATTTCACTGGGGTTAGTATAATTTACTGGCTAACTATTATGACTAGGATTTGCATTGAAACACCTTGACCTATTAAGGATTTCACTTTACTTCTGACTCTATGTGAATAGGGGGCACATTGTAAGATTGATTAGTCTGCATGTCTGCCTCCAACTTTTACTTTCTCTTTGCATCTTCAACACATGATGAATAGACACGTAGACAAACACAGCATTCAAAATCCCCAGGGCTGTCTTGATACTTATCAAGTCTCACTATGGGTATCTCATTGTTCCATTATTTTATTTCATATTTGAATGACATCTTTTACTGCCTGAACCAATATTGAAGTTTTAGGCAGTATTTTGCTCCTAGTGCTTTCAGAAATTAGATCCATGTTGCCATCCAATATGTTCCATTAGTAGTCTAGTAGATTTCTTCTTACCTATGAAATATCTCTTACCTGTAGAAGGTTTTATTCTCTGATCATTTGTCTGGGCAAAGATCTAGCCAGCAATTTCTTTTTCAACATACAGCACTCATCTGTCCCTGGAGGTCAGTTCATTCAAATTTTTTTGCAGAATTCTAACAAGATGGTGGAAGTAGGGATGCCAAAATCAGGGGCCTTCTGGGAGTATGGACCAAATTTATTTTTAGGGTGAAAAAGTAGAGAGTTATCTGAAGAAGAAGACATCCAGAAATCACTCCTATTTACCGTTTCAGCAAAATCAATCAAATACCTAGGAATAAAGTTGACCAAAGAAGTGAAAGACTTATATACTGAAAACTGTGAGTCACTACTCAAGGAAATAGAAACTGATATGAAGAAATGGAAAGATATCCCATGCTCATGGATTGGAAGAATAAATATCATTCAAATGAATATTCTCCCCAGAGCCATAAACAAATTTAATGCAATACCCATCAAAGTTCCACAAAGCTTCTTTAAGAGAATAGAACAAACACTACAATAATTAATCTGGACCTGAAAACACCTAGAATTGCCAAAACCATCTTAAGGAAAAGAAACAGAAAGGGAGGCATCACACTCCCAGACCTTAAACTATATTATAAAGCCATCATCATCAAAACAGCATGGTACTGGAACAAAAATAGGCACACAGACCAGTGGAACAGAATTGAAAGCCCAGAAATAAATCCCCACACCTATGGACATCTAATCTTTGATAAGGGGGAACAAAGGATTACATGGAAAAAGGAGGCTCTCTTCAATAAATGGTGCTGGGAAAACTGGGTTGTAACATGCAGAAGAAAGAAATTGAACCACTTTCTCTCACCAGAAACAAAAATCAACTCCAAATGGATCAAAGACCTAGATGTCAGACCAGAAACAATAAAACACTTAGAGGAAAACATTGGTAAAACAGTTTCCCACATACACCTCAAGGACATCTTTGATGAAACAAACCCAATTGCAAGGAAAACTAAAGCAGAAACAAACCAATGGGACTACATCAAATTGAAAAGCTTCTGCACATCCAAAGAAACTATTAAACAAACAAAGAGACCCCTCACAGAATGGGAGAAGATCTTCACATGCCATACATCAGACAAGAAACTAATCACCAAAATATATAAAGAGCTCAGCAAACTTAGCACCAAAAAAGCAAATGACCCCATCCAAAAATGGGCAGAGGATATGAACAAAACATTCACTACAGAGGAGATCCAAAAGGCTAACAAACATATGAAAAACTGCTCTAGGTCACTGATTGTCAGAGAAATGCAAATTAAGACAACACTAAGATACCACCTCCCTCCTGTAAGAATGGCATACATCAAAAAGGACAGTAGCAACAAATGCTGGAGAGGTTTTGGGGACAGAGGAACCCTTTTAGATTTGCTAGTGGGGATGTAAATTGGTATAGCCTCTGTGGAGAGCAGTCTGGAAAACTCTCAGAAGGCTACACATGGACCTTCCATGTGATCCAGTAATTCCTCTCCTGGGGTTATACCCAAAGGACTCCATAACACCCAACCAAAAAGAGGTGTGTACTCCTATGTTCATAGCAGCACAATTCATAATAGCTAAAACCTGGAAGCAACCCAGGTGCCCAACAACAGATGAGTGGCTGAGAAAGCTGTGGTATATATACACAATGGAATACTATGCAGCTATTAAGAACAATGAACCCACCTTCTCTGACCCATCTTGGACAGAGCTAGAAGGAATTATGTTAAGTGATATAAGTCAGAAAGATAAAGAGGAGTATGGGATGATCCCACTCATCAACAGAAGTTGAGTAAGAAGATCTGAAAGGGAAACTAAAGGCAGGACCTGACCAAATTGTAAGTAGGGCACCAAAGTAAAAAACCTGTGGTGAGGGGTAGACATGCAGCTTCCTGGGACAGTGGGGGGTGGAAGTGGGTGGGAGGGATGGGTCACAGTCTTTTGGTGGTGGGAATGGTGTTTATGTACACTCCTAGTAAAATGTAGTCATATAAATCACTAGTTAATACGAGAGGGGAAAAATTAATTGTATGTCTCGAAGTTTTTCAAAACACAAACTGAATCTTTTCTCAATATATGCAGTGTAATTGATATGTAGACTCTCTCAAAATCCTAGACCAAGTAGATCAGAAGCAACCAATAGCACAGCTATATACAAGATACTGGGTACTGTACAGCAAACCCTAACAAAAGGACTTTTCAAAGTTAACCCAATTACCAAATAATGTGATGATAACATTAACTATCCATTGTCTTTTTGAACACTAAGACAGCAGGAACCTCACATCTCCACTATAGAGCCTCTACTTCCCCCAGTCCTGGAACCCATGGATAGGGCCCACTTTCCTGTATGCCTCTCCCAATCCATATCAAATAATATTGCATCTGCCAACCACAACCTAACCAAGACAACGATTGCCACCTCAACATGCTTCACTTCATACTGTGTCCAGAGACTTCATGTGTGGAATGACAGCCCTTCAGCTTCATTACTCAGGTGAGACCTTTCCTTTCATAGTATACTCTAATTCCATTTCAGGTGGTTCACTTTCTAACAAAGTCCCAAAAGCTAGATATACACCAGTTTCTGTGAGAGAGAGCATATGTTCACACGTATCCGTAAACTACTGCAAAATATATACCTGAAAGCAGAAGTACACTAGAGTTTGCAGTGAGTATCCCCTGACACTTCCTCTCCACTATTCCAAGCTTTGGGTCCATGATTGCTCAACAATTTGTTTGGCTTTGTGTTAACTCTCTTTTCAGTCACCAGGTTCCAGATGTCATCAGGATGCCGGCCAGGTTTCCCTAGACTGAAGACCCCACCAATGTGTCCTGGAGCTCAGCTTCCCCAGAGACCCACCCTACTAGGGAAAGAGAGAGGAAGACTGGAAGTATGGACTGACCAGTCAATGCCCATGCTCAGCAGGGAAGCAATTCCAGAAGCCAGACCTTCTACCTTCTGCAACCCTCAATGACCCTGGGTCCATGCTCCCAGAGGGATAGAGAGTGGGAAAGCTATCAGGGGAGGGGGTGGGATATGGAGAATGGGTGGTGGGAATTGTGTGGAATTGTACCCCTCCTACCCTATGGTTTTGTTAATCCTTTCTTAAGTAATAAATTTAAAAAAATTTAAAAAAAAGAAAAAGGAGAGAGTTTTGGTTTCTGTGATTACTTTCCCACTGGACATGGGTGTTAGCAGGTTGATTCATACCCCCAGCCTATTTCTATCTTTCTATAGAGGGGTAGGGCTCTGTAGAGGTGAAGAACCAGGGCATTGGTGAGGTCTTCTGCTTAGGGAAGTCATTAGAATCATGGCATCTGATCCTCGGTGGCTTTAGGGCAGTAAGATATAAATTTGGACAAAATATTTAATAAACAGGAACCAAAAAGTAGGAATAGAGCAGATGAGACTAGGGACCTCAGAGGACTAAGAACATAGGATTTTAACCATGTTCCTATGGGCTCATGGTCTTTAGTAATCTCTGCTTCAGCTTGAGGGCTAACATGATATGAAATAGGAATAGTGTCCTGAAAGATGGTATCAAGAGTAGAGGATAGAAGTATTTTTTTCTTTTTTCCATTTTTTAATAGAGTAAGAGAAATTGAGAGGGAAGGGGGAGGTGAGAGAGATATAGATAGTTAGATGATAGAGAGATAGGGAGAGAGAGAGAGAGAGAGAGAGAGAGAGAGACCTGCAACACTGTTCCAATATTTTTGAAGTTTGCCTGCCTGCACATAGAGACTGGGTCCTTGTGCCCATAGTCCATGGTCACAGATGAGAACTTTCTAGGCTACACACATTACAGGACTAGTCCTCTCAAGTGGCAGAGTAATATGACACAGTCTCCCTTCAAAGAGTGGGGCAGTTGTACCATTCATCATTTGTAGGTAGGGTAAGATCCTAAAGAGGCCCACAGATGGAAGTGAGTGATGATGGACTGTTGGAGAGTGGGGCCCATTGTCCCAGAAAGTCCAGGCCATTGTTTCCATGAGGTCTGAGCAGGTTGGCCCCCCAACTCTCCTTTCAGGTCGAGACAAAGGCAGGTTCCCCCAGTCTCTGGAATTCATGATGGCTGGACCCCTTGGACATGGGTGCCTTTCTACATATGCCACCTCTCCTGCTTCCTTCTTTAACTAAAAGCCATGGATTACTGTGTGTGATTAGCCTTAAAACCACCAACAAACAGCCTGATTGCTCAGCTGCCTTCCTTTCCCCTCCCCTGCTGCCCTAATGTGTCTGCAATTTACCTCCAGAAAAATTTACATTGTAAAGCTTATGATCAAACAGTCTGTTGGTAAAAATGTGACTATGCATTGTGGTGCTCTGTGTTTGAGTTAATGGATACCCCCAGACTTCCCACTGAGTTATAGATATATTTACCTGCTTTTTCTTTCATTAAATGAATTGTCCCACTGAAGCTTTCCCAGAGATGACTGTCCTGTCCCTCTGCGCACTTTGCCCTCAGCATGTGAGCTACCCCAGGACCCTATGGGTGGCCACTCTGACCTCCGTCTCCCCAACGGCCAGGGAGGCAGGCAGGATGTGGAGTGGCC